>NW_016809273.1:2707225-2751198 GCF_001698545.2 Rhinopithecus bieti
GGTTTTTTTTTTTTTTTTTTTTTTGAGACAGCCTTGCTCTATTGCCCAGGCTGGAGTGCAGTAGCGTGATCTCGGCTCACTGCAAACTCCGCTTCCCAGGTTTACACCATTCTCCTGCCTCAGCCTCCCTAGTAGCTGGGACTACAGGTGCCCGCCACCACGCCCGGCTAAATTTTTTTGTACTTTTAATACAGACGGGGTTTCACTGTGTTAGCCAGGATGGTCTCAATCTCCTGACCTCATAATCTGCCCAGCTCAGCCTCCCAAAGTGCTGGGATTACAGGCGTGAGCCACCGCGCCCGGCCTTTTTTTTTTTTTTTTTTTTTTTTGAGACAGAGTCTTGCTCTTCACCCAGGCTGGAGTAAAGTGGCATGATCTTGGCTCACTGCAACATCTGCCTCCTGGGTTCAAGCAATCCTCCTGCCTCAGCCTCCCAAGTAGCTGGGACTATAGGTGTGTGCCATCACGCCCGGCTAATTTTTGCATTTTTAGTAGAGACGGGGTTTCATCATGTTGATCAGGCTGGTCTTGAACTCCTGACCTCAGGTGATCCACTGCCTCAGCCTCTCAAAGTGCTGGGATTACAGGCGTAACCCACCACATCCGGCTGCAGGGAGGTTTCTAAAGGCAAAAAAAGGGGGACAGGGAGCGGCTGATAGAAAATTGTCAGGAATTCTCATTGGTTTATAGAAATAACATTGATTAATGATTGGCTACACATTGTTAAGTTGTAGAGTGTGGATTATGTTGTCCATTGTTGCATTGTTAGTTAATTTATAGTTACTTATAGTAACAGTAATCAGTTTCAAGACATGAATACATAGTTCAAAGGGCATGATTCTGGTCTCATTTTAGTGTCTCTTTGGGCCTGGTAATTTGAAATAATTTGTATTGCTCACCTGTTATTTTCTTGTCTCAGTCTGCAGAAATGCCTTTTAAAAATGGTCTTGCTCATCAGCTTTGTCTCATTATGAAATTCTGTCATTAGAAGTTGGCCCATCATTCCCAAATCATGATCCCTAGATAAACAATATCATATTCTAGGGGTCAAGGAAAAAACTTCCCCTTTGCCTTCTGAAGGTTTGCTGAAAAATGAACTCACAAAAGGCAGATTAATTAGAGAAAAGGTATACAAAATTTATTAACGTGTACATGGGAAGGACTGCAGCCTGACTGCCCAGCCCCGTAATGGAGTGTGCATCTCGAGCTTACAGAAATAATGAAGACCCACTGCATGACTGAAACCAGGTTATGGTGGTCAATCAGGTTCTAGTGGCAAGACAGGTTATGGGAAGGGGAGAAGAAGCGGCTTGATTAGCAAAGATGGTCTTGTTAGGTAACAAAGTAGCAGCCTTCAGAGAGGACACATGGTAAATGTTTCAGATGTTTAAAGGTGTCAGATTCTCAGGTAATCTTTCCTAGATCTGGACAAGGGAGGACCTAGCTGCATTAATGCAGATTCTCTACAGATGCAAATCTTCCCCACAAAAGACAGCCTTGCAGGGCTACTTCTGTTTGCTGGCTCTTTGACAACCGTCTCAAAATATGTCAAGTAAATATACTTCGGGGTAAAATATTTTGATTTCCTTCAATAGTATCTGGGAACTCATTAGAAAGTCACATTTTCAGAAAGCGTAGTGATGGGGCCCCGTATTCTGAGCTTTAAAAAGCCCTCCGGAATATTCGGATGCACTTTGATGCAGTTAGAGAGACACTGCCTTAAATAATTGCATAGCCAAGAATTACATAGTAAGAATTACATAGTAAAAATTACATAGTAAAACCCAACGCAAAGTCAAATAGTATCTAAATGTAATCAAATTAAAATGCAAATCCCCATGGGGTTACTTTGCAGTAGGAATTATTTTTAATAAGATTACAATGTAAATGAATCAGATTCTTTTTAACATAACAGCTGGCTGACAGCTGGTTTTGACAGGGTGGAAGCCTGTGAGACCACAGAACAGCAGGGCCTTGGCTGGGAATGTGGGGCACACGGTGGAGGAGAACTCGAAGAATGTGTTAGTAGTTTCGTTGCTGTGATTAAGGAAGTTGGCACGTTGCTGCCAATCAAGTCTTGTGTTGAGGGGGTGTTTTTAAAATTAGAGGTGCCTTTTGGAAAGATTCTCTAGCCCTGGTTCCTGAACACAAGGGGTTTGGTTTTCCTCCAGGTAGCCACTAGATGGCAGTCTCACGCCATTTTTCAAGCAGCCAGCCCTGTCTAAATTTACGGGGGGAAATGAGCCTGAGTTTGAAAAGAATGCCAGCTCATTCGTTTTTATCCTGCGCGTGGTTTTGACATTCTATTTTTTTGGCCTTCATCCATTAATTATGACACTCAAAGTTTTTTGTTCACTGAGAGGCAAAGAGCCAAAGCTTTAATTAAACCCGTGGGGGCACTGCCTTGCGGCAGAGAAGGGTAACTACCATGTGGCAGCGCTTACATAAATTGTTTCATTTCATTCTCACAGCATCCTCATGAAATAAGTGTTGTTATCCACAGTTTTACATAGGAGAAAACTGACGGTCAGAGAGGCTCAGCAAGAGCCCAAGACCACCCAGCTGAAAGGTAGAAATGAATTTGCCAGTAAACCATGCTCATTAAATTCTTGAGGAATAGTCATTGCGATTAGTAGATTTATTGCATCTTAGGAAACTACAGCTAGATTCAACCCCAGGTTTTATGATGAAATAAGAATCATACACAAGTTTTTAAAAAATATATTCTCAGTATTGCAACATTATAAGTTCCACAGGTTTTATTTGCAGGATGGCATGTTAGCCTTTTCTAGATTTATTATAGAATATAAATCAGTTTATTTTTATGTTTTTTGAGACAGAATCTTGCTATGTCGCCCAGGCTGGAGTGGTACAGAGGCGCGATCTCGGCTCACAGCAACTTCCACCTCCCGATTCAAGCTTTTCTCCTGCCTCAGCCTCCCGAGTAGCTGGGATTACAGGCGCCCACCATCACGCCCGGCTAATTTTTGTATGTTTAGTAGAGACAGGGTTTTGTCATGTTAGCTAGGCAGGTCTTGAACTCCTGACCTCAAGTGATCCTCCTGCCTTGGTCTCCCAGAGTGCTGGGATTACAGGTGTGAGCCACAGTACCTGGCTGGAAATAAATCAGTTTTGATTAGGATTTAGAAATTAAATCTCTGATTCTAACTGAATGTTAGAATTGTAACCCCTGAGCTCCAAACTGTAATCTATTTGCCTAGAAATTTAGGTGTGATTTTCTTATAGGAGGCACCACTTTCTACTTTGTATTAAAATTGCATCTGTACCTAAAATCCTCTACTTCCTTGTGAATCCAGGAAGACAGGCTCCTTGCCTGAGTCATTTTTTAATATTCTTGGCTTATGTTGCCTTTATCGATTGTTTCGAAAGCATTCAACTTAGTTCTCATAGAAATAGCAACCTTTCTCCCTTTTTGCACTAATTTTTCTTTGCCTTATGTATTAAATTTTACTGTCTAATTACAAACACACTCTTAGTAAGCATGCAGCACAGGTGGAGGCAGCAGAATTGTGTGGGCATTCCAGGAGGTCATGTACAAGCCTCAAACATTCAGTCTGCCCTGGCTACTAGTCAGTAGGTTTTGCAGAGGAGATCAAGAGTTTCCGTTAATCTACTGAGTTTAGTAAGAGAGTTTCTGCTGTATCTGAATTGTGTCAATCAGATAGGCTGACAAAACCACAAGGTGGAAACCATGAATGGTATTAGTCCATCTCAATAATAAAGCAACATTTGGCTGCGTTTTATATGTCTGACTTTTCTATATCAACTGCTATCTCAGCATCATATAGAGGGAGCTTCGTTTTTGTTTGTTTGTTTTTGAGACAGAGTTTTGCTCTGTTGCCCAGGCTGGAGTGCAATAGCACGAACTCAACTCACTGCAACCTCTGCCTCCCAGGCTTAAGTGATTCTCCTGCCTCAGCCTCCGGAGTAGCTGGGATTACAGGAGTGTGCCACCACGCCCGGTTAATTTTTTGTATTTTTAGTAGAGACAAGGGTTTGCCACATTGCCCAGGCTGGTCTCGAACCCCTGAGCTCAATCTGCCCGAGAGGCAACTTGTTGGGAGAAATAACTAGTTTGAATGATAGATCCTATAAGGATTGGTTGATCTTCTTGGGAAGAAAAATTAAGTAAAATAATTAACCGTGTAAAGAAAAGACTTAACAGACACTTCTCTTGTCGGGCAAGGGAAGTAATGTTTATTTAGCACCAATTTTATGCTCTGCACTGAGTCAGAGATTGCACACACATGTCACCTGATTAGCTCCTTACAACAGTATGATAAATTGAAAATGCTTATTCCCATTTTACTGATGAGGAAACTGAGTCTCAGAAAACTTTCAGTAACTTACATGTGATAAAACAGCTAGTAAGTGGCAGGAAGTTATCAGGAAGAGTGTATGTAATCAGGGCTGGGGCAAAATTGGTGCAAAATAATTTATGATGAGTGACACATCTACATTTTTCGTAAGAACAGTGGAGCCCGAAGCCAAAGGAGTTTTTTGATGTCCCTTAAATTCTATGCCAAGACAGGAGCCTCATTTGCTTCAGGCCCAGCACTGCAAATACTACAAAGTGCCTCTTCAGAAAGCTTTTTTCCAACATTTATCTAATAATAATTTATTGAGTGGCTACTGTGCACCAGTCACTATGACTGGGTTTTGAAAGAAAACATTAAGTTAAAGTGTACCTGATTTCTGCTTTCCTTATACCTGTGGAACACCCTGCCCAAAGCTGGAAAGTATTAGTATATAATAGATGACTCTTAGCTGGAAAGTATTATTAGGTGATAGATGACTTAGTACTTACTCCTTTGTTGTAGGTAAGGAAAATTTGGCAAACTTGAACCACGGAATTGGACTTTCATGGCCCCTATGTCTCTGCTGAATTTTGTAACTTCAGAAAACAATTTGTAGGTTGAGATCACAAAGTATTATGTTTGATCTGTTGAATAACCCATGTTCTGCAGTATCTCCTCTTTCATTAGTATTCTCTGACCAGGCAGATTGGAATATTGTCCTAATCATGGAGACCATACATTATTTTTCCACTTCATAGTGATACAAGCATGAGTTTTGGCACAGCCAGACTTGATTCTGTGAGTTATTAAGGACAACTGGGGCCAGGCATGGTGGCTTATGCCTGTAATCCCAGCACTTTGGGAGGCCGAGGCGGGTGGATCACGAGGTCAGGAGATCAAGACTATCCTGGCTAACAGTGAAACCCTGTCTCTACTAAAAATCCAAAAATAATTAGCTGAGCGTGGTGGCACGTGCCTGTAATCCCAGCTACTTGGGAGGCTGAGGCAGGAGAATCCCTTGAACCTGGGGGCGGAGGTTGCAGTGAGCCGAGATCGTGCCACTGCACTGCACTCCAGCCTGGGTGACAGAGGGAGACTCTGTCAAAAAAAAAAAAAAAAAAAAAGGGACAACGGGTATCCCAGTTCTACTGGTAACTTTGGAGAACTTATTTAATATCTCTGCTACTGTTTCATCAGTAAATGGTGGGCAATAAGAGTAGTAAGCTAAACTATATCAGGTGCTTAGAACAATTCATGGTACATAGTAGATGCCCAATGTAAGTGAGCCTCTACTATTGTAGTAACGGCAGCAGTAGTTCTGTCACTAACTCTGTGATCCCCTGTAAATTACTTGGCTTATGTAAGCTTCAGTTATCTCAATTGACAAATGAAAGGAAATAATTGTACCTACGTCCTGAGGCTCTTGTGATGACTAAGGCAGAGAGTAAATGAAGATCACTTGGCTTGACGTATAAATGCTTGGAGAAATGTTAGCTCTTTTCTTAAAAAATGACTCTTTTTAACTAAAGATCCTTCAAATTCAATGGCAGTTATAGATCATTCATCTTCTGTACTTGATGTTGTTCATAGTGCCTGGGACATAACAGTACTCAAGAAATCTTTGATGAAAGCATATAGAAATAAATAACGTTAGAGTCATAAAAGCCCATAAGTAGCTGAGGTGTGCATGCAGCGGTGAAGTAAATAAAGGTCATTTTCATTGTGTGTGTGTGTGTGCATGTGTGTCTGTGTGTAAGTGGGGGAGGGAAGGAGGAGGGAGAGAGTAGGGAGGGAGAGAAAGAGGGATAACATTTAAGAAAGTAAAGGAGAAGCTCCACTGAATTCTGGTGAATTTTGTGCTTCCCTTGCTTATGTTTAACAAAGATCACACAGAAGGAAGCCTCAAAGAGACAATGCAGATTTTCACAAGTTGAAAAGAATATTCTCAGTTCTATGGCTATCAATTTCTTCAACAAATCACCCAAGTCCAGTGGAGTTATTCAAATAGATATCAGAATAGATCATTGGAAAAATTTAAAGCCAAAGAGCACAGAACACTGGAGTTGTATTTTTTGATCCTCTCCTTGATCATGTTCTTAGCTGAGCTTACCCTTTAATTCTCTTTCCACATCTTTCTCAAAAGTTCAAGAAAAAAAAAAACAACAACAACAGGTCAATCAATATTTACTTTGAAGACAAAAAGCTCTAACTTTCTTAGAGCACACATTTTAAGCTGATGTCGCTGAAATGAGAATACCTGAGCCCTCCACACCACATTCAGAAATCTTTTATCTGTATTTACTGCCCGTTAAATCGTTTTGAATAATTGACAATAAGAAATAATCAGCTCAGTTTTTGGGAGACCAGGCCATAGTGTTTTCGTCACCACAATATCAAAAGTGTCGGACTTTAAAAAAAAAGATCATCTTTTAGCATTTTGCTTGTCCTTATTAAACAGCTAGCTGGATTAAACCATCCACTTAAGAAAAAACTAGTTAGGAGAGTGAACTTCTGGGTCACACTGCGTGGCTTTGAATTCCGATTATACTGTCTCTCATTGGTGAGATTTTGTAGTTTATTTAAATTTTCTGAGCCTCAGCTCCCTCCTCTATAGAATGGAGATAATAATATCTATCTCATATTGTTGTTGTAGAAATTAAATGAAGTAATGCATGTAGAGTGCTTGGCAGCGTTGGCATAGTGCAAATGCTCAATAAATAATAATTATCATCATCATTAGGCAGCTGATTGGGCATCAGAGAGCTGGAGCCACTGATGAAGTCACTTCTGTAAGGGGAAAAGTCAGAGTGCATGTTTTTTCCAAGGTTGCTATTTTGCAAACTTTAATATTAATGCACTCAATTCAAGATAAGCTTCAGAAAAACTGGATAGCTACAGAGGAAAATCCTAATCAACAATGCAATTTGAAAAGATTGCTTCAAATTACACCAAATGCTAAAACTGAATGTTTAGGGAATAAGAATATGAATATGTCATGGTCTGGATTATTTTATCTTCTCATTTGCACCCCGTATACACTTTCTTAAAAAATATTGGTGACTAGAAGTTCTTGCCATGATATGGGAAAGAATGTTTTGTATGTAAACTGTCTCTTTGAAACTGATTGCGACAATTTTTGCAAAGAGATTCAAGCGTATCAGAAGTTTCCAAACAGTTAAACACAAAGAAATACAAGTTCAGGGTAAAATATTTCAATATAATCACTTCTACCACCAGGTAAAGATGCGTGGGTATTAGATTTAGGGGGAAAAAACTGATGATATTTCTGAGCCCATTCTAAAGAAACTCATATGAGTAAAAATATTTGAGGACTTACTATTTGATAAACCTTGTATTTACAGCTGTCAAAAATATTTCTGAAAGAGATCAAGAGCCTATTCATTTCTCTATTTGATGAAAGTTATTTATTTATTTTACTTTACTGCACAGTTTCAAGATAATCCACCAGCAGTTTTCATATAGAGAATGATTATCTATTGACAGTGATCAGGTCTAACTCTGACTTTTGCAGGAATTAGTCAAGTGTAAGGCTGATTTTTCTGCTTAGGCACTACTAGCAGACAGGATTAGGGTTTTAGAAGCTTTGTAAGAATTGTGTGTGAGACCTGAAAAAAAATTGTTTTAAGTGGCTCAAAAATACAAGAAAAAAGAATGAATATTAAATCAAATACTCGTAAAACATATTTTGTCAATTTTAATGATTCTTTAATATATTAGTCATAAGAATTCTGTTCAATTTAAAATCTTTTTTTTTTAGATTAAGTTTCTGTCCTTGTAAGCATTTCTAAGTATTTGGGATGATTGCTTGTATAAACAAAGTATAATATATTATTTAGAGTCTGGCAATTTAACAAATAAAATTTATAAAGTGTTTAAGGATGTTATTCCAGCAAGAATTATTTTTAATGAGGGATTTGAGATGCATTTTCCTATGATTGATATGATGAAAGGGGAAAAATTGTAGATGTAAGAGCGATTGTGATCGTCTCAAAAGATCCATGGCCTGGTTTTTAGTTTAGCTGGATATTTCTCTCTACATGATCAATATGGTGGTAGTTGAGCACCATGACGGGATTAAGGGCTAAAAGCAAAGACAGCAAGCTCTATTTGTGCCTGTCCCATCATTAAGTCAACAGAAAATAAGGAAGGTAGTTGCTTTTCAGTCAATAATGTCAGCTGGGTACTGTACTGCTATATTGGCCTGTCAGCTCTGATCCACTTACATAGAAAGAAAGTGGAGGTGAGGGGGAAATGCCGTTTTAATCATTGTCCTGAGAATCGACATGAAGTTTCTCTGTAACCAAACCAGAAAAAAACTGAAGCATAAGTGCTGATTTCTTAAATAGCCAGTGGAGTTCAGTTATCAAAAGAAACACAAAATCTCCAATGTAATAACCAGTTTTAATTATAGAGGGTGTAATAGTTGCCTAGAATCAAGCCAGTGCTTCAGATTGGGGAGTGAAGATTTTAGAACCACCAATGTACTAAACTTGCACACTGCAGTGAATTTAATTAATTGATAATAGTTTTGTATTAACGAAGAAAGCAAATCAAGTGCACTGAGTCCATATTTTCTAATTCTAGCATAAGACAAGTAGGAGTCAGCTCCTTTTTTCCTAATACTAGGTAAAAAAAATTCATCCTGGGTCTCTGCTTTAGCTTCTTTTGCTCAGTTTTTCAATAAATATCTGGTGAGCCTTTTTAAATTGCTGGCACAATGCTTGGCATATAGCAGTGAACCAGTTAAGCTTCCTTGTCTTATTTAGCTTATGTAGAACACAGCACTGGTCATTCACACTGTGATGGGCACAAGTAAACGAGCCACCAGGGTGTAAGATAATAAGTTGCTTGGGTTCATGATGCATGATCCAGGATGCCCCTGCTGAGGAAGTGACTCATAAGCTAATAACTGAAGGATGAGAATAAGCCAGTCAATTGAAGAGATGAGGAAGAGCGTTCCAGGGAGGGGAACAGCAGGTGCAAAGATTCAGAAGTAGGAAAGAGCAGCTCTGTCTTTGGTGAATGGCACAGTAAGGAAAGAGTCAGTAAGAGTAGGGAAACAAACAAAAAAGACAATTCTCTATTTATTTATTTTGTAAATACTTGTTAGGAGGCATTTTACTAAGCACTTTTAGGGATAGAAAGAAGATTAAGATGTAATCCTTGCCCTCAACTATAGAAAAAGATTATTATTTCATTAGTATAGATTAATTTTATTAATCAGTGGATATACTGTAACTTTATGTATGTGGATAATATATATCTCAAATTTTTTTTTTTTTTTTAGATGGAGTCTCACCCTGTCACCCAGGCTGGAGTGCAGTGGTGGGATCTCAGCTCATGCAACCTCTGCCTCCTGGGTTCATGCGATTCTCCTGCCTCAGCTTCCCAAGTAGCTGGGATTACAGGCATGAGCAACAAGGCCTGGCTAATTATTGTATTTTTAGTAGAGACGGGGTTTTGCCATGTTGGCCAGGCTAGTCTGGAACTTTTGACCTCAGGTGATCCACCCATCTCGGCTTCCCAAAGTGCTAGGATTACAGGTGTGAGCCACTGTGCCTGGCCATATATCTCAAATTAAATTTGCCTAATAAACAGAAAAAAAAAATCTTTTTTTAAAGACAGAAATGATTAGATTTTAAAGATACAGATTTTAAATATAAAGATATAGCCATATGAAGAAGCTGAGCCGTTGCCCCAAAATCCATAATTATTTTGATCTCATGGTCTTAAAAATCTCAGATTTACCTTTCTGTGCTTCAAATACATCATGTGGAAAATGAAGGTTTTGTGTGGAACCTAGCTGTTGATTCAGACTGATTTGGGGACTGAATGATGTGTCCACAGAACTGTTGCCAAATAATTACACACACAAAAAAGGTAGTTTCCAAATGTACTTTGTTTCTTCTTGCTAACATTTTCTTGGGGAAAATGGAAAGGTTAGAATAGACATACAGTAATAAAATTTTGTTGATCTACTACTTTGTCCAGCTACTGGGGTAAGTGCTTTATACGATTTACTAGAGATTTCTTCTGGTACTATCTTTTCGAAGAAAAACCTAAGCGGGATACTTGTAGTCTGGAATTGTTGCTAAGGGGAGCTCTGAGATCTTTAAAACACAAAAGCTATTTAGCCAGAGGGTAAAAAGGAGAAATCAAGCAAGGCAAGATACTAACATTTATTGAGTGCGTACTTTGTGCTGATTCAACACTATATTCTTTGTTTTGTTTTGTTTTGTTTTGAGGTAACGTCTTGCTCTGTCCCTCAAGCTGGAGTGCAGTGGCATGATCTCGGCTCACTGCAACCTCCGCCTCCCGGGTTCAAGCGATTCTTGTGCCTCAGCCTCCCACGTAGCTGGGACTACAGGCGCACACCACCATACCCAGCTAATTTTTGTATTTTTTGTAGAAATGGAGTTTTGCCATGTTGCCCAGGCTGGTCTTGAACTCCTGGGCTCAAGTAATCTGCCTGCCTTAGCCTCCCAAATTGCTGGAATTACAGGTGTGAGGCACTGTGCCTGACCCAATACTGTATTCTTTACTTACATCTCATTCAATTTTCCCAACAAGCTTTGAGAGGAAAGTGTGATCATTCCCTTTTGCAGATGAAGGTATCAGTTCTGATAAAGAAAGCAAAACATAAGGAGGTTAAGGAACTTGTCCTTAGGCAGATAGCTGGTAAATAGCACAGGTGACATTGAAACTCCCATTTCTTAGAATCACAAATGTGGGCTATTTCCATGAAGAGAAACCAAGTTTTAGATGGGAAGATAGATGATTTCTAGATGTTTTGTAATTCCTACTATTTTGGCTTTACTCTTTGGCCATGTTATAATTTTGATTCCTACATCCACATTTTCACATATACAAAGTGTGTTGGTGTGTTTCCTTCTTTTGAAGTTAAAAATCCTTTTAATTGTTTCATTTATTTTTATTTGTTCTTCTTCTTCTTATTTTTTGAGATGGAGTCTCACTCTGTCACCCAGGTTGTAGTGCAGTGGCACGATCTCGGCTCACTGCAACCTCCGCCTTCTGGGTTCAAGCAATTCTCCCTGCTGAAGCCTCCCAAGTAGCTGGGATTACAGGTGTGCATTACCATACCTGGCTCATTTTTGTATTTTTTAGTAGAGACGGAGTTTCGCCATGTTGGCCAGTCTGGTCTTGAACTCCTGACCTCAGGTGATCCACCTGCCTTGGCCTCCCAAAGTACTGGGATTACAGACATGAGCCACCGCACCTGGCCTCTTTTATTTTTAATTGACAAATAATAACTGTGTATGTTTATGGGATATAATGTGATGCTTTGATCTATGTATACATTATACAAAGGTTCAATCAAGTTAGTTAACATATCCATCAACTCACCAATTTATCACTTGTTGGTGAGGAGAATGTTAAAAATCTATTTTTTAGCAATTTTGAAATACACAATACATCATTTTAAGCTGCGCAGTGCAATAGATCACTAAAACATATTCCTCCTGTCTAGCTGAAACTTTGTTCTCTTTGATCAACATCTTCCCTTTCCCCATTTCTCCCTTTTTCCAGCAGACTCTGATAACCAACATTTCACTCTCGGTTTTTAACTGAGATCATACGTTGTTTGCCTATCTGCATGTCGGCGTATATTTCCAAATTTCCCTTACTTTTTGCTTAGATCGTTTTAATACACCCGTCTTTTCCTCTGATTTTCCCTTTGCTGTTTATGACCAAAGGCTGATTGATGAAAGGTTAATAATTCTCTAATTAACATATTTAATAGACTTTTATCCCTCCTGCCAATGTTGAAGCAACTAATTAATCAGCCCTGTTTGGGAGCAGAGAAAGTTGACCTCAGATAGACCAATAGAGCCCATCGAAGAGAAAAACGAAGAAGTGGGGTCTCCCAACTCCCTCAGTTCCAGGCCAATCTGTTTCAATTGCTTAAGAACAAGGACTCAAATACTTGGAGTCTTCACTGATGCAGAGCTTCAGACATAATGATTACAGCAAATCAGGGCTCATGAATATGCAGCTTATTTCTGCTTTGAGACACTTGAGTTATCTAAATTAAAAATACAAAATTATGGATTGCAAAGAAAGCAGCAGGGACTTTTTTATTTTAACAATTGGAAAATATCACTGGAAATGAAGTCTTCCTGCCAACATGAAGCACATAATAATCATGCCAGGAAAAGGATGTTTTCTAAATGCTTGTTTTAAATAGATTTTCCCCAAAATTCTGTTTAAAGATAGACTACGGAAGCTCTAATTCATGTGATTTTTCTCTTTGTGGATTTCAGTTTCAGGGTTATCCATTTTGGGACAGAGTCTAACACCATCTCATTCACAAGATGTTCCTTAGAGTCAGCTTCTACCTTCAGAAATTCTGAAATAAAGAGGCTTGATTTTGGTGTTTTTTCCTTTTCTATTGTTTTCAGTGTCTCTTCCATGTTCTTAAGCCTGGTCTGTCAAAGACCTTCCATTCTTAAAGTTCCAGACCCTACCCTCATGTTTTAGACCTTATCTCTCCCCACTTTTGGTTTATCAAGATGATTTAGTTGGCGCTGTCTTTATTCAAAATCTTTTGAAGCAATATGATTAATAAACAAGTGTGTGTATGTGTGTGTGTGTGTTAATATTTATAATTTTTCAGGTTCCCATTTTCTTTTTACAAGTTAAATTTGCAAACCCCATTTTCGAATGTCTGAGCTTGCAACACCAGGTGGCTACCACCTGGATAGAATTGCCTGGCTCACATGGCAACGATCAGATATAGGAACACATGACTGTAATAACTCTTTTAAAAGGAGGTGTATGTGTGTATTTGAGGAAATAATTAAAACAAAGCATAGGGTTTAGTAATACAGAGGAGGGTTGGCAAATATATATCAGTTGTTTTTCCATTCGTCTTTTCAGTGACTATGGCTGAGATTGCTGTGTATCCTTTTCCACTAACATCTCAGAATACTTACTATCATAGGACCTGAGCAGCATCTATCAGTTAATAATGAATGGCAAAGGGGACAAAATCACATATTCTTCTTAATATAGAACAAGCTTAAAACAACAACAACACTGGAATAAAACAAGGATGCTTCCTTTCGCCACTCTTATTCAACATAGTATTGGAAGTCCTAGCCATAGCAAGATCAATCAGGCAAAAGGAAGAAATAAAAGGCATACAAACTGGAAAAAAGGAAGTCCAATTGTTCCTCTTTTCAGATGACATGATCTTAATATATAGAAAAACCTAAAGATTTCTACCAGCTGGGCACGGTGGCTCATGGCTGTAATCCCAGCGCTTTGGGAGTCCGAGGCGGGCGGATCAGAGGTCAGGCATTCGAGACCAGCCTGGCCAACATAGTGAAACCTTGTCTCTACTAAAAATACAAAAATTAGAGGGAGGCGGAGGTTGTGGTGAGCCAAGATCGCGCCACTGCACTCCAGCCTGGGCAACAGATTGAGACTCCATCTCAAAAACAACAAACAAACAAACAAAACAAAACAAAAAGAAAGAAACGAAAGAAAAGATTTCTACCAAAGACTTCACCAAAAAACTCTTAGAACGGATAAACACATTCAGTAAAGTCGTAGCATATAAAATCAACATACAAAAGCATCAGTAGCTTCTTCAGGAGAAATTAGTTGGACTGGGAGTAATTAGTAGCATTTTTTTCTTCTTTTTAAAGAAATAGTTTCAATTTTTATTTTAGATTTGGGGGGTACATGTGCAGATTTGTTATATGGGCATATTGTATGATGCTGTGGTTTGGGGTATGAATGCTCTTGTCACCCAGGTAGTGAGCACAGTACCCAAAAGGTACTTTTTTAACCCTTGCCGTTTGCTCCTTGTCTACCCTCTAGTAGTCCCCATTTTCCATAGTTCCCACCTTTACATCTATAAGGGCCCAGTGCTTAACTCCCACTTATAAGTGAGAACATGCAGCATTTGATTTTCTGTTCCTGCATTAATTTGCTTAGAATGATGTCCTTTGGCTCCATCAATGTTTCTGCAAAAGTCTTAATTTTATTCTTTGTTATGGCTGCATGCTATTCCATAGTGTATGTGTACCACATTTTCTTTATTGAATCCACTATTTATGGGCACCTGGGCTGATTTCATGTGTTTTCTATTGCAAATACTGCTGCGCTGTACATACGTGTGCATGTTCTTTTTGGTAGAATGATTTATTTTTCCTTCACATATGTACCTAGTAATGGGATTGCTGGGTTGAGTGGTAGCTCTGTATTTAGTTCTTTGAGAGGTTTCCAAACTGCTTTCCACAGTGCTGAACCAATTTATATTCCCACCAACAACATTTCAGTGTTCCCTTTTCTCTGTAGTCTTGTCAGGATCTGTTATTTTTTGTCTTTTTCATAATAGTCATTCTGACTGGTGTGAGATGGTATGGCATTGTTGTTTTGATTTGTATTTCTCTGATTATTAGAAATGTTGAGTATTTTTTCATATGTTTGTTGACTGCTTGTATGTTTTCTTTTGACAGGCATCTGTTCATGTATTTTGCCCATTTTTGATAGGGTTATTTGTTTTTTGTTCATTTAGTTGTTTAAGTTCCTTAAAGGTTCTGGATATTAGACCTTTGTCAGATGCATAGTTTGCAAGTATTTTCTTTCATTCTGTAGGTTGTCTGTTTACTCTGTTGATAGTTTCTTTTGCTGTACAAAAGTCCTTTATTTGTTTATTTTTTATTTCAATAGGTTTTTGGGGAACAAGTGGTGTCTGGTTACATGGATAAGTTCCTTAGTGGTGATTTCTGAGATGTTGGTGCACTCATCACCTGAGTGGTGTACACTGTACCCACTGTGTGATCGTTTATCCTTTACCCTCCTCCCACCCCTTCCCTCTAGTTCCCAAAGTCCATTGTATCATTCTTATTCCTTTGTGTCTTCATAGCTTAGCTCCCACTTAAAAGTGAGAAATATGATGTTTGGTTTTCCCATTCCTGGATTACTTAACTTAGAAAAATGGTCTGCAACTCCATCCAGGTTGCTGCAAATGCCATTATTTTGTTTCTTTTTATGGCTAAGTAGCATTCCATGGTGTGTGTGCGTGTGTGTGTGTGTGTGCGTGTGTGTGTGATATATATATATATATATATTTTATGTGGACATAAGTTACCCAGAGCACACAACCATTCATAATAATGCCACATTTAACTGGCAATCACTTAGGTGTTATAAACACTATTGAGAATATGGAAATAAACAAAACAGTACCTGAACATTACAAATCAATTATGCAAAACACTTTCATTAAAGATTGTGAATATTACTCGTAGGAACGTTCTACATTCCCATGTTTGGTTATCTAATTTTTCTGCCCTCTGGTTAAAATATTCTGATTCTGAGTTTAGCTAGAAGCAGTAACTGTCAAANTATATATATATATATATATATATCACATTTTCTTTATCCACTCATTGCTGGATGGGCATTTGGGCTGTTTCCATATTTTGCCATTGTGAATTGTGCTGCTGTGAACATGTAGGTGCAAGTGTCTTTTTCAAACTGTGACTTATTTTCCTTTGGGTAGATCCACAGTAATGGGATTGCTGCATCATATGGTAGATCTACTTTTATTTTTTTAAGGAATCTCCATACTGTTTTCCATAGTTGTTGCACTAGTTTACATTCCCACCAACAGTGTAAAAGTATTCCCTTTTCACCACATCCACACCAACATCTATTTTTTTTTATTGTTAAATTATGGCTATTCTTGCAGGAGTAAGGTGGTTTCACATTGTGGTTTTGATTTGCATTTCCCTGATAATTAGTGATGTTGAGCATTTTTCATATGTTTCTTGGCCATTTGTGTATCTTTTGAAAATTGTCTATTCATGTCCTTAGCCCACTTTTTAATAGGATTATTTGTTTTTTTCTTGCTGATTTGTTTGAGTTCCTCATAGATTCTGGATATTAGTTCTTTGTTGGATGCATAGTTTGCAAAAAATTTTTCCCACTATGTGGGTTGTCTGTTAACTCTGCTGATTATTTCTTTTGCAGTGCAGAAGCCTTTTAGTATAATTAAGTCCCATCTATTTATCTTTGTCTTGGTTACATTTGCTTTTGGGTTCTTGGTCATGAAGTCTTTGCCTAAGCCAATGTCTAGAGGGTTTTCCTGATGTTATCTTCTAGATTTTTTACGGCTTCAGGTCTGAGATTTAAGTCTTTGATCCATCTTGAGTTGATTTTTGTGTAAAGTGAGAGATAAGCATCCAGTTTCATTCTTCTACACGTGGCTTGCCACTTATCCCACCAGCATTTGTTGAATAGGGTGTCCTTTTCCCATTGTATCTTTTCGTTTGCTTTGTTGAAGATCAGTTGGCTGTAAGTATTTGGCTTTATTTCTGGGTTCTCTATTCTGTTCCATTTGTTTATGTGCCTATTTTTTATACCAATACCATGCTGTTTTAGTAACTATAGCCTTATACTATAGTTTGAAGGCAGATAATGTGATGCCTCCAGATTTGTTCTTTTTGCTTAGTCTTGCTTTCGCTATGCAGGGTCTTTTTTGGTTTCATATGAATTTTAGGATTGTTTTTTCTAGTTCTGTGAAAAATGATGATGGTATTTTTATGGGAATTGCATTAAATTTGTAGATCACTCTTGGTGGTATGGCCATTTTGACAATATTGATTCTACCTACCCATGAGCATGGGATGTGTTTCCATTTGTTTGTGTTGCCTATGAGTTATTTCAGTAGTGTTCTGCAGTTTTTCTTGCCGTGGTCTTTCACCTCCTTGCTTAAGTATATTCCTAAGTATTTTATTTTCAAAAGCTCTATTATTTAATTAGGTCCTACTTGGCAATTTTTGTTTTTGCTGCAATTGCTTTTCAGGACTTAGTAATAAATTATTTGCTGAGGCCAATGTCTAGAATGACATTTTCTAGATTTTATTCTAGGATTTTTATAGTTTGAGGTCTTACATTTAAATCTTTAATCCATCTTGAGTTAATTTTGGTATGCAGTGAAAGGTAGAGGTTTAGTTTTATTCTTCTGCATATAGATATTCAGTTTTTCCTTTTATTTAATAGGAAGTCCTTTTACCATTCCTTATTCTTGTCAACTTTGTCAAAGATTAGATGGTTGCAGGTGTGCAGCTTCATTTCTGGGTTCTCTCTTCTGTTCTATTGATCTATGTGTCTGTTTTTGTACAAGTATAATGCTGTTTTGGTTATTGTAGCCGTATAGTATAGTTTTTAAATTGGGTAATGTGATGCCTCCATCTTTGTGTGTATGTGTGTGTGTTTGTTTTATTTATGATTGCTTTGGCTACTCAGGTCCATTTTTGGTTCCATATGAATTTTAGAAGACTTTTTTCTAATTCTGTAAAAGATGATGTTGGCAGTTTGATAGGAATAGCACTGAATCTATAGATTGGTTTGGGCAGGATGGTCATTTTTACAATATTAATTCTTCTAATCCATGAGCATGGAATATTTTTCCATTTGATTGGGTCATGTCTGATTTCTTTTAGCAGTGTTTTGTAACTCTCCTTGCAGAGATATTTCATCTCTTTGTTTAGATGTATTTCCTAGGTACTTTTTTCATGTGTGTCTGTGGCTATTGTAAATGGGATAGTGTTCTTGATTTGGCTTTCACCTGCAATGTTATTGGTATATAGAAATGATCAGTAGCATGTCTATGCATCAATAATGAATTAGCTGAAAAAGAAACCAAGAACCCAGTGCAAGGTAATTGAATCATAGGGGTGGTTACCTTCATGCTGTGCTGGTGATAGGGAGTGAATTCTTACAAGATCTGATGGTTTCGTAAGTAGCTTTTCCCCTTTTTTGCTGGGTACTTCTCCTTGCTGCCACCAAGTGAAGAAGGACATGTTTGCTTCCCCTTCCACCATGATTGTAAGTCTCCTTAAGTCTCCCGAGGCCTCCCTCAGCCATGCTGAACTGTGAGCCAATTAAACTGCCTTCCTTCATAAATTGCCCAGTCTTGGGTACATCTTTATTAGCAGCATGAGAATGGACTAATACACCATGTGAAGATAAAGGCAGAAATTGGAGTTAAGATGCTGTAAGCCAAGGAAAACTTGGGGATTTAAAAGCTGAACAAATCATGGAAACGTTCTTTACTAGAGCTTATGGTCCCTGCTGACCTTGAATTTGGATTTCTAGCCTCCAGAATTGTGAGAGAATAAATTCCTGTTGTTTTAAGTCCCCCCACCCCCACTCCTCAAAAACAATAAATCAAGGCTTTGACTGACCTGGCTGGTGACCTGGTGCTGTGCTGTAGGAATGAGACAGAAGATTCTCAGCTTCAGGAGTACAGCCGAGGTAGGAGTGGGCAGGTAGTATTAGTAGAGAAATTTAGTGGAAGTGATTTCAAAATCAATAGGTAAGAATGTGTTACTTCTATGTGACACTCAGCACTATAAAGCAAATTATTTCAGAATGTATTACTTTAATGTTATTCTCAGGAATATAAAGGAAAATAAAAAAATTAAAAATGTTGTATGACTGCCATTTTTCTTTGAGACAGGGTCTCCCTTTCTTGCCCAAGCTGTACTTGAACTCCTGGGCTCAACTGATACTCCTGCCTCACCCTCCCGAGTAGCTGGGACTATAGGTGCATGCCACGGTGCTTGGCTCTCCTGTGATGTTTAAATGTAATATCACTTGATGCAATATATTTGTAGTTATAAACGAAACTTCACTCCTTAATGTAAGGAGGATACTTGACTCCTTAAAGTTCATATAATTTCCACTGGACACTATTTTGCTGTTAGCTCAAGTGTTCATTTGTTTTAGCATATATAGAGTATTAAAGTGTGTCTACAATTGTTGAGTTCAAACTGACATCTAAACTAATATAACTATGAACACCTTAAATAGCAAACATGATTAAATGCAGCACAATGAGTTAAATAAAATTCCAGTGGCTCGGAAGTATAATGTTGTTGACGGTCATTGTCATGGGAATCAGAATTCCTGACATGGATGTTTGACCTGGAGCAGAGTACCCACAGTTTGTTTTTGGTCTCAGCTTCTACATATAAAATAAAAGCATTGGACCCAAGAACAAACCAAACCAAAAAAAAAAAAAAAAAAAGTCAATGTGTGGAGGGTCAAATCCCAAAGGAATGGGGCATGCAGAGAGACAGTAGTGAAACCTGAAGTGAAAGGAATGTCAGCCAGATGGATTGGGCAAATTTGGGAGAGTAGAGGGGCGGAAATTTAAAAGATTCCTGGAAGCTTTGAACTTTTGTTTCTGCTGAGAACACATGCACTTCAATGCCTTTTCCAAATGCTCTCCATACCATCTACCTATACAATACAATTTGGCATTTGCCATTTTGAATGCATAGGTTGACACATCTACCATGTTCTTTGCATTCTTCATTGAGCTTCTGCAATTGACAAACAGCCACATTTTGTAACAAAAAGATAACAGAGACAAGAACAGGACTATAGGCTTCTCCTAGAACCCTTGTTTTTTGAATGATGCAATAATCCTGAACCCAGTTTTATTTCTGTGCCTGTTATTGACTCCAAAGGAGGTTGAAATGGCAACAAAGTCCAGACTTTCCAGGCTGAGGGCCAATTGATAACTGCTTTCACTGCGTCCTACTTTCTTGCTACCTATTGGAGAAACAAGTGAATTTCATGATCAGATTGGCCAATGAATTAGTAGCTAGGGACCTTATAATTCTGCCAAAACTGTACACTGACCTATGGAAAAAACTGATTGGAATCAGTGTCAGGTATATCAGAGTTATAACTCTTCACTAAAGTTCTGATTTATTTTCTTGACTAGGTGGGAGGCTAATGCATCTGAAACAGAAAAGTTGAAAAACTTTAGTCTCCTAGGCAGATACTGGATCCCAACCCTACCTGACATATTACTATTACAGATAGTAAGGATTGCTACTCTTACATTTCCAACACCATCTTCCCTTCCCTACACCCCACCACTTGCGTAAGAAGCAACATGAACCTACATAGAACTGAGCAGGAGGATTAGGGCAGACAATAAATCTAGGCTGATTTGGTTAGCAGGTAGTCACAGGATAGCAGAGGAAAACCTGGCCTTTTTCTGGTCTCTTGTCTAAGGACCAGCAAACAGAGTGAAATAGAAGTGTAGTGCTTTTTGGTGAAAGGTGGTCTAAACTCCTTTACATGAAATCAAGCTTACTTCACAATGACTAGCCAAAACTGACGGTCTAGACGGTTATCTGCATAACTTAGGGATCAGGAAGGGATCCAAATTTACTTATAAAACATAGTGGAATTTTGGGCCTGTTTTGTGAAAACAGTACCTTCAATTTCTGATTATTTGGTCTGGAGAGAATAGACTAAACTATTCGTTAGAGTAGATGTAGGAATAAAAGATTAAAGTTGTTTTCAGAGGGAATGTATTCCCTCTTTCATTCCTTACATGATGTTTCTTGCTTAATGCATTAGTTTCCTTGGGCTGCCATAGCAAAGTACTGTACACTGGGTGGCTTATGCAACAGACATGTATTGTCTCACAGTTCCGGAGGCTGGAAATCCACGATCACATTTTTGGCAGGGTTGATTTCCTCTGAGGCTTCAGAGGGAGACTCTCGCCTGGCTTCTGGTGGTTTGCTGGCAATGTTTGCTGTTCCTTGACTTGTAGCATCATCACCTTGCTCTCTGCCTGAATTTTCATGTAGCATTCGCCGTCTGTGTCTGGCTGTCTCAAAATTTCCACTTTTTATAAGAACATCAGTCATATTAGATTAGAGCCGACTCTAGTGACCTTATCTTAACTTGATTACCTCTGTAAGGGCCCTTTCTCCAAATAAGGTCACATCCTGCAATACAGGGGGTTAAAACTTGAACATATGAATTTTTTAGGAAACAAATGTATAACACTTAAATGCATGGATTCCTGATATTCATCCTGAATATATAATTATAAAACCATAATCCTATAATCTAAATGCCATTGACTTCATTAAAAGAGTCTAGGTGAATAAGTTTTTAAAATATATTTTCCTTTCTCTAACTTGAGAGAGTCAGAATTTATCAATATCTATCCAGCATCGTGTTGAAACTGGGTTGTAATGCTTTTTCCTATCTGGGAAATAGAACTGGATGGACAGCTGGCTTCAGAGTTTGCATGAAGAGTACATAATCCTACTTATGTAACCCATCGTGTTTGCAAAATCTGCACTGCAGTTTTTGGGGAGGGAATGAGATGTTTGGAAATAAAATCTGCTGTGCAGGAGTGGAAAATTTATCCACTTTCCACATTATTTTTGTTGCCTGTATTTTATTTTGCATTCTCAAGAAGTATGTATCCTTGCTTGAATGTTTTGCCTTTGCTGCACATGTCAGGAATGCAGATTAGGTGAATTCTGTTGCAAGATCTATTCATTGACCTTTATGTGATATGAAAGCCGTTTAACTCCTTCAGGATTATGATTTCTTATGTTTAGAGTCAACTGGCCTCGACTGGGGTAGAATGGGAAAGGAGAGCATAAGGAATGAATCCTCACGCAGCCCTTAAAAGTGTGAGGGTCCATTGTTCACATTGTAAATCTGCAAACAAAGTCAGTCATTATATCCATGTTCTGGACATCTTTTTTTTTTTAAAGACAGATTCTCGCTCTGTTGCCCAGGCTAGAGAGCAGTGGCACAATCATAGCTCACTGCAACCTTGAACTTCTGGGATCAAGTGATCCTCCCTCCTCAGCCACCCAAGTAGCTAGGACTACAGGCGTGCGCCACCATGCCCGGCTGATTTTTAATTTTTTGTAGAGAGGGGTCGTGCTATCTTGAACAGGATGTTTGTGAACTTCTGACCTCAAGCAGTCCTCCTGACTGGGCATCCCAAAGTGTTGAGGTTACAGGCATGAGTCACTGCACCTGGCCTGTTTGGTTTTATTTTTAATCAGCCCTATAATACTTTCATCCTGATTCTAATTTACAGCACTGTTCCCTCACTGTTAGTAGGAACTGTCATTCCTTCATAACAAGTGATTCTGTTGGGACTGTAGATTATATTAACTCAGTTTTTGGACACTGGTCAATAATATTACCCTATCAGCTGGTAACAATGATTGGACTAGGGGAGGGGACATGGACAAGTTAGCCAGTCAGAGGCTTTCCCTGGGATTTTAAATACCAATAAGGAGGGATTGGGGGAAAGAAGCTTTCTCTGTTCCCTTCCCTNGATGATTCATAGTTTTCTTCAACTTGTCAAAGTATGCGGATAACTATGCCCCTCTCCTGAAAAGGTAAAAAGTCACTGCTGCAAGACTAAATCAAGTATATTCCAGGAAGGAGATTGTGGAGGGCTAGAGATAAACCTCGCTGTACTCCATCCACTGCTGTTGTACGCCACACTCTGTTGAAACTGTTCACATGGCCTTATCTTCTGTGATTCTCTTGGCCTCCATCAACTCTGTGGACCATGTGTCCTTGAAAATGCTTTGTTTCCTCAGCTCTCATGACCCCATGGTCCTCTAATTCTAATGATCTCCCTACAACTCTGGCCATCTTAATACCCAGTGCACACGTGAAAGGTCTCCCCTCTTCTCCCCTCCCCTCCCCTCCCTTCCCTTCCTTCCTTTCTTTTCTTTTCTTTCTTTCTTTTTTTAGATGGAGTCTTGCGCTTGTCGCCCAGGCTGGAGTGCAGTGGTGGTCTCAGCTCACTGCAACCTCCGCCTCCCGGGTTCAAGTGATTCTCCAGCCTTAGCATCCCGAGTAGCTAAGACTACAGGTGCACGCCACTGCATCTAGCTAATTTCTGTATTTTTAGTAGAGACAGGGTTTCGCCATGTTGGCCAGCTTGTCTTGAACTCCTGACCTCGGGTGATCTGGCCAATTCGGCCTCCCACAGTGCTGGGATTACAGGCATGAGCCACCGCGCCCAGCCGAAGCTAGTATTTTCAATGCAGTTACTCTTCTTTCCCACTACCACCTGGGATTTGGCTTCTCAGTTTATTCTTGGATCTGTCCATAATTTGGGGGATCTTTAGACAGTATCTGGGACTCTCCAAACCTCTCTGAAAGAGAGAAGTTCTTTAAGCTTGTGCTATACACTGCCTACGGTTTTTCTTATTTCCTATTTATCCTTTTATTTTATTTTATTTTATTTTTTTGAGATGAGACTCCCTCTGTTGCCCAGACTAGAGTGCAGTGGTGCGATCTTGGCTCACTGCAACCTCTGCCTCTTGGGTTCAAGCAATTCTCCTGTCTTAGCCTCCTGAGTAGCTGGGACTACAGGCACCCGCCACCATGCCTGGCTAATTTTTGTATTTTTAGCAGAAACAGGGTTTCACTATATTGATCAGGCTGGTCCTGAACTCTTGGCCTCAAGTGATCCTCCCGCCTTGGCCTCCAAAAGTGTTGGGATTACAGGCGTGAGCCACTGCGCCCAGCCTTTTTATCCTTTAAGACCAGCTGAGATACCACTGTCTTTGTGAATTCTTCTCTAATTTGTTTAGTTAACAATGCGTCTCCACCTGTGTCCTATATAGCCCTGTGTCTTAATGACACCAATTCCATTCTGCCTTCTATTGTGGGTTCCACTGTTGTGTAATAATTCACCCAATATTAATGGGTTGAGACAACTACTATTTTATTAGATCTTGTCATCTTCTTGGTTAAAGGTTTGAATAGAACTTAGCTGGGAGCTTGCTCCTTTTCACCTGTTGTTTGATGGTCACTCAATGGTATTAAATACCATTATTTAATACCTGGTCTGGTCTAAAAAGTCCAAGACAGCTTCACTCACCTGCCTGACTCCTGGGAAGGGTTGCTGTTGCTGGTGGATCCTCTCTGTCCTTTTGGGTTCATGCCTTAAACAATTTCTATTCTGTCATTTTAGCAGGGTTTCTGGAGGGAGCATGTGTTCAATCTAGTATTTTTACCCGGAAGTCCCCAAAACCTAGTTTATAAAGTACTTTCACATTTAGTTTCTATTTTCTCTTTACAAGAGCCTTATGAGTATCACGCCTCCATCTTTTAAGACAGGAAAACTGAAACAGACACGTGTTTTGGCAGTCAAGCCTTTTGATTGCGAGGAAAAAAACTCACTCAAGCCAGTGAAGGTATATGTGATACTCTAATTTAAAAAGATATTCTCATCAGCCACCAGGCTCACACTTGTGGTCTTTGAGGGTTGCTCTGGGTGCACCATCTAGATTTTCCTGGTTTTTGGAGTCCAGGTGTTCAATGGGATTCTCAGATAAAATACAAGATACCCAATTATATTTGCATTTCAGACATATAACTAATGATTTTTTTTAGTTAAGATATGTTTCAGCTATTTAATGGAATACTGTACTTATACTAAAAAAGTCATTGTTTACCTGAAATTCAAATATAATTGGGCCTCCAGAATATTTATTTGCCAAAGTTGGTAACCCTAGTCTACCTAGGTCAATAAAGGGTTCATGAGTATGAGGAATGATTGAGTTTTATGAGAATAGTTAAGAAAACACTCTTTGACGTTAGCTACGGACTATTTCTAAATCTGGAATCATTCTTCAGCAAAATCCTAAAGAAAGGAGAATGTTGTTCCTTGTCTTTTTTTTTTTTAAACCTTTTTATCTTTCCCTTTATTTCTTACCACACGTAAGCTAATTTGAGTAATTTTCAATCTATCTTTCAGCAACACGTCATTGTCATATAGTCAAAATAATAGCTATCTTTTTTTAGATCTTCATGCCAGGAATATTGATAAATGCTTTGGATGTATTATGTCATCTAATTCTCATATGAACAGTAGGTAATAGTAGCACACTCTTATTTTACAAGTGCATGGGGAGAAGCTGCAGTTGATAAAGCTTAAATGAGTTGCCTAAGGCTGGTTACTAAGTGATTGAGGGGACAGTGGAACACTAGTGCTCTAGTTTTTTCCTGAAAGCAGAGTTTTGTTGAAAAAGAAAAGCTGTGAAATTAGTTCATTGCATTTTTTTGTTTTGTTTTTTGTTTTGAGATGGAGTTTTTTTTTCAGGCTGGAGAGCAATGGCGTGGTCTTAGCTCACTTCAACCTTCGCCACCCGGGTTCAAGCAATCCTCCTGCATCAGCCTCCTGAGTAGCTGAGATTACAGGCACCTGCTACCATGTCCAGCAATTTTTAAAATTTTGAGTAGAGATGGGGTTTCACCATGTTGGCCAGGCTGGTTGTGAACTCCTGACCTCAGGTGATCCCCCCACCTTGGCCTCCCAAAGTGCTGGGATTACAGGCATGAACCACTGCACCTGGCCAGTTCATTGCATTTTTTGTGTGTGTGTGAATAAGTTGGTAAATTTTCTTTTTCCATTGCCTTTGGAATTTTATGTGATTTTGGCCACAGAGGGACTCCAGGTTTCCGAGTTCCTTGTTGTTTGTGCCTTCATGACATCATGCGAACTCTCCTTTTCTCTTTGTTGCTCATTTTTATAGGCCTGCTGGACAAATTCAAATTCCAAAACAGAAGATAGCCAACAAACCCAGAAGATATTGACTCTTTATACTCATGCTTTCACAGAACAATGATGAGTGGTAGTATTCTGCAGGATAAAATTTGAAAGAACTCACTACATTCATTGTTCAAAGCAATTGATTCACCCTTGAGAAAGCAGGCCCGTAGTTGAAGTGTGTTTACACAGTGACTCAGCCTCAGCCCAGAATTAGGTACAGGTCTTTATTGTCTTTACTTTCTTTCTTAGGAAAAAAAAAAAAATTGACTACATTTTTACAGTGGAATGACTGCAGTATTTGGAGGTCTGTGTAAAATTTCAAATATATTGTTCAGCATTTTGAAGAGCCCCATTATGATTTAGTCCCCAATTCAGTTTTCTCACCACAAGAAAAAAGATGCAGTTTTCTTTTCTTACTTAAATCTATCAATGAGGTAACTCTCTGAGTCGTGTGTGTGTGTGTGTGTTGTGTGTGTTTATACCAATAAATTCAAAAGATACGAATAGGGCCTACTGAAGGTAATATTTTGCTAGCCACATTTCTTTCCCCAATTTTTTTTTTAAATTTAATTTAATTTTATTTTAAATTCTGGGGTACATGTACATGACGTGCAAGTTTGTTACATAGGTAAACGTGTGCCACAGAAGTTTGCTGCACCTATCAACCGATCACCTAGGTATTAAGCCCAGCATGCATTAACTATTTTTCCTGATGCTCTCCCTCCCAATGCACCTCGTGACAGGTCCCAGTATGTGTTGTTCACCTGCCTGTGTCCCTGGGGTCTTTCCCCAAATTTTAACAAATAGCTTTTCTACGGTTTGAAGCTGTGATTGAAAATGAGGGAATAGAAGAAGCTGGGAAGTCTTTAAACAAAGGACATTAAAGTATGTCCAAATGAGTGAGAAACTGGGCCTCTTTATAATAGCCATGCTATGTCTTTTTGTGTGGAATAAACACAGCTATTCTGAATGCATCTCTGCTTTCAGAGACACACTGCAAAAATGCTAAGGATAGCTCAGCCTCTGGTACTAATCCCTTTTGTGACTTTGAGCAATTCCTGTAGCATTACTAGATTTCAGTTTTTCCAAAGATGACAGATTAGTTCAGTGTTTCCTGACTTCAGTTATATGCGTATCTTTCATTTTTTTGTCATATCCCATTATTATAGATGTGGCTTAATATTTGTTTATTTCTAAGCTAATATTTTTTTAAAAGTCTCTCTGTCTCTCTCTCTCCCCTTCCTTTTAACTGAGGTAAGTATATGAGGAATGCATGTCAGTGGTGAAGGCAATGGCCAGGAGAGAATAAGGTGCAGTCTGTAGAGAGGCCAGGGCAGAGGATGCGGTTCTCAGGCTGGGGGTTCAGGAAAAAAGAGGGAAAGAGTTTGTGGGAACAGGGGAGGGGCAGACAGAGCTGCACTTTCTGGCACTTCTTTTGTAAAAGAGGTTGGGCCCAGGGATGGAAGGGATGAAATCTAGAGAGTGGGAGGATCTGAAAATAAAGAGGGTGCTAAACTGAAGGGTTGCCAGGAGGGACTTAGGGAAGAGGAATCTAGGAAGCAGGGCTGGTGCCTGCTCCCTGGGAAAACAGTGCTTTCCCTCAGCCTCTTCTTTTCCTAAACACCAACCTGCTGGCACATCCGGCCACAGCCCTGTGCCTTCTTCCTGCCCGCAGTGTCTCTGAGCTCCCATGTGCTACAACCCCTCCTTAGGGAAGGCTGTGGCATGGGAATCTCAGCCCAGGAGGACATCTGAGAAGGTGAAGGGTGGAGGAGTTGAAGGGGGACCTAGAGGTGAGAACTCAGGTTTTTGGAATAAATTTCAACTCTAAAGAATGCTTCCAGTTCTACTATTCTATTTCTCCACAAACTGTGGCCAGTCACTGAAGGAGAAAAAGTTTGTTAATGAGAAAGGCCAACCTGTAGGCTCCTTGTTTCATACCCTTCATTTTATAAACTTTCAAATCAGTAGGTGGGAAAAAAGACTTGCATATCTTTATTTTTGGCAGTTTTCTTTATCACAATTATTTTAAGTAACCTAGTTCTCTTTTCATTGTGCTCTTACTTTCAAGTGACTGGAAATCAGGTTATAGAATTAAAGACTGGCTCAAATAGAATTTGAGGTTTGGGATAGAATGTACTCAAGTCTTGGAATTAGAAGGCATGGATATCAGTTTTGGGGCTACCACTTGCAGTGATCCAGTCAAGCTATTGGATGTCTCCCAATCCAATGTATAATCATCATAAAAAATAACAATATTGATAATAATACCAAATTATTGCTGAAAAGGGAAAGAAAAGATTAAGATGTCTATGACAACATTTTGTTAAGAAGAAGTCACTTACAGAAAGCTTTATTTTGTGTTAGACATTGAAGTAGTTATTAATTAGGTCTTTCTCCAAGGGCAAAACAGAATTTTGGTATTTATTGTATTTGTGTGGTCAATGCCTACTCTCACACTGTGGATTTGAATTACAAATCTCGTTTAGTAATCTTTCCCTAACAAATGAATTCAAAGATTGTCAAATATCTACTCACTTCGTACTTTGTTATTAAGAAATTTTGGTATCTGAGTCTTCTAATATTCCACCAATATTCAAATAATCTACTGCTACAGGAACTGCTAGTGAATTAACAAATACCTGTTGAGTGTTGCCTCTTGGTATAGCATTTTGATCAAATGGAACATGCGTTTGCCTGAAGTGGAGCACTGCACACAGTCTTGCAGCATAGCCCCAGGAACATCCTTTCTAGGCGCCGAATGCCATGATATTGCTTGAAGATACGCAATGTGGTGGCCTGCTGGAGGCTGAAGTATATATTTTTTTGGTTGAGCAATTAAAGTATAAAAAAATTTCAAGCTGTGTCCCAAAGGGCTTTTGAAAGTGATAATGATAGCTTGTATTGGGAAGTTTATTTCAAGGAAAGTTTACACATTTAAATGCAGGATTATCTAGTAGGAATTTTATACTCTGATATGAAATTCATGAAGGAATTCAAAAGCAATGCTTTGTTTCAAATTCATCAGACCTCTAATTTCCTCAACACAATAAATAGTTTTACCTTGAAAGGGCTTAAATAAAAGGCAATTGCCTAAACTTTCTCAAAATTCTAAATCCAAATGTGATTATGTTCTTCCTAAGTCGGAGCAAGAAAACAGAGATACTTCTAAAAAGTTAAAAACTTCAGCATCAAATTCTATGCTCTTCCAGATCTGACATTTTTTAATGTGTACAATTATTGACAGGTTAGTTCATTATTTGCAGTTAAGTGAGAAAAGTACTCATATTGAGTAATTGAGTCAGATAATTGCAATTTTATTTTTTAGGTTAATTACACAAATATTTTAGGTTTAAATCTATTTAGAGTTGAGGTTAATTACATTTGCCATATCCCAATACAAATATTTAATTACTTTACTGATTGTAAGTTATATTTCCTCCCATGTTTAAAACAGTGACTTCTAGTTTAATAATCAGCTTAAGTAAAAGGACAACACCAGATACTAACAATAGCTGTGCATTATAAAAATAGTTTAAGAATCAAATTGTGCCAGTGGTATTTTAGCAATTGAATTAAGTAAAATTATCAAGAGAAAGGGTATAGAAACATTAATCTTAAGGAGTGATTTGTTTGACTACATTGGAAAAGTTCCTAGGAACTGATGAAGTATAGAATGGAATTGTGGGAAAAAAGGGTAGCTAGAGAGTGAAAAAATAAAAACAAAACAGAAAAACTGCATTAGTTTGTTTTCACATTGCTGATAAAGACATACCTGAGACTTGGTAATTTATAAGGAAAAAGAGGTTTAATGGACTCACAGTTTCACATCTGGGGAGACCTCACAATCATGGTGGAAGGTGAAAGGCACATCTTACATGGCAGCAGGCAAGAGAGAGAATGAGAACCAAGCAAAAGGGGTTTCCCCTTATAAAACCATTAGATCTTGTAAGACTTATTTACTACCATGAGAACAATATGGAGGAAACCGCCCCCATGATTCAACTGCCTCCCACCGGGTCCCTCCCACAACACGTGGGAATTGGGGAAACTACAATTCAAGATGAGATTTGGGTGGGGACACAGCCAAATCATATAAAAAACCAAACCCAGTAATGGATTATCCCTATAGCTTCACTTCACCTCTGTGTGTTTGGAAAATGGGGTATAATGGGTAGTTTAATTCACTGTCAAATATCTGATTCATAAGGTTAAAGACACTATACATCATCAGTATAACTGGTTGAAAAGTAGAGATCCTCCAAATTGTTTCTTTTAATTTATTCAGTACCAGATATGTGTTTTAGAGAATCTTTGAGATGTAACAGGGTAAGCAGTCTATTCACTGTAGTAAATTAAGCTATTGTCTGGTGACATGAGCCATACAGACAATCAGAATTAGATAACTATTAGCAGGTAAGAATTTCTAGGGATTATAGGTTCACTCTGACTAGAATACAATAAATTGAAGCAGTTTTCTCATATACTGTTTTTCATGGAATTAATTGGTTTTGAATATTTCTGACCTTGTATAATTGCTGTGGTCAAATATTAAATATAGTCATTACAGGTAATGAAGCTGTTTTAAAAAATTATTTTGAAAATGAATACTTACACATTCAAAGGATTATTATGGCCATAAAAAGCTATTCCCTTATCTAATAATCTGTCGTTAAGTAAAACAGCTCTAGAAGTGTGCTGGAAAAGACTTTAGTGATCCAATAATTTAACTTTCTTAGTTAACCTATAAGGAAAACAAGGTATGCAGAGACACAGTGGCCAAGATCACCCAGAATGATAATTCAAACCCAGTTCTCTTCTGAAATTGCCTTCAATAACACACAGGAAAACTGCTTATTATAGTAGGGACAGGCATTGTTTTTGACCAAAATAGAATAACACATTTTAATCACCACCTAACTCATGAGACATGCTTCCAAATGATTTGAGGCTTAAATTATTTGTTATTATGGAGATTTTCAAACATTACAGAAGTAGAGAGAAAAAGAAAGTGAACCTTAATATACATGTTTTACAGTTTCCACACTAAATATTTTGTTGCTTTATTTTTCATCTCCACTACAACTACCATTGCTACTATTGCTGGTGGTAGTGCTAAATTTTGCTGGTATATTTTAGAGTTCCTAATATCCTGTCATCTGACTTATATTACTAGTTTATTATGCATCCCTGACATATAAGGACATTTTAAAAAACACAGTCACACTGCCGTTATCTTACTGGCAAAATGAACAATACTGTCTTAACATTATTTTATACCCAGTTCATATTCCATTTCCTTTATTACTTCAAAAACACTTTTTTAAAGTTTGTTTGAATCAGTGTCCAAACAAGGTGTTCACATTGCATCTGGCATTTATATTCTTAACCCTTTTAATCTATAATAGTCTCTTTTAATTTTATCATCTTTTCTCATTTATTTTGTCAATATTATTGTCAAATCTATTGTATACATTTATAAGGTACAGTGTCATGTTATATCTGTATACAATGTGGCATGATTAAATCAAGCTAATCAACATACTCATCACCTTGCTTACCTATCATTTTTTTATGGTGAGACATTTGAAATATACTCTCTTAGTAATTTTGAAATATATAATACATTATTATTAACTATAGTTACTCTGCTGTGCAACAGATCTCGCAGCCTATTTCTCTTCCCTATCTAAAAGTTTGTACCCTTTGATCAACAGTTCTCCATTTGCTCCCTCACCAACTTGTTACACTCCCTTCCCCTGCCCCCTTTCACCCTCTGCCAACCTCTGGTAAGCATCATTCTACTCTGTGCTTCTATGAATTCAGCTATTTAAGATTCCCCATCTAAGTTGATCGTGTGGTATTTGTTTTCTGTGCGTAGCTTATTTCACTTGTCTTATGTCCCCTGAATTCATTCATGTTGTCACAGATGACAGAATTTTCGTTTTTTAAGGCTGAATAGTATTCCGTTGTGTACATGTACCAGATTTTCTGTATCCATTCATTTGTTAATGGACACTTAAGTTGATTCCCTGTCTTGGCTATTGTGAGTAATGTGTTAGACTGTTTTGCGTGTCTTTTGTTTCTTTCTTCCTCTCTTGCTGTCTTTGTGGTTTTGTGACAGGCCAGGTCTCACTACAACACAGAACTCCATAACAACTGTTTCAGCACTGACTGAGTGACTAAGTTAAATATTAAAAGCTGAAAGGGCCAGTGCCCTGATACAAAGGCTGGAATGTAATAGAAGCTCACTAAGAGTTTTGCCTAGGCCTTTTCTGGGCCTTAAAGGATGAAAAAATAAAGCAATTCTTAACAGGATCTGTTTAAGATTCAACAAGTTTTATTGGCAGTCTGTAGAAACTCCCCAAACCTCCATGATTTAGCAGGAGACAAGATAAGGGTGATCACGTCAGCACTCGGACCCATTTAGTAAATATACTGAGTAAATTTACCCATCAGGAAATTTGCTGAGGCTCCAAAGGAAGGTCTTCAGGACTCAGATCTTAGTTATAGATTAAAAGAAGTTAATCACTTACGTCTTTAGATGAATCCACACTTACACGTGGACATATAGCTTAGAAGGTATATAAGCTCTGGAAGACTTTGTAATTTTGAGTTGGTCTGGTGATATTTTCCAGGCCTTGTCCCTGTAACCAGTTACAGAAGTAAAAACCCTTCCTCCTCAGTTCATCTGCATCTCGTTATTGGGCCACAAGAAATAGCAGCCTGACGCTCAGTTTGGTTCAGGAACAGTTTTATGGTTTTCTGTGGTGGTATGCTTTCAATCCTTTCTTTTTGTATTTTGCACAACTACTACAGGTTTTTGCTTTGTGGCTACCATGAGGTTTATATAAAACATCTTATCCTTATAACAGGCTACTTTAGGCTGATAACAACTTAACTTTACTCACATATAGAAACTCTACACTTATATGCTCCCCTCCCACTTTTTATAATTTTGATATCAAGATTTACCTTTGTTTGATAAACTGTATTCTTTAATAATTTATTGTAGATACAGTTGTTTTTAATACTTTTGTCTTTTAACTCACATAGTAGGGATACAAATGCTTTCCACATCACTGTAACAGTATTTGAGAATGCTGAATATGACCATGTATTACTTATATTGAGTTTTTTTACTTTTGTGTGTCTTTTTGTTATTAATTAGCTTTTATTTCAGCCTAAAAAGTATTTTAGCAATTCCTGTAGCACAGGCCTCATGATGATAAACTGTGTGAGGTTTTGTTTTCCTGGGAAAGATTTTATTTATCACTCATTTCTGGACAGTTTTGCTGGTTAAAATATCCTTGATTGGCAGTTGTTTTCCCCAGCACTTTGAATGTATCTTTCCATTCTTCTCTGGCCTGCAAAGTTTTTGCTGAGAAATCTGCTGAAAGGTGTATTAGACCTTTTTGAATATGATATGCTTCTTGCCTTTTGCTGTTTTCTGTATTCTTTGTCTTAAATTTTTAAAAATTTGATTACAATGTGCTTTGGTGGACTCCTCTTAGGTTTGAATTTGGTTGGTGATCTGAGCTCCCTGTACCTGGATGTTGCTGTCTTGCCCCAGATTTGGGAAAATTTCAGCCATTATTTACTTAAATATGGTTTGTAGGTTTTTTTTCTCTCTGTCTTCTTCTCCTCAATTTCTATTATGTGAAAGTTAGTTCCCTTAATGGCGTCTCCTGATTACCATGTTTTTTTCATTCTTTTTTCTTTTTGCTATTCTAGTTGAATAATTTCAGATGTCCTATTTTTTAGCTCACTGATTGTTTCTTCTATTTGATCACTCTGCTGTTGAAGGTTTCTATGGAAAATTTTCCATTTAGTTATTGTATTTTTTATCTCTAGGTTTTCTATTTTTTGTTATATTTCTTTGTCAGACTCATTTTTTATGTATTGAGTTTTCCAAATTTCGTTTAGTTTTCTATTAATATTTTTTGGAGTTCCCTGAACTTTAAAAGGATTATTCTAAATTCTTTGTCAATCATTATATAGCTTTTCTTTTCTTCTGGGTCAATTATTGAAGTTTATTAGTTTCTTTTGGTGGTATCATATTTCCTTGATTTATAATAATCTTCGTGTTCTTACATTGATGCCTATACATTTGAGGAGATAGCTACTTTTTCCAGCCTTTGCAGGCATACTTTGGTGGTGGTAGATCTTTACTATTTAGTCTGGCCTAGAATCCTGGATGGGTGAGCTGGTAGCAAACCTGGAGAGGCAGGTTTTGGTATCAGGCTCTCTAGATGGGCTAGGTGGCTTCCTGCTCTCTATGGTCAAATGGGTAATGCTGGCTGTGCTCCATGGTCTGGTGAGACCACTGGATGGATGCTGTCATCAGGCAGAGTTTGCAATGATCTCTGGTCAGGCAGGATTACAGGTTTCTTCCCTGGTTGGACAGTACTGTTGTTTTGAATCTAGTTGGGCAGGTTTGGATGCTGGGTTCCCAGGCTGGATGAGGCCTCTGAGGTTGCTGCTTGGCCACTTGAGTTGGGTATAGCCAGAGGCTATGCTCCACAGACATATATGTATGTACAGGCTTGCCTCTTGGCGTAGGACAGGCTTTAGCAGAGCACTGAGACTTGTATTTGAAGTTGGGCAGGGCCAGGTGGGTACTCACTAACTTGCAGTTGCCTCCTGTCCTGGTCTTAGTTGGATCACCTCTTGGCTGCTGGGGTTCAGAGGGACCAGATGCTCCTTCTGCAGGTAAATACTAACCTATAGTTGCCTCCTGGCCTGGGGAGGACCTCTTGGGTTTTCTCGGTTGTGCAGTTGAAGGGGATGTCTCTGCTTCACTCCGGAGTTCTGGAATATTCATAAAGGTATTTTTGCCCTTGGGTAGTTGCAAGTTGGGCATCTGTGGAGGAGGGAGTGGAGCCAGAGAACTCCTTTCTGCCGTCTTGCTGATGCCACTCTCACCTGTTTAAAATTTTTGTTAAAGAATATCATCTATTGAATACACCAAGCTTATTGTCCTTCAGAATGTGCTGCATCCTAGATATGGCTGATTGGTTTCTTCTAGTGTTGTGTTGTTTAACTTCTTTCTAGCCTTTATACATCTTGTAAATGGGAAGTTAGAACTCTGAAACCTTGATTAAACTCAGCTTTCTTTCTTTTTTAAAAAAGCAAATGCTTTGTACTTTTTATTGCATCACATGAGGTGAAACATAATTTTGGATGTTCCACTTTCAAATGCAGTCAGCATGATTTCTTCTTTTTAACGTTTCTCATCAAATTTTAACTGATGGTTTTAGCATCTATGATGATTATTGCCTTGACCCATTATTTTATTAGGGGTTGCAAATGGTGATTTTCTTATTTTATCACTCTTTTTGCATTTATTTGCTAGAAATGTTCTGTATACAAGACCTTTTCATCAGCAACAATTGGTTAAACTGAAATAGAACTTATGCAGAAAAGTGGAATTAAATGCTCAATACATTCCATATATTTGTCATTTTTTATAGTAATGGCTTGATGACACAGCAAATTCTGGTGACGACCAATGGGTTTTAAAAAATATTTTTAAAAATATCTGTTATATTTCAATCAGATACTATTATTATTATTGTTTTGATGCTCAAATTTGTCCCATTGTAGGCCGTTAGGAGACTCTCAAACTTGGCTCTTAAGTACTTTTGATATCTTTTTCTTTGGCCTAACATAAACAATACATGAAAGAAGAGATAAAATTTGTGTCTCAGACATTCAGAGAAAATGTGTTCTTGGCTCTGAAGACAATTTATAAAGAGGATTAAAAAACGCTAAGAAAACAATGTTGAAATAACTGTTCAAAGTTTCTCCTGTGAAGTAGATGATGGTCATTTATGTACTGCATTCTAGATATGGCTGATATGTATATATATTCTTAAAAACCCAACAATGTCACATTATTTTACAGGCATACCTTAAATGTAATCTTAATTTTAAACCAACTGACACAGAAATTCATAATATTATGGTCCTATTTATTAATCATCCTGTATTAATTATACTGTACTGCTTATTAATCATCCTTTTATGTGCTGAGGATCCAGGGATGAAAAACAAGACAAAAGAGTTGTACTGATTCAAAAAGTTGGTAATACAGTTTAGGTTCCAGAGGAAAATCAATTTGGCTTCTGTAAAGAAAAGCAGAGCATACTGATAAGGAGCTCAGGTTTTGGATTCAGAGGAATATGGATCCTGACTCCTCCAAATCCTGGCTCTGAAGCCTTTCAAAGTCAGCTAACATTTTCAGGTTTCAGTTTCCTCATCTGTGAAACAGTGTAATTCTATGATTTCATAGTGCAGGGATAAGTATGTAATGAAATACTTGTAAAGCATTCAGCACGGGACATAGAGTAGTGACTAGTGAGAACAGCATTTGGTAAAGATGTCTGACTGCAGTTGACAGGGGCAGGGAGGGAAGCTCACCATGGTGGAGGTGAGACATTTGAAGGAACAATCCGCTGGCTTTTCAAATCATTAATTTGTGTCACACCTTAGGATTCTTTGTAACATTTCTGAATGAAAAGGGGCTTTGGAGGCCATCTATCTAACTGCCCCCCCAATCAATTTTCTACTTAAGAAAATCAAGGCCCAATAAAGTTAAATGGCTCACATTCATATCACTACCATGCTAATACTAATGCAATACTAATACTAATACTAATGCAATACTAATGACAGAACTCAGAACAAGCAGTATTGTTCAACAGAAATATAATACAAACTACTGATGTAATTTTCAATTTTCTAGTAATCCTTTGTATATTTCATGTTTACAGCACATTTTAATTTAGACTAACAACATTGTAGATACTCAGTAGCCACATGTGACAAATGACTAGTGTTTTGGACAATACAGATCTGTTTTAGTCCATATAATGTTGCTATAAAGGAATATCTGGGGCTGGGCAATTGACAAAGAAAAGAGGTTTATTTGGCTTACAGTTCTGCAGGCTATACAAGAAGCATGGCACTGACATCTGCTTCTGTTGAGGGCCTCAGTCTGCTTCCACTCTTGGTAGAAGGTGAAGGGGAGCCCGTGTAAGAAAAGATCACAGAGGTCACATGACAAGAGAAGAAGCAAGAGAGAGGAGAGGTGCCAGGCTCTTTTTAATAACCAGCTCTGGGGGAGCTAATAGAGAGAGAACTCACTCACCCCAAGGGAGGGTGTCAACACATGAGTGTTCCACCCCCATGACCTAAACACCTCCCGTTAGGATCCACCTCCAACATTGGGGTCAAGTTTCAATATGAGGTTTGGAGGGGTCAAACATCCAAACTATAGAAAAATCTAAAGTTCAGTTCTCCTAATTCCTGAGCATATGGTTTCTTTGCTTCTCCACATGACTTTCTTGTTGTTTTCCATATCAGAAATAATTGTCTTACAACATACATGGGCCATTAAACATAATTTTTCATCTTGAAAAAAATGTCACTTGTGGCCCTGATGCATTTAGGGGAAGAAAGTCTTTTAGGTAAGCCTTCCCTGGAGACCTACCACTTCTGGAAACTCTACCAGTGGTTTGTCAATAAACAATTTCAAATGAGAACACATTATTAGACACAAGGTGCTAATTGCAATCATAGAGATTTATATTTCTTTTCTTTTTTTTCCAGACAGAGTCTGACTCTGTCACCCAGACAGGAGTAGAGTGGTGCAATCTTGACTCACTGCAACCTCCGCCTCTTGGGCTCAAGCAATCCTCCCACCTCAGGCTCCAGAGTGGTGTGGATTTTACAGGCATGAGCCACCATGCCTGGCTAATTTTTGTATTTTGTTTTGTTTTGTGGGAACAGAACAATAAACACCTTTATTACACGGGTGAAGACAAAACGAGGATTTATTTGCCTTTCCGGGCCTTGATTTTCCTAAAATAGAACTCCAACTCTTTGCCCTCTAGCACATAGCCATCTGCTAGGCCACACTGTCCTGGCCTGGAAGTAATGCAGGCAAGAAGCTTGCCCTACTGGAATTGCTCCTCCAGGAGACTGCTGATTTTGGCATTCTTTTTCCTTTCATCATATTTCTTCTGAATTTTTTTAGATCGTTTTTTGTTTAAAATCTCTTCTTCCTCAGGAGTCAGCTTGGCTCCCTTCTTGCGGCCCAGGGGCAGCGCCTAGTGGGACTCGTACCACTGTAGGTACGGTGTGCTGTCAATGAGAAGATGCAATTCTTCACCAGGTCTTGGTACGGACCAGCTCATTATTAGATGCATTGTAGACAACATCGATGATCCTTGTTATACGAGTACAACACTCTGAGCCCCAGGAGAAATTCCCTACGTCCAGCCTCAGGGCACGGTATTTCTTGTTACCTCCCCGCACACGGACTGTGTGGATGCGGCGGGGGCCAATCTTGGTGTTGGCAGCCGGGCGCCCCAACTCATACTTCCGCTTCTTGTGTTAGGGCTTTCTCNGGGACTCGTACCACTGTAGGTACGGTGTGCTGTCAATGAGAAGATGCAATTCTTCACCAGGTCTTGGTACGGACCAGCTCATTATTAGATGCATTGTAGACAACATCGATGATCCTTGTTTTACGAGTACAACACTCTGAGCCCCAGGAGAAATTCCCTACGTCCAGCCTCAGGGCACGGTATTTCTTGTTACCTCCCCGCACACGGACTGTGTGGATGCGGCGGGGCCAATCTTGGTGTTGGCAGCCGGGCGCCCCAACTCATACTTTCGCTTCTTGTGTTAGGGCTTTCTCTTGCCCCTGGTTTTGCTGCGCTTGTGCCAGTTGTCCCGAGAGATGCCCATCGCTCGGCGCTGGCTGGAAAGAGCAATTTTTGTATTTTATTAGAGACAGAGTTTCACCATGTTGGCCAGGCTGTTCTTGAACTCCTGGCCTCACGTGATCTGCCCTCATTGGCCTCCAAAAGTGCTGGGATTACAGGCATGAGACAACACGCACAATCAAGATTTCTATTTCTTTGATAATAAGTTTTTGCCTAAAAGTTTTATCAGAAAGTACATTATTAGTCATGGTCAAATTGTTGGCCCATCTCTAGCAGATGCACAAGTTTTGACAACATACATTAACCTCTCTCCTGCCTTTCTTGTTTCTTTCCTATTTTAATTTCCCTTTAGCTTTTAGAAAATAGTATCATTTTAAAAATAAAATTATATGTATACCTGGCTTTAAGAATCAATAATTTCTTAAGATTTGTTTTAAAGACAGCAGCATCTTTATGCCCTGTTTTCTACTTTCCCCATCTGCGATCCTCCAGCTGCAAAGACTGAACTCTTACAGCTATTTTTTCAGTTTAAGGCACACTTTTGAGACCTTTCTACTGTGGAAGAAGAGATTTAGCTTTCTCCCCTTCCACTTCCTGACCACCCCCTCCCTGCTTCTCCCTGAAATAAAAGCAATTTTATTATTCATCTAGTAGTCCAATAATACTCGTAATTACTGTCCTGTTCTCCTGCACCAACACCTCACACCCAGCAGAGTTATATCATAATTTTGGTCAGAAAATTCAGTGTTCAGCAATATGACTGATGTCTGTAAATACTATTCATGCCTTAGTCATGTGGTATACAATAATTGTTTCTCTTTTATTGCACTTTTTGTTCCCTGTTGGAGTTAATAATTTTGTTTTGTTGTTTTATTTAGAGTTTTATGTAGATATCAACACCCAAACTCATTAACCTGAGAAGTGCAGCTTTATCTTTTGCCTGTAGGATGAGGAGATGAGAACTAGTCGAAGTGGGAGAGGTAGGAGGGAAAAGCATCTAGAAAAAGGGAAGGACATGTGCAAAGGCCCTGTGGCTAGGGGACAGTGATAGATAAGGAACCACAAAGTGGCCAGTGTGAGTGCAACATGAAGAGAGAGGTAGAATAAACTGCTAGAGTGGGAAGAAGGAGCCAGGTCATCCAAAATTTGTAGGCAGTGTTGCTGGTTTGGTCTTGATCTTAATTATAGTTAGAAGAAATTTATTTAAGCATTTCCAGCAGGGGAGGGAGAGCCAGATTGAAATCTTTCTCTCTATTCTTTGCATTCCTTCATATTTTTTACAGTGATATTCTATTCTGTTTAAATTAGTCAGGATCATTTATTTTGTTTGCAATCAATAAACTTTAACTGGTTAGGGAGCTTTCTTGCATGTGGATTTTGATGTCAATACTCAGTTGGACTGGACTTCTTTATACTAGGTTCTGTTTTGTTCTGTTGTCTGAATGTTGCCTAGATCTACAGAAGATTCTTTTGTGTGTGTAGTAAAGAGTTGTTTTTGGTTTCCTTTAATATATGTTGCTGCATTCAAATCAATTCACAGCTGTCATTTTCCAGGTACAGTTCTCAAGTTAAATCTCTTTTCAAGGTGTCTTTTATTATGTCAAAAAGAACTTTAATTTATTTCTGCCATGTTATCTCTGTAAGTCCTAAGAACTCCAGACATGACAATTGTCACTGCGTGAGTCTACTGCAATTCATTTGTTTTGGTTTTCCATTCATTCAAAATGTTTATTTGTAAAAGGGACAAAATAAAATGCATAAGTACTCACACTGCCATTTTCTTTTCTACTACTTGATGAAAATTTTGTTCCTACCCCTGCTATCTCTCTGTTTACCTGTTATGTTGATTAGACCAATGAATGAACTAAGAATGAGGAATAGTTTATTTCAAAATGGGCTGAGAGGTATTGCAAAATTTAAAAATGCCAAAAAATTAACAAAAGTATTATGCCACTACAAAAGGGGTTCTAGAGGGGAATGAGAAAATAGCAGTGTCTGTGAAGATAAGCCTATTGGGTAATATTTTTTTTTTCAAAACTGAAGAGTGAAGAATGGGGAGAACAGTTTTGGGCAGTTAACATGAAGGTTGGCAGTGGAGAGAAATGGGAGAAGAAGAATTTTAAGGTGTTGATACAGGATTTCTCTCAGAGCTGCTTTTCCATCTGGAGACCTCTGTGGTTAGTGACACCCCTGCCCAGGCCTCACTCTGGCCCAGGCTTGCCGCAGGAGGTATCCCACTCACTTGGCCCCCCAGGAAGCACTTAGCTTGCACTCCTGCCCGTATCTAACGCTTGCTGCAGGATATGCGCTCAGCCCGCAGTTGGGCTGGGTGTATGTGACCTGTTTTTGCCTTGGGCACTGGTATCTGGATGAGGAGAACATAGTGGCACCTGAACAGAGATGCCAGTGACCCCAAATCCCTATAGGGGGTGTTACAGCATGCCAACAGCTCTTTTTGTCCTGTTGTCCCACTCCAGCTTGTGGCTCTGGGGACTGGCCCTGCTGCTGCTTCCACCTCACCACTGCTTCCCATCATGTGGGGCAGCTGCCCTGTGCCAGTGAAGGGCAGAGGGCTACAGTGTTCCAGTCTTTCTTTGTACCCACATTCAGCAGGTCCTGAGTTCTTGTCCCACATCCAAGAATAATGAGGGTACACTGACAACTGAAGTATGAAGGGAGTTTTATTGAGTGACAGCTGTCAGTGGGGAGGGGATCCAAGAGGGCAGCCTCCTCTCTGAAGTTGGGTGCCCAAAGGTGAACAGTCTCTAAGTGTGGCTGAGTCCAGGGCTTTTATTGGCTTAGAGTGGGTGAGTGCATGCTGATTGGTTTGTGAGTATGCAAAAAAGGCTAAAACAAAGGCACCATTCAAAGATGGACACAACAGTGTTAAAAAAAATTAGGGAAGGGTAAGTATATGTAAATAGGTGAAGGAGTGGGGATCAATGATAGGAAAGCATGCCAAATGGGAAGAGCATCTCTTAATCTGGTCCATGGATTTATTCAAGACTCGTAGCTTGGCTTTCAGGCTTTAAACTGTCTTTGGTTTGAAGGTGGGGTTTCACTGAGGACTACTCCTATCTGCCTAGGCATTTGTCTGCCTCCTGCCACTATCAGTGTGAAGCAGTGAGGTATTATTTTGTTTTAAATCAAATCTCTTAGTTAACTTGAAGAGTCAGAATCAGAATTCTTTTTTGTTTGTTTGAATAATACACTGTGCTGAGACTGGGCCATAAAGATCCCACTTATATTCCAATAACATAATCGTACAAAGATTGGGTAGCAGACAATGTAGTTAAAAGTAATTTACTGTAAATTGGCATGTCAGTGGTAGAGTTCTTTTTGAGTATGAAGAAATAGGCACTGGACATGGTCTGGAAGGATAATGCAAGAGAACTAGCCAGCATTTCTGCATAAAAACGTTTTGGATATGTGACTTTGAGAGGGTATCCCAAGAGTCCAGGGAGATGAAGAGAGGGCCAAGCAACACGATGAGAGATGCCAGGACTTCAAGACAAAATATAGCCATTGAAAAATTCCCAATGGCAAAGATGGCTTTGAAATTTTTAAGAACAGGGATTTATAATGCTAGATTTAGGACTGTTTGCTCTGTATGCTATGATGAGATCCTCTTTTGTCATCACCAGCACTGCCCTGTGGGAATCATACTTTGGAAGTCATTTGGGTTCACATAGGGTAGAAAGAAAATAATAGGCGGCTAGCATGAGTGAGATTGAGACTTAAGAAGGATTTCTAAATGAGAGTAAGTAGTAATAATGAGAATATAAATCCCTAAAAATCTGTAGAAATCTTGGGCATTATGGATTAAGGTTGTGAATTTTTGAAGCATGGTCCTATAAAAGTGGATACAGACACATAGCTTACAAGATTAACACAATTTTTCTTCCATCATGATATCGTTATGATTGTTTCTTTAGATGGTTTTCTTTTTTTTTTTTTTACTGATGTGAAAATCCTCTACTATCAGCTACTCGAGAAAGAATTTGCAAAGGTATTCTTGCTATCTGGAATGAAGGGATAATTTAATTCAGACAAAAAAACTTTGTTACACTTCTAACAGCAAAGTTGGCAAAATTATAAAACCTCTAATTTTTATGGGTTAGATAATTTTATGGGTTCTTAGGGAAACCCAAGGCTCAATACCTTGAACAATTTGTTAAGGGTTCTGCAGTCTAAGAGGCCTCTAGGTCAGTGCAGCTGCAGGCAATTTGCAGGAGACTGGCAATGTGGTGTGTGGGCCCCAAGGCACTGAATGCTAATCGGAGACTATCCCCTCCAAAAGCTTTTGCCATTCATCATTTTCACATCCAGATGGCTCCCATTGTCTTTCTATTCCTCTTTTTGTGCAAAGTTGCTGCTCTTAAATCATGGTATATTAGTGTTGGAAGCAATTTTATTATTCATCTAGTAGTCCAATTACCACTCTTTATAGAAGAGGAAACGGAAACCCAAAGAGGGTAAATATCATGGTCAAAACTACCCAGTTACTTTGTATCACAGCTGACACAAGAACATTTTTATCTCTTGGATCTCAGCCCAGTGCTCATTCCACTTCAGCAGAATCAGATAATTTGGAGAAAAACTTGTAACACAAGAGTTGAAGTCAGATGATCACAAATTCAAACCTCATCTCTGTTACTTAATAACTGTTAGATCTCAGCCAGTTAATCACCAGTTTTCTAATTTGTAAAATGAGAATCATAATGAACCTCTATCGCAGGCTGTCATGATGATAAATTGATATTGGAATTTGAAGTGCTTATCATAGTGCCTGGTAAATAGTAAGTGCTCAGTTAATTAGCTTTTATCAGCATGGCTCCAAATCTTTTCACATAACAATATAAATATGGTGTTTTTTAGAGGAGAGGGCTAAAGGAATGGATATTTTGTTTATGAGCATCTGCAAAGGCATATTTGACATTATATACACTAATAGTATAATTCAGTCCAGTGATCAAGACTTGCTAGCCTGATGATTGTAAATGCCCTTCTATTGGAAACATTTTCTCAGAGACTAGGAAGAATAAAAAATTTTAAGGTCTTTAATACTGCGCTGTCTGTTGGTGGCTGGCACACTCATTGATAATTGTTTTGTTTTTCTAAGACCACCAGAGCGGGTACAAAAGAACCAGCCACTAGGCAAGGGTAGGAGCAAAACTGCAAGTTTATTTTGGTCACCTAGCTTCAAGGGAAGAAGGTGGGTAGGGAGAGGTCTGTTGGCCCCCCGACAAAAGGGGCCCCCAGAGTCACCCGTACAGCTCTCGGACGGAGTTCCCACAGTCCTGACATCCCGACAGGAGTGGAGGACTGAGGAAGGCCGCGCGTGGCGTGCCTCTGGAGCGGCTTTTCTAGGAGTGGGAGGGCAATAGGCGGGGCACGGGCGTGTCAGGGGGCGTTCCACAGGTGCGACCAGGTAAATCTTGGTCTCTTCGGATTGACATCACCTGGCGCATGCCTAGTTGGTCTGCACCTTCCCGGGTC
>NW_016809273.1:2754550-2779473 GCF_001698545.2 Rhinopithecus bieti
GCAAGTTTATTTTGGTCACCTAGCTTCAAGGGAAGAAGGTGGGTAGGGAGAGGTCTGTTGGCCCCCCGACAAAAGGGGCCCCCAGAGTCACCCGTACAGCTCTCGGACGGAGTTCCCACAGTCCTGACATCCCGACAGGAGTGGAGGACTGAGGAAGGCCGCGCGTGGCGTGCCTCTGGAGCAGCTTTTCTAGGAGTGGGAGGGCAATAGGTGGGGCACGGGCGTGTCAGGGGGCGTTCCACAGGTGCGACCAGGTAAATCTTGGTCTCTTCGGATTGACATCACCTGGCGCATGCCTAGTTGGTCTGCACCTTCCCGGGTCACCGGCTGGATTTTCGCGCGCGCGGGAAAAGTTGGGGGGGATGAAGAACCCGGAAGTGCGCCATCTTGCCTCCGTTCATCCAAACAATAATAGTGACCAGTGGACCCTGTCATCAAATTGGGGTACCAAATACAGATCAGGGAGACATTTTGAATTCATGATACTGTGTGTATTTAAGAAGTAGTTTGATTTTTCAACCTTTCTGCAACTTCATAGAAGAGTTGGTGTATTGTGTAAGCTTTCCAATTTTGAAAGGCGTAGTTAATGCATTGACAAATTTAAAAAAAAGGCAGATGACATTAAACAAGTCATAGTTCTCCCTTAAATTAATGTATTAATTGTCAGTTGAAGACAAAAAACTTGCAATCTTGGAAGGTGACTAGTATCTGGAACATACTGGAAAAAATACAGACTTGGAAAAAAATCAGCAAAAAAACCCCCCAAAACAAAAAAATGAACCCAAACCCAAAATGAAAACAAAAACAAAAAATGCCAAACCATGATCAATGGTTTTTGAGATATTTACATTTATTTACTCTCTACTCTAGAGGTTTGTTTGTTTGTTTGTTTTGTGGATACAGCAAGAGAAACTGTATTGCTCTGTTGCCCAGGCTGGAGTGCAGTGGTGCAATGTTGGCTCACTGCAGCCTCAACCTCTTAGGCCCAAGCAATCCTCCTCCCTCAGCTCCCCAAGTAGCTGGGAGTATGGGTCCGTGCCAAGCTAGTTCTTGTATTTTTTGTAGAGACAGGGTTTTACCATGTTGTCCAGGGTGGTCTCGAACTCCTGAGCTTGGGCAGTCTGCCCACCTGGACCTCCCAAAGTGCTGGGTTTACAGGTGTGAGCCACTGCTCCTGGCAAAGTATTTTTAAATGAAATTATAATGTCTTTACCATTAAACAGAAGTTCAGTTTTCATGACAACAAAGGCCTAAGGCCATGTTCTCCACACACCACTTGTAGAGGAATTACTTGAGGGATGAATATTTAAGAGGCAAATTCTCTGGTTCTACCCCAGAGATGCTAGTTGAGATGGACTAGTGTGGGGCCTAGGACTTCCATCATGCTTCTTCTCCATGTAATTCTTGGGCACTCTAAACTTTGAAAACCACTGGCCTAAGCAAAATCCTACTTTGGAATTTTGTTGCTTCAATCAAAAATATGCCATGAATTAAGAAAACCTAACGTAAAAAAATCCTAGAACTAAAAATGGCTAGATAATGATTATATGCGTTACTTAAGGATTTCTTGTTTTATAAGAAGATCAATGTGCTTTTGAAAAAACAGTGATTTTTATGCATATGTGATGATTCTCCTCAGCAAATTCAAATTTGATGAATGCTGCTAAATATAAAACACCCCAAAACAAAAACAAACAAAAATCTTGAATACACACCCCACATCTGACTTTACCTATGATGTCTCCTGAGTTCAGATGGTACTCAATATCTGGGCCATTTATTATATACTGCTTTGTAATATAAGACATTTTCACATGTCTAAGGTTTGTCTCCCTAACACTACTTTGAGCACTTTCAAGAAAAGAACTGTGAGTATATTCACTTGTATTTTTTCCTTCTTCCATTTCTCTGTTCCTTTTTGTCTACTGTATTAGTTCCTTTTTATGCTGCCGTAAGGACATACATGAAACTGGGTAATTTATAAAGGAAACAGGTTTAATTGACTCACAGTTCAGCCTGGCTGGAGAGGACTCAGGAAACTTACAATCATTGCAGAAAGGGAAGCAAACATGTCCTTCTTTGCAAAGCGGCAGCAAGGAGGAGTGACGAGCAAAAGGGGAAAAAGTTCCTTATAAAACCATCAGATCTTGTGAGAACTCACTCACTATCATGAGAACAGCATGGAGGTAACTGTCCCCATGATTCAATTACCTCCCACCAGGTCCCTCCCACGACATGTGGAGATTATGGGAATTACAAGCTGAGATTTGGGTGGGGACACAGCCAAACCATATCATTCTACCTCCTGCCCCCCTTAAATTTCAAAAATTTCAAAACACAATCATGCCTACCCAACAGTCCCCCAAAGTCTTTAACTCATTCCAGCATTAACTCAAATGTCCAAGTCCAAAGTCTCATCTGAGACAAGACAAGTCCCTTCCACCTATGAGTCTGTAAAATCAAAAGCAAGTTAGTTGCTTCCTAGATACAATGGGGGTGCAGACACTGGGTAAATACACCTGTTCCAAATGGGAGAAATTGGCCAAAACAAAGGTGCTACAAGCCCCATGCAAGTATGAAATCTACTAGGGCATTCACTGTACCTTAAAGTTCCAAAATGATCTCCTTTGACTCCATGTCTCACATCCAGGTCACACTGATGCATGAGCTAGCCTCCCATGGCCTTGGGCAGCTCTACCCTTTGGCTTTGCAGGATACAGCCCCCATCCTGGCTGCTTTCATGGGCTGTTATGGAGTGTCTGTGGCTTTTCCAGGCACATGGTGCAAACTTTTGGTGGATATATCATTCTGGGGTCTAGAGGATGGCAGTACTCTTCTCACAGCTCCACTAGGTAGTGTCCCAGTAGGGACTCTGTGTGAGGTCTTGACTCCACATTTTCTTTCTGCACTGCTCTAGTGGAGGTTCTCCATGAGGCTCCACCCCTGCAGCATTCTTTTGCCTGGACATCCAGGTGTTTCCATACATCCTCTGAAATCTAGGCAGAGGTTCCCAAACCTCCATTCTTGACTTCTGCACACCTGCAGGCCTAACACCACGTGGAAGCTGCCAAGGCATGGGGCTTGCACCTTCTGAAGCAATGGCCTGAACTACACATTGGCTCCTTTTAGCCATGGCTGGAGTGGCTAGGGTGTAGGGTACCAAGTTGCAAGGCTGCACACAGCAAGGAGGGCCCTGAACCCAGCCCAGGAGACCACTATCCTTCCTAGGCCTCCAGGTCTGTGATGGGAGGAGCTGTCATGAAGGTCTGTTAATGTCCTGGAGACATGTTCTCTATTGTCTTGGTTATTAACATTCAGCTCCTTGTTGCTTATGGAAATTTCTGCAACAGGCTTGAATTTCTCCCCAGAAAATAGGCTTTTCTTTCCTTTTGCATCATCGGGCTCCAAATTTTCCAAACTTTTATGCTCTGCTTCCTCTTTAATGCTTTCCACCTAGAAATTTCTCCCTAAATCATCTCTCTCCAGTTCAAAGTTCCAAAGGTCTTTGAGGCAGGGGCAATATGCCACCAGTCTTTTTGCATAGAAAGAGTAACCTTCACTCCAGTTCGCAACAAGTACCTCATCTCCATCTGAGACTACCTCAGCCTGGATGTCGTTGTCCATTATCACTATCAACATTTTGGTCAAAGCCATTAAACAAGTCTTTAGGAAGTTCCAAACTTTCCCACATCTTCCTGTCTTCTGAGCCCTCCAAATCTCTAGGAAGTTGCAAACTTTTCCACATTTTCCTATCTTCTTCTGAGCCGTCCCAACTGTTCTAGCCTCTGCCTATTACCCAGTTCCTAAGTCACTTACACATTTTCAGGTATCTTTACAGCAGTGCCCCACTCCTGGTACCGGTGTACTGTATTACTCTGCTCTCATGCTGCTGTAAGGATAGGGACCAGATAATTTATAAAGGAAAGCTATTTAATTGACTCACAGTTCAGCATGGTTGGGGAAGCCTCAGGAAACTTACAATTATGGCAGAAGGAGAAGCAAACATGTCCTTTTTGACATGGTGGCAGCAAGAAGTGCCAAGCAAAAGTAGGGGAGGGAGCCACTTATAAAAGCATCAGAGCTCATGAGAACTCTCTATCACAATAACAGTATGAAGGTAACTGCCCCTATGATTCAATCACCTTCCACTAGGTCGCTCCCACAACACATGGGGATTGTGGGAACTACAGTTCAAGATGAGATTTGGGTGGAGACACAGCCAAACCATATCATCTACCTTTATTCATTTATCCATTAAACATTTATCAAATGTCGGCAATAAGTCAGGTTTTCAGATAAGTTCTGGGACATAAAGACAATGAATAATCACAGAATCTGGCATTTAGTAAAAAGTGTTTTGGAACAAATGGATGAATAAATAAAAAGAACATATCTGTTCTAAAGCACTTATATTCTAAGGCAGCGGTCTCTAGCCTTTTTGGCTCCAGGGACTGGTTTCATGGAAGATAATTTTTCCATGGACAAGGTGACAGTAGGAGATAGTTTTGGGATAATTCAAGCACATTGTGTTTATCATGCACTTTATCTCCATTGTCATTATATTGTAATATATAATGAAATAATTACACAACTCACCATAATGTAGAATCAGTGGGAGCCTGAGGTTATTTTCTGGCAACTAGACAGTCCCATTTAGAGGAGGTAGTGACAGATCATCAGGGATTAGATTCTCATAAGGAGCATGCAACATAGATCCCTTGCATGTGCAGTTCACAATAGGGTTTGCGCTGCTGTGAGAATCTCATGCCACCGCTGATCTGAGAACAAGTGGAGCTCAGGTGTTAATGTAAGCAATGGGCAGTGGCTATAAATACAGACGAAGCTTTGCTCACTCTCCCACCACTCACCTCCTGCTGTGCGGCCAGGTTCCAAACAGGCCATGGCCTGGGGGTTGGGGACCTCTGTTCTAGGGGCTAGATACAGACATGTAAACCTTTTTGTATCAATTTTCTAGGGCTGTTGTAACAAGGTCTTAAAACCTGGGTGGCTTAACCAACAGAAATGTATTGTCTCACAGTTTTGAAACTAGCAGTCTGAGATCAGGGTGTTGTCAGGGTTGGTTCTTTCTGAGGACTCTGAAATAGAATCCATTTAATTTGTGTTTCCTTGCTTCTTGTGGTTTTCTGACCATCTATGGTATTCTTTGGTTGGAGAAGCGTCACCTGTATCTCAAACTTCATCTTCACATGGCATTCTTTCTGTATGCATGTCTCTGTCTAAATGTTCTCCTTTCAAAAGAGACTAGTAATATTGCATTAGGACCCACCAAAATGACTCTCTTAACTAATTACATATACAACTATCCTGTTTCCAAATAAGGTCACATTCTCAAGGACTGGAAGTTAGAACTTCAACATTTTAATTTTAGAGGGACACAAGTCAGCCGTTAACACTTTGCAATAAAGTTATCTTTAGTATGATGAAAAGGGAATGGAATTGCAGGAACAAGTGGTGAAGTTAACTTGTTGAGGGTCAGTCTTTTTAGGTATGAAGAAGTTTTAGGCGTTGTGCTTTGACGTGGTAGGTGCTCAGCAAATGCACTTGATTGCATTTTTAATTGATCTGGTATTTTAAAATAAATTTGTCTTCAAAATCATGTGTACCACAAAAGTTTCTTAGAGAAGGCAAGCTCTTTTCAATATTTATCCATGTGTTCAGTTTCATAGGAAAGCTATGCTCAAGATAGTAACATTCGTGCTATTTGCAAGTAAGATTGACTTTGCAAAGGCAGTATTTATTCTTACCTATTCCTGCATGTTTCAAAAAAGAAATGAAATTATATCGCCCTCTAATTTCCAAAGATTTAGAGGCTCCATTAATTTCTTTGGGTTTTTGAGTATCTTAGATTCATCAGTCTAAGCTTTTTTAGGACAATGTCAGGTTGTAGCAACACATGGGACTAGGCTGTGGGTCAGGAAGATGGATTCTAATTCTCAAGTCACTTTCCTTCTGTCTTAGTCTATTTGGTCTGTGTAACAAAATACCATAGACTGAGTGGTTTATCAACAACAAAAACTTATTTTTTGCAATTCTGGAGGTTGGGAAGTTCCAGACCAAGGAGCCAGCAGATTCAGTGTCTGGTGAGGACCTGCTTCCTCATGGATAGCTGTCTTTTCACAGTGAGGCCACATGGTGGAAAGGTATGTGGGAATTTCTCTATGGTCTCTTTTATAAGGGTACTAATCCCAGTCATGAAGATTCCATATACATGACCTAATTACCTTCCAAGGCCCCAAATCCTAATATCATTACCTTGGGGGTTAGGATTTTAACATATGAATTTGAGGGGACATAATGCATAAAACATTCATGCTATTGTACTCTCTTAATACTCAGCTTCACAACATGTAAGTTAAAGGTATAGGCTATATCAGGGCTTGGCAAAGTACAGTTCATGGGCCAAATCCAGCCATCTGTCTGTTTTTCTAAATAAGGGTTTATTGGAATGACATTCATTTAGGTATTATCTATAGTTGCTTTTGTGCTATGATGACAGAATTGAGTAGTTATTGCAGAGAGAGTATGGCCTGCAAAGCTAAAATATTTACTATTTGGCCCTTACAGAAAAAGTTCGCTGACTCCTGAATTATATGGTTGTTAAGGTTCTTCCTGGTTCACAGCACTCTATAGTTGACTGCAGGGTCCTGTCAGAGAGTATAAAATGGAACTGAAACTGCCTTTGCAAAATTATGACAGTAAGAGAATCTGACATAGTTGACTGTATCTTGCTTCTAACCTCCAAGCTGTCCTTGGTCATTCCTGGCTATAGGCCAAGCTAACTTAGGGAAGAATTTAATTTACAATTTACCCTTAGGCAAGAATGATAATAACCCTTCCCTGAACTAAACCACCTTTGTGAAAACTAATGAAAGCCCACAAGGTTAGGAATATGAGAGGGGGCTGAATTCTGCTAAGACATAGGCATGGTTAAGTGATAACTGGCCATTGTTCCAGAGTCACAAAATTTATAATTGTTCATATAGATAACATCACTATTATAGAACCTGATTGGCCTTTTGAGATCATTTTCAGACTTTTGCCTTTCTGATGACCAACTGACTGTACTCAGGCCCACCCACTACTCATGACTCAACCAGTCTTGTGGCTCCCACCCAGAGACTGGCTCAGGGCATAAGAATTCTTTTCTATACCCCTGTGATTTCATCCCCAACTAATCAACATTTGCCATTCCCTAGCACCCTGCCCAGCAAACTATTCTTGAAAAACCCTAACCTCTGAGCCTCCAGGAGACTAATTTGCATGAGAACTCCAGAGCTCCCAAGTGGCTGGCCTTATGTTAATTAAATTTTTTCTTTACTGCAATAATGTGGACCCAGTGAATTGGATTTTGTCTGGGCAACAGGCAGAAAAAAACTGTTGGGTGACTACAGAACTTATTTTAGATTAACATGATGGATATCTGAGGATGTGGTATTGTAATTTGAGACACGGGATTTTTAAGAGTTAAGGAAGTCAGAAATGGGGGGAGGGTCTTCCAAGCACAATAATAGTTTTGGGCCAGGTGTGGTGGCTCACGTCTGTAATCCCAGCACTGTGGGAGACCGAGGCAGGCGGATCACCTGAGGCCAGGAGTTCGAGACCAGCCTGGCCAACATGGTGAAACCCCACCTCTACTAAAAAGACAAAAATTAGCCGGGCGTGGTGACAGGTGCCTGTAATCCCAGCTACTCGGGAGACTGTGGCAGGAGAATCTCTTGAACCTGGGAAAAGGAGGTTGCAGTGAGTCGAGACTACACCACTGCACTCCAGCCTGGGTGACAGAGTGAGACTCTGTCTTAATAATAATAATAATAATAGTTTTGTGAGATTTCATTTCCAAAAGAAAGTTTGATGGCCCAAGAGAAGAGGAAAATGAACATATAAATACTATAAATATTATTGTATTGTATAAGGAATAGGATACTATGATTTATGACCTTAATTAGTGATCTTATACCTCTTTCTACAGCTAACTAAGCATGTGAAATGAGAGGTCATTCAACCTTTTAGAGAAGAGGTCAGCAAACTTTTTCTTAAAAGACAAATGCTAAATATTTTAGGCATTGCCAGCTATATAATCTCCGCCACACACAGACGCATCTCTGTCATTGCAGCATGAAAGCATGACACAATATGTGAATAAATGAGCATTTGCTGTGTTTTGATAAAAGTTTATGAATACTGAAATTTGAATTTCATTTTATTTTCAGTATTCATGAGATATTATGTTTCTTTTGATTTTTTTTCAATGACTTAAACATGTAAAAATTATTCTTATCTCATGGGCTGTGCAAATACAGGTGACAGAGTGAATTTGGCCAGTGGGCCATAATTTGCAGACTCCTGTTTTAGTCTTACATTCCTTGTGTGTAAAATGCAGATATAATTCCTCTACCAGTCATTCAGTGTGGTTATGATTGAATGAGAAACATTTGCCCTTGAAAAGTTCTTTGCATACAATAATATATTCAGATATAAGATATCCTTTTATAGTCACAAGACTTACTGAATTATCTACGGTTGCAGGATACACAATTCTCCTGGGAGTTGATGAGAAATTTATCTTTTTCATGAATAATTTTTGCTAAAGGAGGAGAAAATAGGAATGCATCTTGCATATTTAATACGTATAAGCATGATTCTATTATTCCAAATATTCCTAGAACATTGGTTGGTAAATCAAGTAATTTCCAAAGCAGAGAAGGTTTTGAGCTGATTACCTCAACTTGGAAATCCTATTGTACTTTACTTTTACTCTTCTCATTAAACTTATTATTTTCTATTTATGAAGTTAGTTTATTGTACAGACTGGATGTGAGAAGGTGCAATCAGGAGTCAGCTTCATTATTATTATTTTTAAAACAGCTTTATTGAAATACAAGTCAGATACCATACAATTCACCCACTTAAAGTGTACAATTCTATGGTTTTTAATATGCTCACAGAGTTGTACAACTATCACCACAATCAATTCTAGAACATTTTCATTACCTAGAAAAGGGACTCAATAACCATGAGTAGTCATTTCTCATTTTTATCCTCCCCCCATCCTCTCTCCTATACTCTGGCTCCAGGCAATCACTTATCTAGTTTCTGTCTTCATAGCTTCATTATTTTCTAAGTACTGCCTTCACCTATGCTCTTTGGGTTCTCCTTCCCTATGGCAAAATATTTCTTAGGCAAATCTTACATGCCTGCAGGTATTAGTACAGTCTAATTATCAGGTGTTAAGAATTTTAGTTTAACCTTGAACAAAGCTCTAATCTGTCATCTAAGTCAACATTTCTGTCTGTCCAACCTTTCTCCTAGGCCTGCCCCCGATTCCTCAGTCCACCAGTGGGGAGGGCCATGGACTAATTCTCTGCTCTGCCTTCTCCACCTCTTCTTCCCCATTCATCTGTGCTCTGGCTCCTGTAGAGTAAAACATTGAGCATGTGAGACAGAGAGACAGGCAGAAAGAGAGAGAGAGAGAATGGGAAAGAGAGAGAGAGGGGGAGCATGTATATGTGTATATCAAGTATGTGGGCTAAATTTACAAAGAAAGGGCAAGTATTATTTGCCTGATTCTGGTTTATTTGATTGCCAGTGGTTTCTTTCATGTCAAGGCAATGTTTTGGCTCTTCCTGACATGGGGCACTTATAAGAACTCTTTGAGTACCCAGTAAGGAGCACATGCTATCCTCTTAGGCTCTTGACTTTCCCTTAGCGCCTGCCTATTGGCAGTACACTGCTGGCTTCCCTTCATCCTAGAGCAAGAGGCTTTTCAAGAGGACTCTGGTCCAGCTACCTTTCTATGTGAGTACTTACCTCCTCTTCCCTCCACACACTCTGGGTTTCTCTCCTCCCATCTCCCTGAGGAATTCTCTTGCCAACCTTTCAGGTGGCTGGAGGAGAGAAAGGGGATAAATGTCACTCTATCCCTACAAATACCCTTCAAAGTATTTTCTGTCTTCCTTATAGAATCTCTGGGCTTCTTTTATTGTGGTTGAAGGTTTTTGATGAGCTAAGAGTTCCTACTAGACTGGTTGAGTTACCTTTTAGCATGTCCTCCAGACGTGTCTAGCACACTTGTGTCAAATGCATGGGCATTAGTTACCCATCATGGTCAGCATCAGGTCTCCAGGAGATAACAAGAAATTGCTGTTTCATTTGTATATAGCTATTTGTTTACCCAGACATATTTCCTTTTACTGTATTCATTAGCTATCTGAGAGCAAGGCTCCTTTTAAATTTTTTTTCAGTCCATGTAACTTGTGTGATTTCTTTAAAGGACTTATTAGTGAGCCCTTGAAAAACCAATGATATGAATCAACAATGGTGGTAGGTAAATATTCTTAGCCACCAGGCTTTGTGGTGCTTGCATTAGGGAGAGGGTGATAGACGTAGAATACAGCCCACTCAATGAATAAGTAGACATTCAGTCCCCTAATTACTAATTAAATGGGGATAGAATGTGCCAAATTTTATAGTAGGTGTTGGGGATATAGCAAAGATAACAAAGACATAGCCTATGACTTTAAAGTTCTATTTTAATGGAGTAGGTATATATTAAAGAAGCACAAAAACCTACAGTTAATTTCCAATGTCGATAAGTGCTGTAAAACGAAAATGTAGAGTCCTGTCAGAAGGCATAAATGGAGTGGGGTGAGATGAGGATAAAGAAGCAGTTGGGGTCTGACTATGCAGAGCTGCAAGGCACTCAAGAGGATTTGGATTTTATCTTAAGAGTAATGGAAAGCCTTTGGAGGATTTTAAGTACAGGAGCATTGTGTTCCCATTTTCATGCCCAGGTGGTTCAGATTCAATAACTTTTTGGCATAGAGGACATAGATAACAAATATAGGAAAGGTCACTTATCAACAGAGAGCGATGCCTCAGTTTCAGTCCCACAAATGTCCTGCAAATCCTACTGCTGAAGTCATGCTTCCAAATCTTATGCTCCCTGCTGATCTGAGACTGGATTTGATCAGATGGAGCTGTGTTTAATGGACAGTCCTCTTCTCTGCAGAAACATTTTGGTGCAGTCCTGCAGATTTCAGATAACCTAATGGTGAAAATTCTGTTCTTTCAGTGGGAAACCATAGCAACAGGCCACTTAGGAGGCACACTATATAATCTATCTGTTCTTCACTTAGTATTCTGCAGTCCTGAAATAGTCATCATTGCCTAATGTGAGTATGCAAAAGGTCAGGCAAATATAAGCCCCATGACGATGCAGTTCTCTCTCTAACCACAGGGTAGGGGCAGGGAAGGCATCCTCTGTTGGAGGCAAGAATCAGGTTTATTGGGGCCAGGAAGAGGAAAGGATTTGGGACCAGCAGCTCTTTGTTTTAATACAAATTGTAAACCAATCTTTAATCTCCAAGTACATAGAATTGCTTCTTTTCTAAAGCCTTATACATAGATAAATTCAGTATTGTACTTGGTACCACAAATGTTAAACTGCAAGGTTTAGGGTTCAGAATGTTTATGTCCTAGCATTTGTGATGCCACAGCACATCTTCTCATCTGCTTTAAGTGAAAAATAATAATCCATAAGCTCTTTGATAATTGTATGTAGGATTCAGGACTACAAACAGCCAAAACAGCCAAAATTGCCAGCTTAGTATCCATCAAAGCATATAATTTAAAAGGATCTTTAGTAAAAGACAGGTGGAAGTGGTAAGATCTTTAGGGAAGAGGACTCAAAATAGTTGGTCACAGTGTAATTTAGTTAATATTTGGTAGGTGGAAAATGGAGAGCCATAGAAAAAGAGAAAGGAAAAGGATGTTTTTGGGCTTTCCACTATGGTAGTAAGACTTTTGGAAATATATATATATATTTTGGGAATACTATATATATATAGTAAGCTGTCTGAGGGCAAGGCTTCTTTCACTTGCCCTCAGATAGCTTACCATAGTAGTAGTAATTAAGTAGTAAGCTATATATATATGTATATATAAAGCACATCTTAAGGTGCCACTTTCTTTTTCTTTTTAAACCCTAACTGGAAAAGTTTTCCCTTTTTCTTTCTCCCCTGTGATCTCACTGGGTCTTGCATTTCCATTTTGATTTCTGGTGCTTGGCACTGGTACCATTTTGTGAAGTGGTTCTCCGAGCAGCCATCCCTAAGGGCTCCAGTGGGCTGTATTCTACGTCTATCACCCTCTCCCTAATGCAAGCACCACAAAGCCTGGTGGCTAAGAATATTTACCTGCCCCCATTGTTGATTCACATCATTGGTTTTTCAAGGGCTCACTAATAAGTCCTTTAAAGAATTCACACAAGTTACATGGACATGACACCATGGCCAGAGGCCTAGGGGAACAGAGGGGTGGATCCCAGTGTAAAATAGACACTTGCTAGGCGGACTGCACCTGAAGTGTAGAAAGGGAGAAGTCAGAGCTCCTGGAAATGATGCCCAGAGGTATTTAGTTTGCTTCACTCCTTTATCTATCCTTTCATTCTTTCATTTATTGAACAAATACTCTTTGAGCTTCTAGTTGCCAGGTGTTGTGCTAAGTATTGGGGACACAACAGAGAAGTGAATAGACATAGTTCCTACCTAACATGGTCTGCTGTGGAAACAAATAGGTAGGCAATTTCAATACAGTGTGATGAGGATCATGAGCCTTGGTCATGTGATTTGGTATGAGTGAGAAATAAACTTTTCTTGGCTTAAGCCACTGAGATTTTATGGCTGGTTGTTGCTAGATCTTAGCTTATCAAAGCTAACAGGCCGTATCTGGATGAAGAGGGATTAGGCTGGCCTAAGTCATCTCTTAAGCCTTGTTTTTTCATGCTTCAGGAAGGAAGAGCTTTCAGAGGCCAGGATTCATTTCACAAATTGATCCCTATTTAGCCACAATATTGTAGAAATTGGCCTTTCTTTATTTCTGTCTTACCAAGAAAGAAAGCTAGGATGGATATTCCTTCTGTTTACCTGCTGTTTAATGAAATCCTCCTGTGCTTTAGCTAACTTTGGCATCTGAGGAAATTTCACACCATCAATTCTCATAAACCAAGGGGGGAGTTCTGTTTATTTCCCAGCTTCCATGCGCCTGCTTGATACAAGTACAGCTGAGTAATTTTTCCCTACTTCTTGCCCTTGGAGAGCACCAAAGATGTCTTTAACATTATTGATTTTTTTCATCCTCTGCAACATTTTTAAGCAACAAAAGAAATTACCTACAGCTGCCTATCAACAGGGCTGGGGCAAATAGATTACAAAAGAAGTTTTATTTTAAATGAAATTGAACTAGTTTCTTCAACACAAAACATGCAGGCTGTCGCTTTCAGCCGTTTGCCGGAAGGGGGCAGTATAAGAACATAGTTTGCTCATCCCTTGCTGCGCCAACTCATTTAAGAATCTGCATTTCAGAGTGTTTATATTAGGAATCACACCAAGTGTTTTGTGAAATTATTTTTATCATGTATTTCCAGGGCTGGAAATTTCAGGCGCTCTGAAAAAAAAAAAAGAAACATATATGAGAGGTTTTAAGGACTTTGTTTTATCCTGAAGACAAAGTGTATTGTTTTTTTCTTTCTTTTCTTTTTTTTTTAAGCTGGAAGGTTGGACAAAAGGTAGGCTGAAGGAAGACCAGGCACATGAATTTCAGCCCATACTGTCCTTTGTCCCGTTTCTTCTACTCTTGGTGGACTGGTTAATGCAGAGTGAAAACTATTTGTAGAATTTGGCTTTCTCATATCCTTTCTCTGACTAGAGGCAGCTAAAACTCAGCAGTCCTTTAAAAAGGATTCCTAAATCAGCACGAATTCAGCATATTCAAGTGCACCAACAACTAGATATTTTGGAATAGAAATGCTGAATCTGACAGGTGTGGTGGAAACAACAGGGGCTTCTGAGTCTGTCGGTGAAAGTCTGCATGGACTTCAGCTGTCTTCTTTATTAACTGAGGGGAATGGATAAGAATCTCTGTGACCCTTTTTATATTTGAGTATCTATGATTCCAAAATCTGGAATTATTAATCTACTACGATTATTACTAATACTACTGCTACTGTAAATGACATTTATTACACTATTAACATCTGCAAGGACTATTAATGAATGCTTCCCATTCATTATGTCCTTCGGTTTTTACAGCAATACAATGAGGTAGACATTATCAACCTGATTTTGTAGGCTAGAAAGCTGAGGATCAGAGAAGTTTAATGAATTGTCCAAGGTCACAAAGCTAGCAAAGGGTGAAGATTTGATCCAGATTCAAATATTCTGCCTCCAAAAGTCTCTATCTATACTTAACCTTTGCTATGCTATTTTTTTTCTTTCAAATTCTAACACATGTCCCTTTCTTTGGTTTCTGACATACCCATGCATGGTGCCAGGCTAATATCATTACTGTCTTTGGCCACTAGCCTTTGCCCATCCCAGTTTCTAAGTCTCCTACTACCCTCTTCCTATATATCTAAATATTATTCATTCTTCAAGTTCTAGGTTATGCCTAGGCTCTTGCCTGACTCCTGTAGCCCATATGAATCTATTTTTCTCCTGGAATTTTATTGCACTTATAAACCATTCTGTATAATTTAGACTCAACTCAATCTTGTCTCTCATTTTGCTCTGTGTTTTAAATAAGTTGGCTTCGTCAACATTAACCACAGTGCAAGACTCTTGAGGATGGAAAACACATCTTAGTCTTTTTAAGCTCCTGCTATGAAGAGGACTTGCGTAACAAGTTGGGGATCAATAATTTCTTCTTGTTTGCTAGAGACAGACCTCAGGCAAAATGATCTCTTTTACTTCCAAAATTATGGCAGTCTCTGAGAAAATAGTTTTCTAGTCTTACTTTAAAACCAAACTAAAACAAAACAATAAAAACCTAAGAAATTTCAAACCTCCCTGGCCAATATTGTTACTTATTTCACAAGTTGAACAATCAGAAATTATTTTTGTTATTATCATTACTATCATATAAATGGTTAACATTTATAGATTATTATATTCCAAGCATTCGGCTTAGTTGTTTTACATTAATTTTATTTCTATGTTCAAAATAGCACTATGAGGATAGCAAATCTCCCACTTTATAGACAGTATAGTAGGTTTAGAGAGGTCGAATAATTCATATAAGCTGTCACAGAGCTGGTTAGTGGCAGAACGAGGACTATAGCTTATTATTATTATTATTATTTTCTTGATTTCAGGCCTGGTTTTCTTGTGTTTGGCTTAATTGCACCATGTTGCAAATTAGCTTGTTCCTACAAATGACAATGCATGTCTGTTTTTCAAATATACCTGTTCCCCTCCACCTAGAAAACTGTCTAGCTTATTATTTTTAAATCTATATTTTAAATACTCCTCTCCGTCCAAGTGTCCAGTGGGAATTTGGCCTTCCTCATGATGGTAGACTGAATTAGGGTTCTCCAAGGATGTCTACATCCTAGTCCCCAGAAACATCACAAATGTTGCAGATGTTGCAGAAAGTTTGCAGAATGTGATTAAGAGTCGTAAAGTGGAATTATCCTGCATCATTCTGTGGACCTTGAAGGTAACCCTAATGGCCCCTGTAAGAGGGAGGCAAGAAGGTCAAAGACAGGAGAAGGCTGTGTGACCATGGAAGTAGATACTGAAGCGATGCTGCCAAGAGTTCAGGAATGCTGCAGCTGTTAGAAGCTAGAAGAGGCAGGGAACAGATGTGCCCCTGGAGCCTTTGGAAGGAACTTGCCTTGCCAACTTCTTGATTTTAACCCCTTAAAACACATGTTGACCTCTGGTCTTCAAAGTATAAGAGAATAAACTTGTGTTATTTTCAGCTGCTGTGTTTGTAATATATACATTTTTATAAGAGCAATAGGAAACTAGTACTCTAAAAGTTCTGTTGGATGTACACACTTTCACTGCCTGAGGAGCAGGACTGGGTCCGATGGCTTATACTAAACCCTTGCTCTCGCCTCTTGGAGCTACAAGGGATGAATCCATCTGAAAGGAGTGAAGAAACTAGGGACAGCTCTAAATGCTGTCTAGTGTCTAGGCAGTAATAAGTGGGCAGTACAGGAGAAAAGTGCAATCGTACCCTCAATCCACTGAAGTTTTTCTTTATTTTGACAAAGTGGGGGGAAAGCTGATGGGACAAGATGTGACTTCATGTACCATGGAATGAGATGGGCTTACTGTTTGAGGGCTTTAATGAAGGTAGTTCTTTTTTTATTTTTTTATTTTTTTTGAGACGGAGTCTCGCCTGGGCTGGAGTGCAGTGGCCGGATCTCAGCTCACTGCAAGCTCTGCCTCCCGGGTTTTACGCCATTCTCCTGCCTCAGCCTTCCGAGTAGCTGGGACTACAGGCGCCCACCACCTCGCCCGGCTAGTTTTTTGTGTTTTTTTAGTAGAGACGGAGTTTCACCATGTTAGCCAGGATGGTCTCGATCTCCTGACCTCGTGATCCACCCGTCTCGGCCTCCCAAAGTGCTGGGATTACAGGCTTGAGCCACCGCGCCCGGCTGAAGGTAGTTCTTTATTTTGTTGTGTTTGGTTTTGACCCCTTAGCAGATGATGTAGTTTGGGTGTTTAGTCCCCCTATATCTCATGTTGAGATATAATCCCCAGTGTTGGAGGTAGGGCCGGATGGGAGGTGTCTGGGGCATGGGGCTGGATTCCTCACAAAAGGCTTGGTGCTGTCCTTGTGAGAGTGAGTGAGTTCTCCAGAGACCTGGCTGTTTAAAAACATGTGTAGCACCGGGCACAGTGGCTGGGTGTAATCCCAGCACTTTGGAAGGCCAAGGCAGTGGATCATGAGGTCAGGAGATCAAGATCATCCTGGCTAACACAGTGAAACCCCGTCTCTACTAAAAATACAAAAACAAAATTAGCTGGACATGGTGACAGGCGCCTGTAGTCCCAACTACTCAGAAGGCTGAGTCAGGAGAATGGCGTGAACCCAGGAGGCGGAGCTTGCAGTGAGCCGAGATGGAGCCACTGCACTCCAGCCTGGGCGAGCGAGTCTCCTGTAGCACCTCCCCTTCTCTCTCTTGCTTCACTCTCACCACATGAGACGTCTGCTCCCCCTTCACCTTCTGCCATGATGGTAAGTTTCCTCAGAAGCCCTCACCAGAAGCAGATGTGGGCACCACACTTCTTGTACTGTTTGCAGAACAGTGAGTTGAGTTAATTACATCTTTTTTTTTTTAATAAATTACCCAGCCTCAGGTGTTTCCTTATGGTAATACAAATGGCCTACGACAGTAGACTTCTTCCTGTTTGGATTCAAATGTCTGTTTTCAAAATACTACCACCCAGACCCCTGATTTTAGCACAAGACGCTGTGGCCATCTGACATCCTTAAGCTGCCTACTTTTCATTTTGTTTGTGAGCCGTGGTAGATAGAGAGTTGCTGACCCTGCTTTTGGACACCAATATTATGCATTCTTTTAAAGTAGGTGATAAATATCCACCTGGGAGGCATGCTTGGTTTTGGAGGACAAGGAATAATGCTGAACTACTTGAGTTTGACAATGACAAACAGAACCCACAGCTGTTATGAGCTTTGTTGAGGAGTTAGGAAACTAAACCTTTGATGAAATCTTTTTGGAGGACATGCCAGTGAGGTCATCCATCAAGGCTGCTCCATTCTGTTTTTTCCCGTAGAGCTTAGCTGCCAAATGAGAATCGGAGAATTGTGAACAACCTCGGGAAATCATCTAGAAGCTGTCTCACACAATGATTAGGAACAAAGTTTTGTTCAGGAGCTCTCAATTGTTTGTTGTATGACCTTAGATAAGTCACTGAACTTCTCTGAACCACAGTTTCTCCATCTATAAAATGAGGATAATTGTAGTTTCTCACGTACACAAAAATCTTACCTCAGTGTCTGGCACATAGGGGTCCATCAAGACCTTTTCAGTTACAGATAGCAGAAACACAATCCAAACTAGTTAAGTAAAAGGAATGCAACTAAAAATCAAAGACTAGACCTGGATTTAGTACTTCTAAGTTCCATAATTTAAAAAATATGATTAGAAAGACACATTCATTTCTGAACAGGTTATCTACCTGCAGGGGGCAAGGAGAGATTGCTTAGCAATCCTGGGAAAGGAAATAAACCTTTTCCTCTAAGAATGCTGGCTGAACAGGGCTAAGGAGGCCATGAGTTGGCCCCCCTGTGATCCATGAACCATGGAAAGTAATTTGAAGGATGAGTGTGTTCTGATTGGCCAGGCCTCCATCTCACGTTGGTTTGAATTCCTTTTGTTTGTAAGGAAGAGAAAAACAAATTCAAACTGTTTGAAACAAGAAAGAAAATCTATATGGTCATGATAGATGGGATTTCAAGTGAAGATCAGTCTACAAACTGTGTCATCAAGCATCGGATTTCTCCCTGTCTCCTCACTCTGTGTCCTATGTCATTGCCTCATTGTTAGGTTCCATACATGGCCTTGACAGCTGAGGGTCTCCCTTGACAGGGTCAAAATGATTTCACATCTTACACCATATGATCTCTATTTTTTTTTTTTTTTTTTTTTGAGACGGAGTCTTGCTCTGCCCGCCCAGGCTGGAGTGCGTGGCGGCTCTCCGCTCACTGCAAGCTCCGCTCCCGGTCACGCCATTCTCCGTCTCAGCCCCCGAGTACTGGACTACATGCGGCTCCGCCCGGTGGCTCCGGCTAGTTTTTGTATTTTTCATAGAGATGGGTTTCACCGTATTAGCCAGGATTGGTCTCGATCTCCTGAACCTCATGATACGCCGTCTCGGCTCCCAGTGCTGGGATTACAGGCTTGAGCCACCGCGCCCGGCCATGATCTCTATTAACAGAGGAGATCTCTTTCAGTGCTCCCACCGTTATTTCTGGCATTCACTCTCTCTCTCTTTGACTGGCTGGCATTGAGTCACATGCCTCCTGTTGAACCCATCTCTGGGGCCTGGAGGATGGGATACAGAAACTGTATTAAGCGAAACGTAATTCATTCATTTACCTTGGAACATGACGAAGAACGGGGAGATGAGTACTCAAGAAAGAAAATCAGAATTATTTGGTAGGGGAGAGGGAAGCAAATGCTGGGAAGAAAGCTATTGGGCTAGCACAAACTCGGTGCAGATGACTCGTAATGGTTTTCTTATTTATAAGATGGGTTCTGTTACTAGAAAGAAGGTGAAGGGATATTCAGTAGGTAAAACCGTTAGCTATTTATGACACATCAGTCAATAATTGTTACTCATTATATTAGGATGTTATCCATCCATTCATTTTATAGAAAGTGGGGTCCAAAAGATGCTGTGACTTCATCAACGTAGCAGAGGTAGTAAGTGGCCAAATTGGTACTAATATATTCATCAATATATTCTTTTTTTTTTTTGAGATGGAGTCCCACTCTGTCATCCAGGCTGGAGCACAGTTGCACCATCTTGACTCACTGCAGCCTCCGCCTCCCAGGTTCAAGTGATTCTCCTGCCTCAGCCTCCAGAGTAGCTGGGACTACAGGCATGCACCACCATGCCCAGCTAATTTTATTTTATTTTATTTTCGTAGAGACAAGGTTTCACCATGTTAGCCAGGCTGGTCTTGAACTCCTGACCTTAGGTGATCCGCCTGCCTTGGCCTCCCAAAGTGCTGGGATTGCAGGCGTGAGCCACCGTGCCTGACCAATCAATGTATTTTTATGAAAAGAGGATATGGGAAGTATGTAGAAGGGCCTCAGGGTTCAACCTGGGATGTGGCATCAAGTAGAAGGAGGAAATGCACAAGCACAGACAAAAATACCAAGAATGGAAAAATGAGATTTCTTTTTTATTTTTTGAGACAGAGTCTTGTTCTGTCACACAGGCTGGAATGCGGTGGTGTGATCATAGCTCACTGCAGTCTTCACCTCCTGGGCTCAATCCATTCTCCCATTCCAGCCTCCAGAGTAGCTGGGACTACAGGAGCATGCCACCAAGCCTGGCTAATTTTTGCTTTTTTTTTTTTTCGTAGAGACAGGATTTCACCACGTTGTCCAGCCTGGTTTCGAACTCCTGGGTTCTAGTGATTCTCCTGCTTTGACCTCCCAAAGTGCTGAGATTACAAGTGTGAGACACTGCACTTGGCTGCAAAACCAGATTTCTAGAAAGCACAGCTGTCTTTTAGAAGGGAGATCTTCTGACAACTATTGTTCCGGTGTTTTACTTGAGGATCCATAGTCCAGAGTGTGGGAAATCACTGACACCATTAACTCAACAGCCCTGAGGCATGTTCTCTGCCTTTAGCCACTTCCAGCTTCTCCCATAGTGAGATGGGCTAGACATGTGGCTTCTTTTTTTGAATCCGTTTTCCTTCATTTTTTCTTTTCATATATTCTTGCTCTCTTTCATAAGCAGTGTCTGTATCAATTTGTGGGAAACCATTTTAAAATTTTATTCGTCTCAGAATAATAAGGGTCAAGGACCCATCAGCATTTTAAAGAAAATGATTACATAATCTAAAGTCATCCACAACATTTCATGCTGAAATAAGAAATGATGAGTGTATCCAAAAAAGGGGTACTAAAACCATGGTCAGTGTAGGATGAGTTTGACCAGTGGGTGACTAGACTAGACCATGTGGGAATGGCAATTGGACATAAGGCAGTTGCTCGAGCAACCAGAGGAAGAACCAGGCAGATGGGACCTAGTATTTATAGAGTATGGTGGCAGGTGGCAGGTCTTAATCTTGGCTAGTTTTTGAAAGGATGGATATTTGTTTGAAAGAATGTTACAGCAGGCAGGCAGATAGTACCTGTGGGAAAAGTTAGATTTTTTTTTGCCTTAATATCCTTCACACCTAGTATAGTGCTTATCAAATAGTAAAGTCTTCATGTTTCCTCAAAAAAAAAAAAAAAAAAAAAAAAGCGACATTTCGAGATGCAGAAAGGCAGCTGACATAAAGGGAAATGTGGTAGCTGGGAGAGAAGTAACACATCAGTAGACAGGTCTCCTTGGATTCAGGACATTCAGTGGTAAAACTGAGATGATCCTGGGTGTAACAGCATGGTTGGTCACCCTAGCCCACGTGGATGAATTCAAGGAGGACAGTAAGAGTAAACAGCATCCCTTCTCAACTTCCTACCTGTCATGTCTGGTTCAATTCAAGGTATATGGACAAGTGTGGGACCGATTTCCTTGACTTAGATCGCCTCTAGTTTGTTGCTTCTTTGGGATGCGAGATGAGGCGTCTCTTAAGCCTTAAGTTGGTTCAGAAAAACCAATTAATGTCCAGGTATCATGATCAAAATGACCATGGGCGATATGCAATATGCACTGATTCTTGGCCCATCAGAGCACGTATCATTTGGTTGTTAATAATTTGGTCTTTGGGGTCAAAGGGGCCTTGGTTTTCACCCCTGACTTCACATAATAGATTAGGTGAGTTACTCATTTCTCTGTTCCTTCGTCTATGAAATGGGCATAATAGTCCCTACATCAGAGGACTATTGTAAAGCCTAAGTGCTTTATATTCTTAATACTGAAGTGTAAAGCACTCATTACAGCACCAGCCTCATAGCAGAAGACCAATTAATGATAGATAGATACTATCTTATGATAAAGCTTTCTCATCTGCTTATGTGGGCTTAATGATAATACTTTAATATTTTCTAAACACAACTCTAGGTTTGAGAATAACCCAAAGGTGTACATAGTCCAGAAAATAAATGAATTTGATTAAGAGATAAGACAAGCTAGTACATAAAATATGAGAAAATAACTCAAATTTAGTGTTTCATGCACCTGTTGAAGTCTGATAGGATTGTACATTGTGTGAATTATTAAAAAGCAACTCAAATCTGGAATGTTTGTGGTTAATATACTTTTACTGAAAAAAGATAACCATAAAATATAAACTTATAATTTAAAATATTTTTTTCCTAAAAGATGTACCAATATGGTACCTCATATAAAAATGTACCTTATATAAAACCTGTCTATTGAAGTGTTACCTCTCTCCCAGCTACCAAATTTCCCTTATGCCAGCTGTCTTTCTGCCTTATATAAAAATCATTTATGTAAGGTTTCCAGAAGATGGGAAAAATAATTCCATGCCTCAAAGAATTTATATAAATTCATTGTAAGTGTCTTTGCAATTTATTGACGATAATTAATGTTAACTTTGATGGGAATATGATTACTGTTATCTATCTAAATGAATATATTCATTTCCAGAAAAGCAGATCAGCAGGTGTTTATGAACCATGAGTTTGCTTCAGCATTAAATGGGAGGTCTGCTAGTGGGTTTTGCTCTCCTTTCCGCTTCTAATTATCTTTGGTCTTAAACAGATCACTTGTGCTCTTGTGCATAACTTTCTCACTTATTACTTTTATTTGTGGGGGATGGGAGAAGGATACAATGACAAATTAAATGTTTACTCTGGGCTGGACATAGTGGCTTATGCCTGTAATCCCATCACTTTGGAAGGTTGAGGTGGATGGATCACCTGAGATCAGGGGTTCAAGGCCAGCCTGACCAATATAGTGAAACCCTATCTCTACTAAAAATACAAAAATTAGCTGGGCATGTGTCACGCGCGTCTGTGTGAAGAGACCACCAAACAGGCTTTGTGTGAGCAGTAAAGCTTTTTAATCAGCTGGGTGCAGGTGGGCTGAATCCAAAAAGAGAGTCAGCAAAGGGAGATCGGGGTGGGGCGATTTTATGGGATTCATGTAGGTAGTGGAAAATTACAGTCAAAGGGGTTGTTCTCTGGTGGGCAGGGCAAGGGTCACAAGGTGCTGGCGGGGAGCTTCTGAGACTCATTGTCCAGAAGGAATTTCACAAGATAATGTCATCAGTTAAGGCAGGAACTGGCCATTTTCACTTCTTTTGTGATTCTTCAGTTGCCTCAGGCCATCTGGATGTATACCTGCAGGCTTGGGCTCAGAGGCCTGACATTGGTGGCATGCGCCTGGGGGCCTGTAGTTCCAGCTACTTGGGAGGCTGAGACAGGAGAATTGTTTGAACCCAGGAGGCAGAGGTTGCAGTGAACTGAGATTGTGCCACTACACTCCACTCTGGGTGACAGAGCGAGACTCCGTCTCAAAAAAAAAAAAAAAAAAAAGGTTTACTCTGTAGGTAAATGGTTTCCAACTGGTTCTCCCCCAACCCCCACCCCTTTCCTGTAGACATCTGGCAATGTCTGGTGACATTTCTGGTTGTCACAAACAAGGGGAGGTGATGTTACTAGCATCTGGTGGATAAAGGCCAGAAATGAAGCTAAACATCTTACAGCCCTTCTTCCATGTCAAAGAATTACTATGACCATAAAATTAGTTGAAGATTTTTCTCCTTTTACCATTAAAAAATTAGAGAAAAATATCTACCCGTGTTCTCTGCTTTACATACTCCTAAGATTTGTAAATTTGTTTGTAAACAGGGTTTTTATGAATGAATTATGGATGTCCTTCTCCATTCCAGGCTCAGTGCTGAGTGCTGGTATGTGGTAAAGAACCAATTAGGTATGGTCTTTTTCTTCCCACCATTCAGTCTTGTGGATGAGTCCAACAGTGACATAGAAAAACAAGAGGAAATATACATTACAACTTAAATGTCATGAGGGAAAACAACAGGGAGCCACAAAGGGAGGTTAACAGGGAGATTCTCCTTAGAAACAATGCTCGAGGAAGCCCCTCTGAAGAGGTGACTGTTGTGTTGAGACTTTAAGGGTGAGTTGGTGCTAGTGTTTTAAAAGATGAGTAGCAAGATGTTCTAGTGTGTTTACAAGCTCCGAGATGCGAAAAAACTTGCTGTGTCAGAGGAACTGAAAAAATCTATTGTGACTCGAGTGTTGTCAGTGAAAGGGAGAGAAAGGGAATGAAGTTAAAGAGACAAAAGAGATAGGCAGCCACCAGAGCCTGTGAGTTCCTGGAAGTGTGGGAACGAACTTGGATGGTTTTGTAAATGTAAGGGGATATCACTGAAAGGATTTCAGTAGGGAACACATTCTTATTTATGCTTTTAAAAAAGATCATGTTGACTGATACAGGAAAAAGGAATTGGATGAGGGCAAGAGCAAAAGCAAGAGGCCAGTTCGAAGGTTATTACAATAGCCCAGGCAAGAGACAATTATGGTCTGGACTTGTGTAATGGCTGCAGAGCTGAAGAAAAGGTGATCTAAGGAAGACGTAAGTTAAATGGATAATCGATAAAACTTGAAGTGGGTAAATTTGGAGGAACATGAAGGAAAGACAAAAATCAAAGGTGACTCTTAGATTTCTGCTTTGAAAAACTTTGTAGATGAATGAGGGTGCCATAGTTAGATGTCAATGACAAGGAAAGAGAAAGGCGAGAGGGCACAACAATTAAAGAGTTCTGTTTCAGACATAGTAATTTTGAGGTGCTTGAGAGTCTTCTAATAGGAGATTCCAAGCAATCGGCTGTAGAATACCTGTCAGAAATCCAGAAAAGTCAGGTTACAGATGTAGTCTGGAAGTAACTTGCAAAGAAAAGTTAATGAAGGCCATGGGAATTGATGGGATCATCTGAGAAGGGGTACAGAGAAAGAACAGTAGTAGGGGGTCTGGTACTGAGCACAGAGGGATTGAAATATTTAGACATCTGGCCCAAAGAAATACGATGCATTGAATGATAACATTTTGTTAAAAATTTTATTTCATTCTCTTTCCCCCATTCCTCACATTTTAAGTTCCACATTTTTAGTCATGCTTCTTTTGTTTATTGAGCTGATAGAATTCCAGCATTAGCCTTCAACCCATAGGTGCCTGTAATTGCTGGTGCAAGAAATCTTAGTGATACAAGTAGAAAATTCCCACCTTTTCTTGTAGCTACAGAAAGACAGATTCTATTTTACATCATAACTTCTTGTAAGACACACTAGGACTTCACATATTGTTAAGTCCTATGAAAATAACCTTTAACCTCTAGAATCTCTGCAAATCTCATTAGTTTTGCATAATAATGTGTTGTCTTGGAAATAATATTTAAATGTACATTTTGTTTGTTTTTTT
>NW_016809273.1:2779905-2788582 GCF_001698545.2 Rhinopithecus bieti
TACAGGCTTGAGCCACCGCGCCCGGCCACATTTTTGTTTTTTAAAAAAGTATAAATACTTGTGAATTTTCTGTTAAACAGAAAAAGGAACCTTCTTCTTCTACATGAAGGAAGGTTAAAAAAAACAACCTTGTATCTCTACTAATTTCTTATTTAAGCAGAACATTTGAGAAACTTAAATTAAAAACATTTAAATTTAGCAGACAGAGAAGCCAGCAAGGAGGGTTGAAAAGAAGCTGTCAGAAAGGCTGGTAAAGAAAACCGGGAGTATGAAGCGCAGACCATAATGAAGAGACTTTAACGAAAGTGGTCAGTTATGTGGAGATGTCTAAAAAGATAATGACTGAAAATGTCCAATAGATTGTTACAGGATGGAGGTCACTGGTGACCTCGGCCTGGACAGTTTTAGCATTGCCTGAAGAGGAGGCTGGTCTGTGCTCAGTGGTTTGAGAGGTGAGAAAAGTGAAGGAACTCTGAACGGTGAGGGAAATCTGAACGAGGGAGAAAGGTATGAAGGAAGTAGGTGTAGAGTGCTGAAGGAGGCACCAAGTATCCCCTAAGCAGCATGGAACCAGCATGTAGCAGCATGTAACAGAAGATCATTTTGCAACTTTTAATTTTATTTCCAAGACCTGTATAAAGTTAGTGGGATAGATCTTTTATCCCCATTTATTGATAAGGAAGTAGAAAGCCAGTTAATTACTCAACATTTCAAAGCACAGAAATAGGGAGTCACAGAAGCCAGGGCTTGAAATGAGGTCTGCAGAACCAAAGCCAGTGCTCTTTCATCTTTAACACATAAAAGTGGGAGGAGGAAGTAACAGAAGAACAAAGCATCCAATACAGATCTTTCTAACCTCCCCTCTCTAACTGGGCCTATACTTGGTTTTAACTTTTTGCGTGTGAATGAAATGGTGGAATATGCCTAATTCTTTCCAGAGGAAAGGCTGTATCTGAAAATGCTATATTTTTAAAGGAACCACAATTTAGAGAGTAATAAGCAATGAAGGATAATTTTAAAAACTTAGCGGCAACATCTGAAGCCCTCTCTGTTGCTTCGACTATGCTAATAAGAGGTGCTGTGTCCTGGAAGTATCAGTGTCAAATAAGCTTTGTGTAGGCTCACCTGGTTCATCCTGGTTTCTCAAATCCAACTGCAACATAATGAGAAACTGAGTAAGTTGGTCATAGGACATGGATGTGTTGAACTCTTGAGCACCTTGAATTTAAAATAGGAATAGTATTTTTGTATCATATTCTTTAAAATTTTTGAAATCACTGTGGGATATGATGAGGTTTCTCTTCAAATAATCTGATCAGTCTTTTATTCTTTAATTCATAGTACCCTCCCATTTCTCTCCTTTTTTCCTTCTTGCCTTTGTTAAATGCCCAGGCATGCCACAGTACCAGGTGTTATCAGTGCCAGCTCACATTCCTTTCCTTATTTGGAAAGAGGACGAAGTTTCTGGCTCATTACAGACACCCCTTCCGCTTTCCCTCCACTTTCTTTTACGTGCCCAACCTGTCTAAAAAAAAAAAAATCAAATGTTTAGCCAACTGGGATTGGTTTAGATTGCATGACCCGACCCCGGCCAATGGGGAAAGGGTACAGGGGCAGAACTTGCATCAGGAATAAAGGCTCTTGTGCCCGTTTGTTCAGGTGTGTTCTCATGGCAACTGGCTTAGGAAGCACCCCTCTGTGCAGAAGTAAAATTGCTTTGCTAAGAATCCTTTGTTTGAGTGTTCAATTTCCTTAGGATTTTGAGCGTTATTCCTAATACCACCTGTGCAAAAATTGTCAGTGAGAGAATTATGGCAGTGGGAGAGATCTGATCTAACCAACCCTCCTTCTTGTCGTTATCCTTCAAGCTGCCTTAATTATTCCTGGGCTTAAGGCAAGCTGACTTTGGAAGACATTTAGTTTATAGTTTAAATGATAATAGCCCTTCCCCAAAACTCAGCTGCCTTTGAAAAGCTAATGAGAGGCCAGGAGCCTAGGAGGATAGAGGGGCCTGAATTCTGCCAGCCATTATTCCAGATGTCACAGGATATGCAACTTCCTCAATTATTCCTGCAGATAACATCACTATTATAGAACATAAGATTCACCTTTTGAGGAATCTTTTTTCTTTTTTTCTTTCTTTTTTTTTTTTGAGATGGAGTTTCACTCTTGTTGCCCAGGCTGGAGTGCAATGGTGCAATCTTAGCTCACTGCAACCTCCACCTCCTGGGTTCAAGCGATTCTCCTGCCTCAGCCTCCCGAGTAGCTGAGATTACAGGCACCCACCACCATACCTGGAATATGTTTTGTATTTTTAGTAGAGATGCGGTTTCACCATGTTGGCCAGACAGGTCTCAAACTCCTGACCTCAGGTGATCCACCCACCTCGGCGTCCCACAGTGCTGGGATTACAGGTGTGAGCTTTTCTAATATCTTTTTAGATTTTTTTTGTATGTCTGACACGGATGATGACTCTATCTGGACCTACCAACTCCTCCTGTGGCCCCACCCAGAAGCCACTCAGTGCAGGAGAATCATTTCACACACCCCAATGATTGTACCGCCAACCAGTCAGTAGCAATCGCCCGTTGCCTAGCCACCCCACCCATTCCCTGAGACTGTCTTTGAAAATCCCCTAGCCTATGGGCCTTTCATGAGACTAATTTGAGTAACAACCCTTTCCCCTGCATGGCGTGGCCAACCTCACATCAATTAAACTCTTTCTTTACCGCAATGTCGTGATCTTTGTGTGACGGGCAGGAAGAATCTGTTGGGCAGTTATGATATCAGAACATCTGGATTTGTTCAAGATATGAAACTGTTGAGATCCACTGAAAATTGTTTTACAGCTTTTTCTTAGTCTTTGAAAATATGCAGGAGGCGAACATCAACATGGAAGTTCTGAGAACGATCCAATTAAAAATAAGAGGCTTATTTACTGTTGCTGAAGCTTGACAACCTTACTGGAATGGTGGTCTTCGTTTAAAAAGATCTGAGATGGTTACTTCTAACAGTGCTACCGCCTTCTGTCTCGGTGAGGCCTCCACCTCCAGCCTAGTCTAAATCCTGTGGCTGCCTGCAAGCCATTGTTTCTTGTACCAAATACTAATGAAGTGCTTTTTTCCCCTTTACTCTGCCCTCACAAGCTTCATATCCTGCGATCAATTTGATCTACTTTAGAGCCTTATACATAACCTGACTACTTCATTATAGACTCTTAATGAAACTTAAAACAAAACCTTTTTCTTATGGAAAATTTTAGTTATTTTCAAAAGTAGGCAGAACGCTTATATACTTTATGAAAGTATAAGGAACCCTATGTACCTATCACCAGCTTTAACAATTACCAACTGCTTTTTTAGTTACCATTCCCCTCCCTTATGATTTTGAAGAAATTCTCGGGTATCATAGTAATGCAACTTTTTTGCTTTAATCTCATCAGAATTGCAGTTGCTTGCTTTATGTATGTTAAATGTACAAAACATATTCATTATGTTCTTACATATTATAATGTTATACTTATTGTTTCTATTATGGGAATGACTATGAATTAAACATTTTGCTTTAATATTTATATACCTTGTGAATGGGTACATGGTTCAAAATTTAAAAAATTCAAAAGGATATCCATAAAGGTAAGTCTTTTTCTCCCCACCCCATCTTCCTTTCTCTCCTAGCAGACAGTACTCTTGCTGTATTCTTATGCATTTGTGTTTTGTTTGTTTGTTTGTTTTTTGTGTTTTAGTAGAGATGAGGTTTCACCATGTTGGGCAGGCTGGTTTAGAACTACTGACCTCAAGTTATCCGCCCGCCTCAGCCTCCCAAAGTGCTAGGATTACAAGCTTGAGCCACTGCTCTCGACTGCATTTGTTTATGAATATTGCATACATTTAAAAATATACGTATGTGTGCATGCATGTGTGTGTGTGTGTGTGTGTGTGTGTGTAAGCAACAGAGAGAGAGAGAGAGAAAGGAAGATGTAATAACTTCTGACGATGTCTGGGTGTGGTGCTGACATATCTCTCCAAGAAGAGAAGGTTAGGGTTCCAGGGAGAGGACTTATGACAATAAAGTTCTTTTTAGTTCTTTTGAGAGGATCTGCTTTTAGGCAGATAAAGGATTTTAGGAACTCAAGTGCCTTCAGTTCAAAGTAATTTTGATGCCATAGTAACTTATTCTGGACCCCTTCACGTCTTAAAGGGGGATATAAAGTCTTTAGGATGTAGCTTTTGTATTTAAGGAGTTAAAGAGGAAGAAAATTGTGCTGCTAACATCATTGGGAGAAAAGAAGATCATTTTTATATGTATAAATCTGCCCTTATTCACACAGCACATGCAGCAAGACAGGGAGATAGAACTCTTTTTTCTTTGATTTCCCCTTAGAGTTCATATTCATGGTATCTGTTTCCCAACTCTAAGTCTGTCCTTGGATGCTCCTGGAATCATATTTCGCATAAATAACAGCAACAGCAGCAGCAGCAGCAGCAGCAGCAGCAGCAGCAGCAGCAGCAGCAGCAGCAGCAGCTAACACTTACTGAGCATTTACTGTGGGCCAGACACTGTTTCAGTGCTCTAAAAGCATGTATTGGATCCTTACAACCATCCTATGAAGGAGGTACTATTGTGAATGGAGAAACTGGGAGCAGAGAAGAAAAATAACTTGCTCAACCTCACAGCTACTAAGCAGTCAAGCTGAGATATAGATTCTGTCTGACTTTAGAATCTGTATTCTTAAGTCCTATGATATCTTTCTTTTGAATAACAATATTTGGGAGAAGGGATGCTTCCCAAGTGATATGGGTTAGTTCACTGATGTTCAAATTCTTACCCTAGAAATGGGGGCCAGGAGTTGGACAGGCCTGGGGTTCCACGAGCCAAAGCCAGGTATAGGATGGGACAGTATTGCTCAAGGACCACCAAGGAAGGCCACACAGCAAGCATCAAGGAGAGAAGCTGAAGTCAAGTCAGACACACAGTTGAGCCAAAGGATTGCCCTAGGGAAGTTGGGCAGAATTTGAAAACACGTGGGAAGCAACAGGGTAGAAACTGGAGACATCAGACATTGGGAGAGAGTAAACAGGTTCAGCATCAGGGGAAAGAGGCTAATCTCAAGAGAGATTTCCTGAAATACTGGTGCCCGGTGTTAGGGGCTTTTTTAAAAAGGAGCTTATAACCTCTTTTGTGGTGGAAGAGATTTGATAATCTCTTCTTGTGTTTGCCAAAAACAAGTCTGTATAATAATCACATAGAAAGCTGATTAAGGATGGGTGCATTTGCTCATGCCTATACTCTTAATGCTTTGGAAGGCTGAAGTAAGAGGATTGCTTGAGCTCAGGAGTTCGAGACCAGCCTGGGCAACATAATGACACCTCATCTCTACAAAAAAATTAAAAAACTTCACTGAGCATAGTGGTGCCTGCATGCCTCTAGTCCCAGCTACTTGGGAGGCTGCAGTGAGTGGAAGGATTGCTTGAACTTGGGAGATGGAGGCTGCCATGAGCTGTGATCATGCCACTGCACTCCAGCTTGGGTGACATAGTGGGAATTTGTCTGAAAAAAAAAAAAAAAAAGAAAGCTGATTATATATTCATATTCTTGGGCCCCAAGCTCTGAGATTCTTATGTAGAAGGTCTGAAACAGGACCCTGAAACCCCATCTCCAGCAGGTATCTCACTTGGTTCTGAAGCAGAATTTCCATGGACCTCACACTGAGAGACGATGGATAAATGTGAAGAGGCAAAATTGTTTTCTTTTCATTTGCCCTAAAATTCAATTTAGTTAAATGGTAGGAAAAAATGGTGCCAGGAAATTATACATTAGAGGCTAGTCAGGGCTATATATAAAACAGAAAAAAGATATCCATGAGGGTGGGGTGAAGAGGGCATTTCTATTGTACATGTCCATTGTCTCGGTCCACATCAGAGAAACAGCTGGGGCAGGGATTTTTCACTTGATAGTGCTTTTCATGCACCTAAGAATAGCCTGTTTCCTATACCCAATATATTTGAAGATCAAGGGGGAAAAGCTAGATTGGGAATTCCATTTATTCATGTTTTCATCATATACTTATATAAGTAAATAATGGAACCTTCATTGGGCACCTAATATTTGCCAGACACTGTTCTAGGATTTTAGAGACACACAAATGAAGAAAATGGATAAAGTCTTTGATCTCATGGGGCCTAGAGGCTAGAAAGGAATAGAAAGACATGAGCTCGAGTGAAGGTTCATTTTATGTTTCAACTTGGCTGGGCTAAGGGATGCCCAGATAGTTCGCAAAACATTATTTCTGGGTGTGTCTGTGAGGGTGTTTCTGGAAGAGATTAGCATTTCAATCATTAGACTGAGTAAAGATTACTCTCACCAGTGTGGTTGGGTATCATTCGACCTGCTGAGGAGCTGAAAAGAACAAAAAGCCAGAGGAATGGTGAATGCTTAGCTGGGCCCTCCCTATTTTCCTGCCCTTGGACATTAGCACACCTGGTTCTCAAGCCTTTGGACTTGGACCAGGACTTACACCATTGGCTCTACTGGCTTGCAGGCCTTTGGGCTTGAACTGAAACTGTGCTACCAGCTTTCCTGGGCCTCCAGCTCTCGGATCATGGGATTTCTCAGTCTCCATAATCATGTAATCCATAATCACATAATCATAATCATCCATAATCACCAATCCCTCATAGTAAATGTATTTCATATACTAGTATGTCACTGATTGGTTGTGTTTCTGGAGAACCATCAGTAACACAGCTTGCATAGTGGCTAACAATGCAGTCTCTGGAGTCAAGACTGCCTGGTGTAAATCCTGGTTCCACTACCTCCTAACTGTGCCTCACTTTCCTCAGTTATGAAAAATGGATAATAATGATGCTGCCCTCATGCAGTTGTGAAGATTAATCTAATGTTTGCAAAACAAATATGCCTGGTACATGTGTTTAATAAATAGCACTGTTTTTCCAAGGCTAGAGGTTTGTTCTTCTTTTAGTGTCTTTGATCTATGGTTTTTGGTCATTCACTTCTTGGATCACCTTTATTTGTTTACCACTTGAGTGGAGCTCAGGTCAGGAAAGCTTCTTGCTTCTCCAGCAACTTTACTTAGAAAGGAGGTCCTGTAAGCTTCAAACTTGGCCACTTATTGCAACAGAAACATAGAAATGTCTGTAATCTTGTTGATGCCCAGCTCAAAGTTTTGAATTATTCTAGTCAGAGTGGGAAAATGTTGGGGAAAGGAAAAATAAGTGATATTCACTCCATGGGATTTTTAGAAAAGTATTCTGCATGAATATTCATGGCCCTGACCAGCATTGGTGACAGCGAAGGTTGGCCCAATTATAGAAGTTATAAAATTATATAATTATATAATTATAAAATTATAAAAAATAATTTTAATTATATAAAATTAAAAATATTTATATTATAGGGCCCAGGCAAGGTGGCTCATACCTGTAATCCCAGCATTTTGGGAAGCTAAGGCGAGTGGATCACCAGAGGTCAGGAGTTCAAGATCAGCCTGGTCAACATGGTGAAACCCCATCTCTACTAAATATACAAATATTAGCTGGGCGTGTTGGCATGTGCCTGTAATCCCAGCTACTGGGGAGGCTGAGGCAGGAGAATCCCTTGAACCTGGGAGGCGGGGGTTACAGTGAGCTGAGATAGCACCGTTGCACTCCAGCCTGGGCAACAGAGTGAGACTCTGTCTCAAAAAACAACAACAAAAAATTTGTTTAAGAAACTGAGTTTTAAGGTAAATGCTTGATGCCTCTATAAACAGACTTGTTTCATTTGGTCAGTGATATCACCATGGTCTTCACAGTAGGACTGTAAATATCGACAAATATTGACTCAATTATATGTTCATCAGCTGTCTTAAGAAATAGAAACTCAACGCTTTTTCATTAAAAATGCATTTTTAAAACCTTATTGCTTCTGAGTTTGTTATAAAATAGAAGTGTTACCAAACAATAAAAAAGGACTTATACCATATAATAAATGATAAAGCTTTTGCAGCAAGAACATGTGAACTACTCTCTATGTTGAACTTATCCCCTATTTTCTACATATATTTCATATACACCTACCCCATCACTTTCCACATTTCCCTCTGATTTCCCAAATGGGCAGCCTGGCAGCTTCATGAATCTTGCAGTATATGGCACGGGCCATAAGACACCTGGCTAGAACACCAAGGCCAAGCCAGCAGAGGCAGGACAGGCAGCACAGGAGAAAACACACCAGTATGAGAGAAAATGCAAACACCACATTATGGGGTGCTTATGGGTGTCCTGAAAAAAGCATGCCATCTTACTACAAGAATGGAAACACTTGAGAACAAAGCACAACTGTTGCCAATAACCTTGTTATAAATCTACACTTAAGTGATGTGTGACAGGCTACAGAATGCCTAACCGGAAGGAAAGAAAATATTTCCTGTTAGCTATAATTTTGCCATTTTAATTAAATCATAAATGTGTTTCTTTTGCTCAAATATGTTTATGTTATAGTTTCTTATACTGAGAATGTATACATATCTGCAGATTTAAAAAAGCCTAATGACTAATTGCTATTTCCTAAGATAACTTATAATATTCATTTGATTCCAAATTTTCATAATGACTAAAACTTAGGAATAAATACACACGATTTCTTCATGTTGAAAGATTGTCTCAAAAAAAAAAAA
>NW_016809273.1:2788982-2803079 GCF_001698545.2 Rhinopithecus bieti
GAACATCACACACTGGGGCCTATCATGGGGAGGGGGGAGGGGGGAGGGATTGCATTGGGGAGTTATACATGATATAAATGATGAATTGATGGGTGCTGACGAGTTGATGGGTGCAGCATACCAACATGGCACAAATATACATATGTGACAAACGTTCACGTTATGCACATGTACCCTAGAACTTAAAGTATAATAAAAAAAATAAAAATAAATAAATAAATAAAATACAAAAAATAAATAAGAAAAATAAAAAAATAAAAAATAAAATATAAAAAAATGTACATTATAAAATGGAAAGAGTTGATGCTTTTTGAGATGTTAGGAGGGGATATATGGAGCACTGCATGATTTGATGATATCTGTGTATGAGTAAGTATACTTTAAACACATCCAGATTCTACTGCATTCTTTCTCAGGAAACTGCCAAATAATTAATTTCTCCATACACACCATTTAAAAAACAAACCTCCTGTCACAGACACACTTTTGCAATAAAAAACTATTTAATGAATAGACTAATTTAGAATGTTTACATATCACATTCAAAGCTTGGGGAGCACCTGGGAACTAAAAAATACATTCTCTTAGTAGGGATATAGGCTAGAGTCAGGCTGGCTTTCAAATGTAACATGCTGGTTTTTAGATGCGCGTGGAGCCTTGTTTCCTGGTTGCATAATAGAATGGTGCAGGCAAGTTAGTAAATTGTGTATTTGCCACACAATAAAAAAACTCCCTAAAACCTGACACCCTTGCTATGAGGATTGCTCAAAAAGTTTTCCTTCAACACTCTTCCCAGATTCTGTTTATCTCAAAAAAGAAGACACAGGCTGATCTGCATTCTGCAATTGACTGCCCCATAGCCTCTGCAGTGTGCAGATTTGAAATTGACTTTCTCCCTGGAGGATGTTTCTTGGACCAGGAGGGTAAGAAAAGTCAGCTAAGCCAAGGCATCTTTAAAGATCTTCTCTCTGAAGTAAGATACAAACTGTGCTCTTTAGACAACACATTTTCAGTGTTCTAAATCATGACTTTCCCTACTTCAAATGAATACCAATGAAAATCAATTCCTCCTGGAGTGAGAAATAGAATATACTGGGGTTTGGAGGTAGGTGGGAAGGGAATTTTGTATGTGATGGGAATTGTTGGCTTTCCAGGGGTTCCTGAAAATTTTGCAAGTTTTGCCTATAGGGAAAAGAGCTAAATTCCTACACATCAAAGAGAGCGGGCAATAGGACATTTACCTCAATTTTGGAATTAAAGAAATGTTAGAATCTTGTCACAAAATGGACATTCAGAGGCTTCTGAATGTAAAAGCACTTTTTCCTCAACAGAATCACTGCACTCCAGAATGATCATGCTTATCTTTACTTTGACAAACACGGTACTGAAAAAAATTAAAGGATCGGATTAGGCAGACCTCTTTTCAAATCCTGACTGTGTCACTAAAAGCTCTGCATTCTAACTTCTCTGATCTTCAGTTTCCCTCTCTGTAAAATGGAATAATACCTTGCAGAGTTATTCTGATGATTAAATGTTATTACTATCTAAAGCAATTAATGCAGTACTGGCACTCATTGGGAACCCAAGATACAGTCCTTTTTCTTTCTCTCTGTATCTCTCACATCCATACACACCCTACACCCCGATTCCCTCTGTGTATTGCTGTATCGTCTCTTACTTTTTTCTCCCATGTGCTCATTCGTTAAGGCTCAGCTCCTAATTCTTACCTCCCTGCCTTCTATAGAGATCTCACCTTTTCACTTTTTCTAGTGCTTGTAGTTTAGTTTATCATCCTCAGAAATGTTTTATTTGGCTGGGTATGGTGGCTCATGCCATTAATCCTAGCACTTTGGGAGGCTGAGGGAGGCGGATTGCTTGAGTCCAGGAGTTCAAGACCAGCCTGGCCAACATGGTGAAACCTCGTCTCTAGTAAACATACAAAAATTAGCCAGGCATGGTGGCGCAGGCCTGTAATCTCAGCTACTTGGGAGACTGAGGCATGAGAATCACTTGAACCTGGGAGGTGGGGACTGCAGCGAGCTGGGATCATGCCACTGCACTCTAGCCTGGGTGATGGAGTATGGAGTGAGAGTCTGTCTCCAAAAAAAAAAAAAAAAAAAAAAAAAGAAAAGAAATGTGTTATTTAACTAATGTGGCAAATGTAACATTTACCTATTCTATGGCATCCAAAACCTTGAAGGACACGTAGCAGGTCTCTAATGTTTACTGGTTTATATTATTGTATACTTCAGATAATAAACCCCTTAATTTCTTCTTCTTTCTAAGTGAATCTGAGCACATCATTAATAATAGTTATAGAATAACCATATGGTTTACATGTATTTACTCAAATTTTTTCAAGCACTCTATGAGACAGGTATTATTATCCTCATTTTGCCAATGAGCAAACAGGGTAATAAGCAAAAGATGATTTGCCCAAATTATATACCAGGCATAGATACTGAGGATTTAAATTCAGGTCTTTCTGATTCTAAAGCTTACAGTTTGCAATATTACATGAATTTTCCATTACGTTTTGATAAAATGTAGTTAGGGTTTAAAGTCTTGGCTTTGGAGTAGAACAGATTTTCTCTGTAAGTGCTCTTCGTTGTTCTAATTGTCCATTCACTGGGACAGCTACAGCCCCTTGTTGGTTCTTCCTCTATGATTCTTGGTCCCTGTGAGCAGTGCGAGGAGGTGATTGGATACCTCTCCCTCATTGAGAGGTTTCAGGATAATTCAATCTTCTTACTCTTCTCATCATGGACATTATTGTACCAGCCGGTACCTTTCTTAAAAGGGCAAGAGAGAACCATAGACAGAGAGTCATCTTTTTTAGAAGAAAAAAAAAGGACTCTTCTCAAGAGTTACATATATGGCTTTGGCATCTGCCAAAACAAAACAAAACAAAAGAAAACACTCATTTACAAATAATTTGCTTCTTAAATAGAAATTTTTCCTGCCATAGAACTTTGATAAATAGCTTGAGGAGTGATATGACCCCATCTGTCTGGCTAATCCAAATTGTGTTTTCCCTCCTTAAAATCAGTGAAAGGAACAGTACAATTGCAAATAAATTCTATTTTTCCCCACAGATGAGAAGTATTTTCTATACTACAATGCTTTCCAATTATATTGGGTGGTTTCATGTTGAATAACAACAGAAGCTCCCAAATTGAGTGCTTGTGGCCAGCATCCGAAGTTCAATAATTTTGGTAATAGATCTTTTTCCTGCTTAAATGGATATGTAAAATGGATATGTAAATGAATATTAGAGGTTTCAAGGGATATAACACATTTTTTTCCAGGCCCTATAATTTCTGCTTTGGATAATAGTGATTTTCATTACATTTCTAAGTTTTACATTATTTATATTTTAAAAAAATCCTTAGTGCTAGACTTGTGGTTTCTATTTCCTTTTGGAGGATAATAAGTTCATTAGGTTAGCAAATTATTTAAGTATTTAATGTTGTTCTCTTTGCTGTGAATTGCTGTACAATTTTTGGGAAGGTGATTTATAATTTCTGGCCTTTTTCCCTGCATTTTTGAGAAGGCTGAATAAACATATTTTCTGGAATTAAGAGTAAAAAACAGAAGAGAAACATTTGAGGGAGGCACTATAGGGTGGAGTTTCATTCTTTAATGTGGTCCATAATCAAACTGAATTCCCAAAGTTGGGTACAAATTAAGTATGGAAATCAATTTTGTTTCATGTCTTTCTCAATTTAGTTCCTCACTTTGATTTTTCTTTCAATTGGCTTGAGTGTATCCTCAGGTAAGACCCTGTTTTTATGCATCTGAGCATATCTTTATGTTTTCTTTATGTATGAAAGACAAGTGATTAGGATACCAAATTATTAGCTTACTGAATTTTCCTTTCAAAATACAATTGGTTGTTAAATATTGGGCCAGTCCAGTTTTTATTATTTGTAGGTAGCCGGTTTTCTTCCTCCTGCCTCAACGCTTTTAAAATGTTTTCTTTAGCCCAATAAACCAAATATTTGTCAAGATGTGCTTTGATATGGGCCTCTGTTGATTTCTCATGGAATGCGGTGAATGCATTCAAACTGCATTTTCAGGCTTTATTACAATTTTTTTTTTAACAAGGAAATTTTTTTTGCATTATATCTTTAATTCATCATGTTTTAGCATCAGAAATTTTACCTTGTGGTCTTTTGTAGATACTAAGTTTACCTAAAAAAGACAGTAAACTAATTCTTTGTGACCCAAGGATATTCTATTGTCCATATCATGAGACAATGTGATGCTTGAAAAAAGTATTTTTATAACCAAGTCTATATGGATTATGAAACACCTTTACTTCAGCAGTAAGAAGAGGCTATTTTGTTTTGGCTCCTAGTTTTATTGTCTACATGGCAAACAGTACCTGGGTGCTTTGCTCACAGTTTTGTAATCCCAGATAGATCTCTTACTTCAAAACATCCAAGTGGTGTAACCTTAATGCAAGAAGGAAATCTAGGTTGCTAGGGCCAAAAACACTATGGGTGTGTGGGTGAAAGAATTGGTTAGCAATATTTAAAATAAACAGAGTAAAAGGAAATCTAGATTTTAAACTTTTCGGTTTTCATACTGTCCATATCTTTAACTATAAATAAGCTGGAAAGAATTATAAACATAACTGCATAGTTTACTCCTTTCTTTTTTATCACAAGCTTATATAACTGTAGAAATATACATTGATAATCAGGCTTGTCCCAATTGCTCTGTTTTGTTGCTTGGGAGTATGTCTAATTCCTAGCTTGGCTCACTATTTTCTTTTCTCTATATCTATCATTTTCTATCTCATCAAACTCATCTTCTTGCTTTTTGTACTTAATCAGCAACAGTTAATCATGATGTGAGCCAGTATCTCATTAAAGCTGAGAAGTGGAAAAGCAAAGATGGAAGTAAACTCAAAATATGAGGTGAGACTTTTAGGAAGGGTAACGTGTGATTGAGCCCTTTAAGGATGCAGAGGACTACCAGGCCTGGAGAAGACACCTGATAGAAAAGGTGCTGGTTAAGGAGTGGTACCATCATTTGGGTACTTTTTAGGTAAAGATAGTTTGTGAGTGGCTTTATGTTGCAAACTGAGTACAATGAGATTTTTAAACTTTTTAGGGCAGTGGGAACATAAAAATGAGTTTTAACTATGACTACTAAGGGACTCAAGTAAGAGCATGAGTGATACTGTCACACATACGGCTGGCAGCAGGCTAACACTTCTTAGGTATGAATCAGAAAAAGGAGAGGGAAGAAAGCCAGCGAGGGCAGGTTGAGCCATCAGATATATCAGTGCACAGAAGCGTCCTGAGGTCTTTAGGTCAGGAAGTCAAGGTAGAAATAGGGAGACCTGGATATTAGTCAGGGTTTTTTAGAGGGACAGAACTAATAGGATAGATGTATATATGAAGGGGAGTTTATTAGGAGAATTGACTTACGCGATCACAAGGTGAAACTCCACAATAGGCCATCTGCAAGCTGAGGAGTCAGGAAGCCAGTCTGAATCCCCAAACCTCAAAAGTAGGGAAGCTCATAGTGCAACCCTCAGTCTGTGACCCGAGAGTCCCTGGCAAATTACTGGTGTAAGTCCAAGGATCCAAAAGCTGAAGAACTTGGAGTCTCATGTTCCAGGGCAGGAAGCATCCAGCACAGGAGAAAGAGAATAAGCATCCAGGCAGGAGGAAGAAAACAGATGGAGAAAAATGAAACAGAAGACTTAGCCAGCCTAGTCTTTCCATGTTCTTCTTTCTGCTTTTATTCTAGCCATGCTGGGAGCTGATTAGATTGTGCCCACCCAGATTGAGGGTGGGTCTGCATCTCCCAGTTCACTGGCTCAAATGTTAATCTCCTTTCTGTAATGCCCAGACCCGCGATGACCCGAAAGCAACCACCAGAGTCCAGAGACAAAGCCAAGTGGCAGGGATCGCTTTATTTCGAGTTCGAACTCGGTTCCCTCCAGCTAGGTATCAGATCCTAGGGAGAGACCCCGAGCTCGGTGTTCAGCCATCTTTTATAGTCAGACACAAACAAGTTACAGCAAGTTACAGAGTCACTGGGAATTTTTACAGTTGTAGGTTTACAATTGGCTGACATTTAAAGTTAAACATTAGTCAGTGTTTATTGGTTCCCGCCCTTTGACCAAACCACAAACGGTCACTTGCCCTGCTAGGGACTTTCCAGGTAACCTTGTTGTTCTAGCATTAAGGGGAGTTTCCTGACTTTTCTGACCTCTGATATTCAGTATTTTTCCACTCCTCATTTCGTGACACCTTCACAGACACACTCAGAAGGAATACTGCATCCTTCAATCCAATCAAATTGACACTCAATATTAACCATTACCATCTGCGGTATCAGGACTGAGAACCAGGAACCAGGATGACAGAGAAAGTGGTCAGTGTCATTAGTAGAATATCATAGTAATTAACTTCAAGGAATGTGATAGGATCAGGATCAGTGCACCAAAACTGACGTTCAGCAAGCCCCTCCAATCTGTCCCTTATTTGGGGTCAAGGCTGTTGTTTCAGTGGGGAAGGTCTTACTTGGGTCCTTTGTTCCCGAGTGAAATGCAAATTGAAGGACATTTGCATTTGTAAGAGACAGAGACTTGTCAGATGGCTTCATTTTCCATCTACTTCCTGTCTGCAACAGTGCCAAGTCACCTCCCAGAGATTACCGGCATGGCATCTGCAAGTTGCTAAATATAGGATTCTACAACTTTTTGAAAAGTCTTTGCCCCTCAGCTGATGTGGCACCAAGTCATGGACATCGACAAATAAAGGATGATGGATTTCCAGCACTACATTGTAGCAGGACGAGCTGCAGACAAAACTCCTCAGACACCCAGTTAAAGAAGGAAGGGGTTTATTCGGCTGGGGGCATCGGCAAGACTCCTGTCTCAAGAGCTGAGCCCCCCGAGTGAGCAATTCCTGTCCCTTTTAAGGGCTCACAACTCTAAGGGGTGTGTGTGTGAGGGTTGTGATTGATTGAGCAAGCAGGGGGTACATGATGGGGGCTGTATGCACTGATAATTAGATCGGAACAAAACAAGATAAGGATTTTCACAGTGCATTTCTATACAATGCCTGTAATCTATAGATAACATAGCCTATTAGGTCAGGGGTAGATCTTTAACTACCAGGCCCAGGGTGCAGCGCCGGGCTGTCTGCCTGTGGATTTCATTTCTGCCTTTTAGTTTTTACTTCTTTCTTTGGAGGCAGAAATTGGGCATAAGACGATATGAGGGGTGGTCTCCTCCCTTACACCAAATCTGCTACAGTTTTGGAAAGAGGACTATCCTGGAGGCATGTGCGTGTGTGTTATGGGGAGTAAATTTTCTGTCTCCTTCATTGTTTTCCTTAAAGCAGAAATTTTGGGCCTTTGGTGACACTCACTCATCACATTCCTTTTCCTCATTTGTGTCACTATTGTTTTATAAAATCCTAAGAAGCAGACACATGATTTCTAAATAAAGAGTCCTTTAAGAAGAGATTTAAGGATAGTATAAATTTTCTTTTTTCAGTGCAAACATAAAACTTGTCTCTTAGAAAGGCACATAGCCATTGGCTTAAGGACATTGAATAAGAAGGAGGACTGAACACAGACATTTATCTTTGCACTCTCATAAACCTCCCAAAATGAATAAAAAGTATGTACTCATTTTAAAAAATGAAACAGAAGAGAAGATGACAACACCGGAAAGAAGTTAACAACATTTTGGAAACTGAAAGCAGATGGAAGCTGAGTTAACCAATTTGAAAAATCTGAAACTAAAGTCTGCAGTGAATGAAGCCAATAAAAGAAAAAAAAATGATGTTCTAGAATCAAGAAAGGCTTAGCAATTGGAGATACCAGGCACCTTTAAAAATGGGGCATGAAAAGAAATAAAAATCAAGGGATTTATTAAACCTTGGTGTAATGAGCATTTAGACTCCCAGATCATCTCTCTCAATCCTCCTAGCCTGGAACCTGTCCCTTGTCCATCCTGGTAGATAATGGGAGCTTCACATTGAAGAGGTTTGTACAGCTAGGGTACTAGTGAGATGCTGAATATCTGTAACTTGGATGGTGAGATACCTCATTCCTATTCTTCTGAAATGCTTTTAGAATACTGACAGCCAGGCTTTTTTATGCCTAGGAGGAGGGACCCACACAGGCTGACAGTTGGGTGCTCCCCAACCAAGTGGCCCAGTCTCTACCCCACCATCTAATTGTGACTTTAAAGTTACCTGGATGTATTACTTTACTAAAATTAAGAAAATATTAAGTAAAAAAGAATAACTCACAGCCTGTTAAACCATCTGCTTCTAGCAAGAAGGAAAAAAAATGCTTATCGTGAGGCAAGAGTAGGGGATCTAAGACCATGTAGGGGATGTTTCTAAGGGTATAGCATAATAGATAGGAATCCCACGTCCACAGGTATGCATGTAAAGAAAGCCTTCACAGAGACTGACTGATTGGAGCTAGACTTGGGGAAATGGAGTTAACTCTACAGGCACCTTCCTTGAATTTTTTTCCAAGTAAGTGTAAAGAGAAAATCTGTGCTTATCAGAGTCTTCCTGTTTTGTTTTGTGGTTTTCACATTGCTTTTCCATTCTTTTCGAGGTTGCAATGGCACCTCTAAAAGCCGTATGTATCTCGCTTATATTTGTTCATTCATTCATTCAAAAATATTTTTTATGCTGTTCTGTTGCCTTCAGTACTATTCTAGGCAGTGTCCCTGAGTCATGCAGCTTACACTCAAGAGGAAGAGATTGACAGAAATAACACTAGTTTCTTTCTTTCCTTCCTTTTATAGGAGTTGACTTCCCCCTCTTCTGGGGCCAAAAGCAGGGAAATAAGATATTTCCATTTTAACATTTGTTAGATTGAGAAATCGGACTTAAAACCAAAATGAGGAACCCAGACTGGAACTTCTCTATGGAAGGAATCAGCCCTTGAGGTGATAGTGGAAAGCCAAGTGTTAAAGGAAACTGTGAAACTGGAATATCAAGATGAGCAAATGGGATATACTGCACTAAGCTGCAAGCAGTCCACTCTGGGAAAAAGCACACGTACATGATAGATATAGGCACAACTATTCTCTGAGGTCTTTTTGTTCAGTTTCTGGGAGATTTCCTCACCTTATTTATTCAAGTATTCCAACGAGTTATACACACACACACACACACACACACACACACACACACCCCTATACATACGTCTATAAACATAAACGTGTGTGTATATATATATGTATAGTTGTTCTCAGTAGTTCTTTTTTGTTGTGTTCTTTTTTCTTCTCTTCTTACCTCTCCCTCTTTCTTCTTTTATTAATAGTACGCTGTTGTATTCACATATATTATAGCTTGTCTAATCTTTTAAATATAGCAAGGATAGTTTATTTGAGGTTTTATTCTCTCTGTAAAGACTGTTGCCTCCAAGTCACTTTTATTCTTTTTTTGGACGTTGGTGATCCCTCAAAAGTGGGGCAATAAACAACGGACAGGAATCTCCTGAGGGTATGTGTGGGGTTTCTGAACTGATCTTAATGAGTCTTTTCACTGAGGGAATTCCTAATGGAGAATCCCTCTTTTCCATATGTTGTCTCTACCCGTACCTATGCCTTTTATTTTCCTCTCTATAGAGTAAGCTTTTCTTATTTGCTCTAGAGAGTTAGCCTCCTTTATCCTTTTGGGGCAGGTAAGATGCACAGACTGACTGAAGTAGGAAAGGAATCAGGGATGTAACTGTTTCTGAGAATTCTCTTACTACTTCTTTAATGGTCTTTCAAACAATTCTCTTGTTTTTAATTTTACGTTCATATCTATTCCTGGAGAGCCTAATGTTGCCAATTCCAGAGACTTTGCAGATTCTGCAAAGCATATTTGCTTTTTTCATGGCTTCTTCCACTGCTGGTTTAGGATTGAGCTTTCTTTAAACCCTTTAGTCAGTTACCATTCATCCAGCTTTCAAAATTTTGCTGCCGTTATTGCTTTTTTGTTTGTCCTTATGATTTTGTGCCCTTTAAAAAGTTCTTTTCTGATGTTTTAGTGTAGTTTTGGGAAAGAGTAAAATAAATAGAAATTTACCTGAAGGTCTCTCTTGTTTTCCTAATTCTTTTAAAATTACACCAATCATTCAAAATACATGACAATGTATGACATGAATTTAAGATTCAAACAATTTATCATTATATGAAACAAAATGTGACTGTCTTTTCCCTCCCCTTGGATTCCATATTTCACCTCTTCTGAGATGAACAATTTTAACTATTTGATAATTACTTTTCCAGTACTTTTCCTGTGCATTTGCATGCACTTGCTTATATATGTATACATTTCAAAAAATAATTGGGATCATGCCAAATATATGCCTTTATGAGCTGCTTGTTTCTGTTTGCTAATTTTTTAAATTGGTAATCTTTTCACATAAATACATGTAGATATTTCCCAACCTTTGAACAGCTGCCTAGTATTCTAGAATACTGGTACTATGCTTTATTTGTCCTTTTGTCTATTTAGGAACTTTCTATTTGTTTTCATGTTTCCTCTATTATAGGCGGCCCCAACCCCGGGACGATGATCCATGGCCTTTTAGGAACAGGGTGGCATAGCAGGAGGTGAGCAGAGGGCAATCGAATGAAGCTTCATCTGTATGTACAGCCACTCCCCATTGCTTGAATTACTACCTGAACTCCACCTCCTGTCATATCAGTGCAGCATTAGACTTTCATAGGAGTGTGAACCCTATTGTGAACTGCACATGCGAGGGATCCAGGTTGCACACTCCTTATGAGAATCTAATGCCTGATGACCTGTCTCTGTCTCCCATCACCCCCAGATGGGACTGTCTAGTTGCAGGAATACAAGCTCAGGGCCGCCACTGATTCTACATTATGGTGAGCTGTATAATTATTTCATTATATGTTACAATGTACTAACGAGAGGTGACAATGTGCTAGCAGCCCTCACTCTCAGTGCCTCCCTGGCCTCCGGCCTCAGCTTCCACTCTGGTGGTGCTTGAGGAGCCCTTCAGCCTGCCATGGCACCGTGGGAGCCCCTCTGTGAGCTGGCTGAAGCCGGAGCCTCCTCACTCTCCTTGCTGGGAGGTGTGGAGGGAGAGGCGCGGGTGGGAACCGGGGCTGCGCTCGTGGGCTGGTGTGAGTTCCGGTGGGCGTTGGTGCGGGCTCGGGGGGCCCTGCGCATGGAGAGGCTGGCCAGCACAGTGAGGGGCTTAACACTCGGGCCAGCAGCTGTGGAGGTTGCGCTGGGTCCCATAGCAGTGCCAGCCTGCCGGCGCTGCATTCAAATTCTCGCTGGGCCCTAGCTGCCTCCCCTGGGGGCAGGGCTCGGGGACCTGCAGCCTGCCATGTCTGAGCTCCTCCCCCTGTGGTGGGCTCCCGCATGGCCTGAGCCTCCCTGAGGGGTGCCGCCCCCTGCTCCATGGCGCCCAGTCCCATGGACAGCCCAAGGGCTGAGGAGTGCAGGCCTGGCTTGGGACTGGTGGGCAGCTCCCCCTGCAGCCCTGGTGCAGGATCCACTGGGTGAAGCCAGTTGGGCTCCTGAACTGGATGGGGACTTGGAGAACTTTTATATCTAGCCGGAGGATCGTAGGTGCACCAATCAGCACTCTGTGTCTAGCTCAGGGTTTGTAAATACACCAATCAGCACTCTGTGTCTAGCTTAGGGTTTGTGAATACACCAATTGGTACTCTGTATCTAGCTAACCTAGTGGAGACTTGGAGGATTAGCACTCTTGTGACTCTGTGTCTAGCTCAAGGATTGTAAATGCACCAATCAGCACTCTGTGTCTAGCTCAGGGTTTGTAAATACACCAATCAGCACTCTGTGTCTAGCTCAGGGTTTGTGAATACACCAACTGGTACTCTCTATCTAGCTAACCTAGTGGAGACTTGGAAGACTAGCACTCTGTGACTCTGTGTCTAGCTCAAGGATTGTAAATGCACCAATCAGCACTCTGTCTAACTCAAGGTTTGTAAAGGCACCAATTGGTACTCTGTATCTAGCTAACCTAGCGGAGACTTGGAGGATTAGCACTCTGTGACTCTGTGTCTAGCTCTAGGATTGTAAACACACCAATCAGCACTCTGTCAAAACGGACCAATCAGTGCTCTGTAAAGTGGACCAATCAGCTCTCTGTAAAATGGACCAATCAGCAGAATGTGGGTGGGGCCAGATAAGGGACTAAAAGCAGGCTCCTGGAGCCAGCAGTGGCAACCTGCTCCGTTCCACACTGTGGAAGCTTTATTCTTTTGGTCTTTGCAGTAAATCTTGCTGCTCTCTTTGGGTCCACGCTGCCTTTATGAGCTGTAACACTCACCATGAAGGTCTGCAGCTTCACTCCTGAAGCCAGCGAGACCACGAACCCACCGGGAAGAACTAACAACTCCAGACGTGCTACCTTTAAGAGCTGTAACGCTCACCACAAAGGTCTGCAGCTTCACTCCTGACAGCGAGACCACGAACCCACCAGAAGGAAGAAGCACCAGACACGTCTAAATGTCTGAAGGAACAAACTCCGGACACACTGTCTTTAAGAACTGTAACACTCACCACGAGAGTCCACGGCTTCATTCTTGAAGTCAGTGAGACCAAGAACCCACCAATTCCGGACACACTAATAATAGAAATAAAGTGCACAATAAATGTATTATGCTTGAATCATCCTGAAACCATCTCCCACCCCTAGTCCATGAAAAAAGCATGTCTTCTATTAGACTGGTCCCTGGTGCCAAAAAGGTTGGTGACCACTGCTGTATTATAACAATGCTGTGGTGAACGTATTTGAACATTCTTTTGCACATGTATAAGTATTTCTTTAAGAAAATGCTGGTTGGGTATAGTGGTTTGTGTGTGTAATCCCTGTGCTTTGGGAAACCAAGGCACAAGGATTGCTTGAGACCAGAAATTTGAGATCAGTCTGCGCAACAGAGCAAGGCCCTATCTACACACACACACACACACACACACACACACACACACACACCCCTGCTGGGTGTGGTGGTGAGGGCCTGTAATCTTACCTGACTAGTCAGAAGGTTAAGGAAGAAGGATCCCTTGAGCCCAGGAGTTCTAGGTTGCTGTGAGCTATGATCTCACCACTGCACTGCAAACTGGGAAACAGAGCAGGGCTTTGTCTCTGAAAGAAAAAAGAAAATGGTTAGTGGTTCCTAGCCTAGGTATGTGTTTTCTAAATTTAACTCAGTTGCACATACTGAATAATTTTTCCATTAAATTGGCTAATCTTAATTGTATTTTATAGAAGCTTTTATTTGTTCAATATGTATATAAAGAGGAAATAAGTATCACCATAAATAGATGGTAACTGTAAAAGTAAGTGCAAATTTCATAAAAACAATATTATTGAATTCAAAGTGGATGTGATTGCCTGCTTTCTTTGTTGAAAGGAATAGTAACAAGTATTGGAGAGATGTTAATATCATATTGTAGCAGGACGAGCTGCAGACAAAACTCCTTAGACACCGAGTTAAAGAAGGAAGGGGTTTATTTGGCTGGGGGCATTGGCAAGACTCCTGTCTCAAGAGCCAAGCCCCCAAAATGAGCAATTCCTGTCCCTTTTAAGGGCTCACAACTCTAAAGGGGTGCATGTGAGAGGGTCGTGATTGAGCAAGCAGGTGGTACGTGACTGGGGGCTGCATGCATCGGTAATTAGATTGGAACAAAACAGGATAGGCATTTTCACAGTGCATTTCTATACAATGTGTGTAATCTATAGATAACATAACCGATTAGGTCAGGGGTTGATCTTTAACTACCAGGCCCAGGGTGCGGCACCAGGCTGTCTGCCTGTGGATTTCATTTCTGCCTTTCAGTTTTTACTTCTTTTTTCTTTGGAGGCAGAGATTGGGCATACGATGATATGAGGGGTGGTCTCCTTCCTTATTCCCCCCTGTTGAAACTCTCACTCATTTTATTAGTGGGAGTTCTCACTTTCATTTTCACTACCCATGTCTTCTTGCAAGACAGATTGATAGTGATTCATATAGTACACTTGTGCTAAAGCGTTTTGGTGAACTAAGGTAGCGATGAAGCTTTTTATCATTTGTAGAAGTACAGGTAGCAAACAAGGGAG
>NW_016809273.1:2804636-2828877 GCF_001698545.2 Rhinopithecus bieti
GTAGCGATGAAGCTTTTTATCATTTGTAGAAGTACAGGTAGCAAACAAGGGAGTAGTAGGCAGGTTCCCATTATTATTATAACTCTTATTATAAGAGTTTTAAATCCTCCTAGTGCTGGGAACCATTTTCCAAACATGGTCCCAGGATCAAGTCCATTCCTCACTTGCATGAGCACATGTGCCAGTTTTGTCATATCTCTAACTATGTCTTCAACTACTTGCCCTTGATCATCTATTTGTAGATGGCAATTAGTAAGGTTAAATTTCCCACAGACCCCTCCTTCAGCTGCTAGCAAGTAGTCGAAAGCCAATCTATTTTGATAGATAGCATTTCTCATCTGAGTTTCTTGCTAGGCCAGAATAGTCAAGGCTCTACCAGTTTTATTAGTGATTATTTCTAAGACAGCTTGTAACCGTATGATTCGGTTGATCATGTAAATGGGGGTCCGGTATCCCCACAAGCCATCTCGTGCCCAAGTAGCAGGCCCATGATATTGTATGATTCTCTCAGGGGGCCATTCATCATCTATCCAATTTCCTATAGCTATGCTTCTCTTTTCGTTGGAAGCATAGACAGAGAAACCCAGGAGTTTGCCTGTTTTTATGGACAGTAAGAAGAAAGATGGTTTAATAGTGCAATAACACAACTACCTGCCCACTGGTCAGGTAATTTGGCGTAAGCTCTATGCCCACGTATCCAGTATAATCCAGTGAGACTGTCCAGTCCTGGTACTCCAGGTGGGTCCACACGGTTTGCAACTTTGGGAATTTGCTAAATGGATTCCTCTCTGTTTGATTTGAACTCCACCAAGTGACTGTTTTTGTGGTACCATTATACAGTTTCTGTCCCAGACAACAAAGTCATCCTACGGGGTGAGTGAATTCTTTTCCTTCTCTAGCTATGCAATATTGTTCAATAACTGAGGCTTTTAGGACCCAGAAATTATCAGGGTGGTTCTTTTGAGCTGGGAATTCATCAGGAACTGGGTCTGTAGGTACTAATTCTTGGGTTTCCCATGGCCATTGATCTCTCATTACAGTTCCTCCACATACATAACATGAAGTGACATTGAGAGACTGGGCTATATGCTCGGCTAATTGCAAAAACAAATTTCTTATTTTTCCTGGAATTTCTGGTACTGGCACATTTAGTTCATCATAGAAAGTTTGAAACACTGGCTCAGGAGAGCGTTTGTAAACTTCTCTTCGAACCAAGATATTTACTCGAGGATCCAGTCCAGCCCCATCGATTCCCAAGGTCACACGCTCCCCTGTTTTCCAGCATGGATCAAGGGGATTGGTTATTACTAGCTTTAAGGGGTTACACTGTCCCTTAGTACAGGAAAGGCCATTTTTTCTTTCTGAAGGTGGACTGGATCCTTTTCATTTTTTATCCAAGTAGCCCAAATGATACAAGACCAGTATCCACATTCATTCCCACACAGTCCTAATTCATGAAAAATGTACTTATTTTCAGTGATAAAGCCTTTTTCCCAACTAAAAGAGCCACATCCCTTTCCTAACTTATTGCTATTAATGACGGCACAGGCATCAAATTTCAAGATTACGTGTTTGGGCACCCCTTTTTCTTCTGGCTAATACTTTACTTGTATCATTTGAGTCCCCACCAGTCTTCAGTCCTTAATCTTATTTCAAAAACTGTGGACATGGGAGGCTCAGAGGGGTCATAACATACATCTGGTCAGTCGGATGGGCTACATACCTTGTACTGAGTGTCATTATATAAACGTGTTCCTTTTAAAGTTTCTAGGCATTCATAGTAACTATAGAACAGAAAGATTGTTTTAACTTGTTGCCCTACCTGAGTAACCTAATGTATACGCTGAGAGCAGTCTTCCATGCGGGGAAAATCAGTGGAAGTTTTTACTATACAAGTCCAAGTTATAAGGAAAATGAGTCCCGTGATGATTCTCCTCATGCTTCGCCCATGCGTAGACCAGTCAGCTTCCGGGTGTGACTGGAGCAGGGCTTGTCGTCCTCCTCAGAGTCACTTTGCAGGGGTTTTCCAGGCTCGGTTTTGCCTCCTAGGTTTCATCGGCTGCAGTTTCACATGGCTGTGGTGGATCCAGGCTGGAATTCCTTCTACCTTTACAGCCATGGGGGTGGTCAGGATGACGGTCTGAGGTCCTTTCCACCATGGCCGCAAAGGGGCTACGTTCCAGTCCTTGAGCCACACGCAATCACCTGGAGAGAAAGGGTGAACTGGGGAGAATAAGCTAATGGGACACCTCTCATCTACCCAAGTTGAGATTGTTTGTGTAATTTTTCCTAAAGCCTGTAGCTGTTGCTGTAATTCAATTTCACCTAACTCTCGGGGAGTGCTTGGAAGCTCCCGTAGTATAGGAGGAGGCCTATGATACAGTATTTCATAAGGGGAGTATCCTGTTTTCTTAGAAGAAGTGCATCTAATTTTAAACAATACCATAGGAAGGGTCTGTATCCACTTTAATCCTGTTTCCTGACATACTTTTGACAATCCGATTCATTCACTCCACCTTTCCGAAACTCTGAAGTCGGTAGGCGGCATGTAGCTTCCAAGTGATTCCTAATGACTTTGCTGTTTTCTGTACCAAGTCAGCCACAAACGCCGGCCCGTTATCTGAGCTGATTCGTAAGGGCAGTCCAAACCTAGGAATAACATCTCGGAGAAGCACACGGTTACCTTGGAGACCTATTCAGTTCGTTTTGGATAAGCCTTCACCCACCCAGAGTAAGTACACACAAGAATCAGCAAATACTTGTTACCTCCACATTTTGGCATTTCTGTGAAATCCACCTGAAGATCCTCAAAATGAGCCGCTCCATAAGCTTGTACGCCGGGTGGAACAGTGGGGCCTTGCCTCGCATTATGCTGTCGGCAAGTAATGCACTGTTGTGCTACGGCTTTGGCAAGGGCTGGCAAGTGTGAGACGTAGAAGTACTGGCCTAACAGTTTTTCAGGTGGCTCTTAACCTAGATGAGTGGTTTCGTGCATGGCCAATACAATTGTGGCTCCTAGCAACTGCCGCACAGCTACCCTCCCATCTGGCAGTCTGATCTATCCTCCTTTTATTACTTGCCCCTCTTCTGCGTGGAAGAAGTCTTTTTCTTCTCTAGAATAGGTAGGTACTAAGTCGGGTGTTTGAGGGAGTAAGGGGGCTACTACTGATGCCCGTTAAGAGGCAGATGCTGCTTTTTGAGCTTCTGAATCAGCTTGAGACTTTCCTAAGGCCACTGAGGTGGAGGATCGCTGGTGTCCCTTGCAGTGCATGACTACCACCCTCTGAGGTTTCCACACTGCCTCTAACAATTGTAGAATTTCTTGTTGATATTTTATGTCCTTTTCCCCAGAGTTTAACAGACCCTTTTCCTTGTATAATGCTCCATGTGCTTGGAGGGTTAGAAAGACTTATTGAGAGTTAGTGTAGATGTTTACAGTCTTACCTTCACTGAGTTCTAGAGCCTGAGTTAAAGCAATGAGCTCAGCCTTCTGGGCTGAAGTGCCCTGTGACAATGGTTTGGCTTCAATGACAGCATCCAAAGTTACCACCGCATATCCTGCACATCTTTCTCCTTGTGGATTAACGAAGCTGCTCCCGTCCACATGTAACTCCCAGTCTACTGATGCCCATGGCTGGTCCCAAAGGTCAGGTCTGCTAGAATAGACTGAGTCCAACACCTCTACACAGTTATGCTTGACCGGCCTCTCTGATACTGGGAGCAGGGTGGCGGGATTTAGGGTGTTATAGACTTCAATGGTTACATGGGGATTTTCACGATTTTCACGTAGCAAGCTTTGGTACTTGGTTAATCTAGCATTTGTTAGCCAATGATGTCCTTTGGTATTCATCAAAGTTATCACAGCATGAGGGGCCTTTACATTCAGGTTTTGCCCAAGGGTTATTTACTTCTTGTGCTAACAGGGCTGTTGCTGCCAGGGCCTTTAGATATGGTAGCCAGCCTTTGGAAACCCCATCTAGTTGTTTTGAGAGATAGGCCACTGGCCTTGGCCAGGGCCCCACAGTCTGGGTTAAAACTTCAACTGCCATTTTTTCTCTTTCTGGCACATAGAGTGTAAAGGGCTTTGTCAAATCTGGTAGTCCTAGGGTGGGGCCAACACAAGTTTTTCCTTTAACTTACAAAAGGCTTGCTGTTGTAGAGGCCCCATTCAGAAGGCTCCCGGTCACCCCACTTTGTAACCCCATACAAAGGTTTGGCTAGTACTGCAAAGTTTGGGATCCATAATCTGCAAAACCCCACAGCTCCTAGGAATTTTCTTACTTGCCTTCTGGTTTTAGGTTCCGATAGGCTGCAGATGACCTGCTTTCTTTCTGACCCCAGCTGCGCTCCCCCTTCCGAATAGTGAATCCCAGGTGGTGTACCTGCTGTCTGCAGATCTGAGCTTTCTTCTTGGACACCTTATACCCACAGTCCTCCAGGTGCCGAAGCAGGGCATCCGTCCCTTTTGCGCACCCGACTGCTGTGGAGTGTCCCAGCAGAAGGTCGTCCACGTACAGGAGCAAGACGCAGCCTAGGTCTTTAGCAGGAGTCTCAAGCCAGGGCGTCCCCGAAGATAGTAGTAGAGTTCTTGAACCCTTGGGGAAGCCGAGTCCAAGTGTACTGAGTAGTGACACCTAACTCTGGATCTTCCCACTGAAAGGCAAACAGCTTCTGGCTCTCAGGAGTTAGTCTTATGCTAAAGAAGGCATCTTTTAAGTCCAGACAGGTAAACCAGCTGTCCTCAGCGGGCAGCAGCCCTAACAATGTGTAAGGGTTAGGAACTGTTGGGTGTAGAGTCACTGTAGCTTGATTGACCAAGTGCAAATCCTGTACTGGTCAGTAGTCCTTGGTCCCTGACTTAGGGACAGGCAGGAGGAGGGGTATTCCATGGAGACTGGCAAGGAACTATAATTCCATAGGCTTTCAAGCGCCTGAGATGAACCTGGATTCCTTTGAGAGCTCCTCTGGGAACCGAATACTGCATTTGTCTAAATGGTTGGGCCCCAGGCTTAACTTCTGTGAGTACAGGGGCTTGGTTGACCGCCAGTCCTGGAGGATTTTCCTCTGCCCATACTCGGGGCCATTGCTTAGCTAGAGCTGGTTTTATCTCTCGGCCTGGCTCGGTTAGAAAAAGTCTCCATTCTTCTTCCTGGGGGACCGTAAGGGCCATGATAACTCCTGTTCCTGGTAACTTTAGCTGTAAAGAGCCCTGTTTTGTAAAGGAGATGGTGGCTCTCAGCTTGCTAAGCAAGTCTCTTCCCAGCAAGGGCAAGGGGCAGCCAGGCATGTATAAGAACTGGTGAACTATCTCATGTCCCCCCACCAGGCAGGTCCGTGGTAGACAGAAAGCCTGCTTAGTGGAAACTCCTGTTGCTCTGATTATATCAATGGTTTTCTTGGATAAGGGGTGACCGGGGTGGTCACTACTGAATGTTCAGCACCAGTATCGACCCAAAGCTTAATGTCCTTGCCCCCCATTGTAATCCTGGCCATGGGCTCCTTGGGGGCACTTGAGTCCGGTCCCCTTCAGTCCAGTAGCCCTTCAGCCAGATTGAACAAAGCTCCCTCATCTTTGTCTGAGGTCTTTTGTTCCGAACCACCTTGCTTTTCCTTCAGTTGAGGACACTTATCTTTCCAATGTCCTATTTCCTTACAATAGGCGCATTGGTTACATTGCAAGCATGAGCGATTAGGCTGGGTATTCTTCCCTGAACCCCTCTTTCCCTTGCCTTTCAGGGGAATTCCCTTAATGGCCGCGGCCAGTAAGTCGGCGTTTCACCTAGCCTGGTGTTCGCCTTCCTTATGGCTTTCTCTGCGGCTTGTTGCATCTCTATTCACAAACACTTGATTGGCTATTTCCAGTAACTGTGATTCATACCCGCAAACCCAGCCTGTTTCTGCAATTTTCTCCTGATATCTTTTGCGCTTTGACTAACTAAGGCCATGTTAATCACGTGCTGATTTTCAGGGCTATCTGGATCAAAAGGAGTGTACATACGGTAAGCCTCACACAGTCTTTCATAGAATTACGCTGGATTCTCCTCTTTTCCTTGGATGACCTCAGAGACCTTATTTACATTTGTAGCCTTTTGAGTCCCTTTCTTTAGACCTTCTATTAATGCCTTACGGTACCATCTTAGCCTCTCCATGTCTGGTCCCTCGTTCAGGTCCCATTAGGGGTCTGTTCCTGGCAGTTGAATTCTTATATATTCTTGGGGGTTTTGTTAATTGGCTGGGACGTGCTCCTCTAGCCACTTAGTCACCACCTGGAGCACCCTTCGCCTTTCATCTGTATTAAAGAGGTACATGAGCAGCTGGTGGCAATCAGCCCAAGTAGTATTATGAGTCCATATAATAGTTTGGAGCAAGTCAATTAAAGCTTGAGGCTTTTCAGTGTAAGATGGAGTATTATTTTTCCAATTGAGGAGGTCAGCAAAGGTGAAAGGTTGATACACAAAGGCACGCCTTTCCACCATGTGTCCATCTTCATCTACCCCAGTATACTGCTGCTCTCTCAGGGGCGTTTGGGTTCCAATCGTGGGCCATAAGCGAGCTGTCAAGGGAGGAGTTTCTCCTGCGGCTTCACTTCCGCTCTTGTCTACTCTGGGTGGTCTAGGGATGTGGTCATCTGGTGGAGGTGGAGGTGTTGTGGGCTCAGTGGTGAGGAGCCCTTCCTCCCGATAAGAAGGGGGTATTGCTGGTTCCAGTTCCTGCCATGATTCTTCTGGTGTTGGGTCAGACAGGACTTTTGGTGCCGACTTCCCTCAGTGGTTGGAGCAAGGACCTTCCTTAACTAACTGTCCCTTTGCTACTAGTACTGCTGCTGCTTGTCCTCTTAACCAGTGTGGGGGGTCCAAAACTAGCTGTAACCAAGAATCTATATATGGGAACTGATCTGGTTACCCTAACGTACAGGTTACCCTGTGCCATACCTTCGAGACAAGGAACCTGTCCAGGCTTCCTTCTAATGGCCAACCCACCTCTAATGCTGGCTAGTCTATCTCACACAAAGTTCTAAATTTTCCTGGTGTCATGGTGGCTCCATAGTCTCCCTTAAATCCATTTTTGAAAGTTTTCAACATAGTTCCTAGTGGGGTGGGCTTACTTTGTGCCTGACCCATGTTTCCTCAAGACAAAACACCACACTCACACCACATACATACCACAAAACAAAGAATGGTTAAAAAGGACACACACGCACTTTTGCAGTTTATGCCAAACCAGAATCAAAACCAAAATCAGAGCATCAAGAAATCTAAGCCAGGTCAAAACCAAAACCAAAGTATCAAGCAATCCAAGTCAAGACAAACACCAAAGTGCTGGTACAGGCACACTGTGGGTGATCAGGCCACGCTTCCACTCAAATGGAGCAGGCAGGTTCCCAAGACCAGTCCTGTCAAGCAATTTAAACCAAGTCAAAACCAATACCAAACCAAAGTGCCGATAAAGGCATGCCATGGGTGATCAGGCCACAGCTTCCACTCAAATGGGATGGGCAAGTTCCCAAGACCGGTCCTGTCAAGCAGTTCAAACCAAGTCAGGACCAAAACCAAAACCAAACCAAAGTGCTGATAATGGCACGTCGTGGGTAATCAGGCCACGCTTCCACTCAAATGGAGTGGGCAAGTTCTTAAGATGAGTCTTACCAAGTTTCAGATGTCTGGACTCCAAGTACCAGTTCCTTCCCGGTGTTCGGCCACTGCGTTGATCCTCCACGGGGGCTTGCCACACACTGCTCTGGAGAGGCGTCCCACCGGGGCAAATGCCTACCCGGGAACGCTCTCAGGATCCTCGTCGCTTGGGCTGGTTGGAGTCCCCTGTAGGAATGTTCCACAGGGCAGGCTTAAGCCGCCTAAGGAGCTGCCTCGACCATCCGCCAATCACTTCGCTTCCTGGTCAGGGAACCAAGAAATGCAGCAGGATGAGCTGCAGACATAACTCCTCAGACACCCAATTAACGAAGGAAGGGGTTTATTCGGCCAGGGGCATCAAACTCCTGTCTCAAGAGCCGAGCCCCCCAAGTGAGCAATTCTTGTCCCTTTTAAGGGCTCACAACTCTAAGGGGGTGCCTGTGAGGGGATCGTGATTGATTGAGCAAACAGGGAGTACGTGACTGGGGACTGCATGGACCGGTAATTAGATCAGAAAAAAACAGGATAGGAATTTTCACTGTGCATTTCTATACAATGTCTGTAATCTTTCGATAACATAACCAGTCGGGTCAGGGGTCAATCCTTAACTACCAGGCCCAGGGTGCGGCGCCGGGCTGTCTCCCTGTGGATTTCATTTCTGCCTTTTAGTTTTTACTTATTTCTTTGGAGGCAGAAATTGGGCATAAGACGATATGAGGGGTGGTCTCCTCCCTTAATATTAGTACCAAATCAAAGACTTTCTCCTTTAAGTATTTTTTTAAAAAAGAAAATTAGAATGTATTTTTCATTGTGCAATTCAACACTATACAACCTCATGTTCACACACAACCTAAATTCATGTGCCATCAGTGGGTAGCCTCTCCTTCTAGTGCAATAGGGTTACCATTGACAGTATTCTCTTCCTTTATTGCTCCACCATGTTACTCCTCTTCTCAAAGTTTCTTTAGATCTTCATTGCTTAGAGAATAAAGTAAATATCCTAAGACTTAAGGCTCATCAGCTGATCTCAACCAGCCTCAATATGGGTTGTTTTTGCGTCTGTAATGCTTTTTGAGTTTTATAAAATGACTATGTATACAGAATTGCTTTGTTGTGGCATTTCAACTTTTACATCTTTTCTCGCATTCTATTTATTGTATCTTCTCTAACACACCATTACTTCTTGTGAGTAAGACCTGTGTGTTCCATGTTCCATCTTCCCTTTTTTGATGTCCTTCATTACCTAGCACAGTGCCATCTACCGGGTAGATACTTCATGATCAGAAGGTAAATTATTGACTCCTAAGCTTTGTTATTACAAATTCAGCTTTCATTACACAAAAGATTAGTGGAGATAATTCAACTGTGAAACCATCTAAATTCTCATGATAGCACAATTAGAAGGTTCTTTGTAATATTACAACATGAGAAAATACAATAGAAGAGAGGACATTTTAGTGGCAGCAGACACTTTTATACTGAGTTTGGGATCATGTTTATCACATTTGTTTTCTTAATTTGAAAGCCTAAGCTCCCATATAGCTTTTTATGAACTAGCTGATTTTCATGTTTCTGAGTCACTTTGGAACACATTTTATTTTAGTAAGAATAACCCATGGAGCAAAAAAGACAACAGCCTCCTTATTATCATGCTCTGCATATAGGGATTTTTGTCTTTTGGCTGCCAAACCTGTATTCCACATTGTCCAGCTTTAGAAAATGGATTGTTTTTAATGGGTGAGTTTGAGTGACAAAGGCAGAGAGCAGGCCAGTGGCCTGTCCCCTCAGTTGATCGGATTAGATCTGAGTGAATAAAGACATGTAATGGGCTGCAGACTTTAGGGGGAAATCTGCAGTGCACATTGGCACTTCTGAGTGGCACTAATATTCTCCATTTGTCTTACAAACTCTTTAAAATGCCATTTGCATTAATGATGGTATAATTGACATTGCTTCTCCAGAAGCTCAGAGGATTGTGGGAGGTGTAATAAAAAAAAAAAAATTCATTTCCTCTGAAGATTCTCATGTAGCTACAAAATGCGAAGAGACAAGGACTCCTGTTAGTGTGTGATGTCATATTAATAAAAAATCAAATAAGCACAAAACCTATCCATCATCACAGTTTTCCCAGTAGCCTTTTATCTCATTGTACATTATCTTTCTAATTGACACATATCAGTATTATTATGAATGGTAGATATAATTTTTTTACACTAAATACCCAGAATTCTTCATGATCCATTTGTTCACATTGATTTCTCTTTAAGAAGTGAAACTATTATAGTTGCAGCAATAGCTTAATGTGTCAAACACCCATGAATGTGTGTGACAGAGGAGACGTGGGCAGGGGACTCAGGATTCAGTCTCTGCTATAACTGAATGGGGTTGAAATCTTTATGAAAGAATGACCTTTTAGAGGTCAAAGATCAACTGCAACATGTTGGAACCATAATTTAGAAAGACATATACACAGATGTCAATAAGGTTTTAAATGAAACTGTCAGATTTTTAACAAAGTCAGTTATAATGTATTTATTCCCTAGCTGTATGCTGAATCTGTGTATATTAGCAACATTTTAATAAATGTTTTGTGAACAATGGGTTAGTAGAGGACATAAGTAATTTCTAACTAGCATTTTGTAACACCTATATTAGTAATGTGTGTTTTCTTGTAGTATTTTACTGAAGTTAAATCAGGCAAAAGACCAGAGAAAACCAGAGTATAAGCATAATCTAGATTCCTAAGGGAAGAGTTTCATGTTTTTTTTTTTGTTTGTTTGTTTTGTTTTTTTACTAATGCCAGTAAAATTCTCACCACTCATAATACTATGCCAAATGGAAAATATCTATCTTCTAATGACACTTGGTGTTGGAGAACATATTTCTGAGGCATTGCATTATTCTGAAGCGCCTTCTAAGTCATTCAGGAAAGATCAGGTTATGTGTAGTGATGTGAAATGTTGAGGTTGTTCACACAAAAAATTATAATTTTTTGATTTTTAAAATATTTTATTTATTTTATTTTAGAGACAAGATCTCACTCTGTAGGCCAGGCTGGAGGGCAGTGGTACCATCATAGCTCACTGCAGCGTCCAACTCCTGAGCTCAAGCAATCTTACTATCTCAGCCTCTCAGAGTGCTGGGATTACAGGTGTGAGCTATTTTCAACTACATGTAGTGTGTATGTGTCTTAGGGCATGCTTAATTGCAAGGAAAACAGATCTATTCAAATGTGCTTCAGGAATTTGTGGTGAAAAATTGAGGAGAATCACAGAGAAGTCAGTTTTAGGAAGTATGGCCAGACCTTGAAGTGAGTAGAGGGATAGAGACTTAACTCAAACTAGCTAAAGCAAAAGAGAGATTGTTTCACAGACCTGAAGACTCATGCAAGTAGAGTCTTCTGCTCCTTGCAGATGAACTTACCAAGCCAGGTGAGGGTGAACACTTTAAGAAGATCCTGCTTTTTTTTTTTTTTTAAATTTATTATTATTTTGAAATTTCATGAGATGGAAAGTAGAAGTACTCAATATAAAAAGAAAGAACATGAAACTGGGTCAGGCAGAAGCAGAGATCTCCATGTGGTAAAGCAACCTCCACACTATGGACATTTTGAACTAGAGGATTATTCCTTTTCTGTTTTTTTTTTGAAACGGAGTCTTGCTCTATTGCCCAGGCTGGAGCTGGAGTGCAGTGACACCATCTCCGCTCACTGCAACTCCTGCCTCCTGGGTTCAAGTGATTCTCCTGCCTCAGCTTCCCAAGTAGCTGGCATTACAGGCACCTGCCACCATGCCCAGCTAATTTTTGAATTTTTAGTGGAGATGGGATTTCACCATGTTGGCTAGGCTGGTCTCGAACTCTTGACCCAAGTGTTCCACCTGCCTCGGCCTCCCAAAGTGCTGGGATTACAGACAGGAGCCACCATGCCCAGCCAACTAGATAATTCCTTATTGTGGCAGACTGTCCTCTGTGTTATAGGGTGCTTAGCAGCATCCCTGGTCTCTATCCGCCCTGAAACATGGGAGTAAAACATTTCTTGAGACGTTTCCCAATGCCCCTGGCAGTCAAAATTGCCTCTAGTTGAAAACTTCAATACGGGAAAGTAGATGTATGGATTTCAGACCATCACAAAACTCCTCAATCATTTATAGCCTCTCTTGTTGTGGAGAGAATCCAATAAGGGGTAAAGAGAAGTGTGGAAGGTTTTTTTTGTCGAGTTCTTCCTAGTGAGAGTAGAAGTTTCCATTAAAGTTCCTATTTTATGGGACAAGGTGAGAATGCATAGGGGTAGAGGGGGTGGTGTAAGAAGAAGAGGTTTCCAGGATACCTTTAGTGTGTTGTATCTTTTCACAGTATGTTGAAGTGTAGTTTATCTATTTCCATGGAAATGTGTGTTAAGCTAGGCTCATCTCTCCAAATTGGTCTGTTGAGCCATTTAGATCTATCATTCTCAGCAAACTATCGCAAGAACAGAAAACCAAACACCGCATGTTCTCACTCATAGGTGGGAACTGAGCAATGAGATCACTTGGACTCGGGAAGGGGAACATCACACACCGGGGCCTATCATGGGGAGGGGAGAGGGGGGAGGGATTGCATTGGGAGTTATACCTGATGTAAATGACGAGTTGATGGGTGCTGACAAGTTGATGGGTGCAGCACACCAACATAGCACAAGTATACATATGTAACAAACCTGCACGTTATGCACATGTACCCTAGAACTTAAAGTATAATAATAAAAAAAAATAAAAAAAATAAAGCCCTATACTATTCAAAGTATCAGACAAATATGGCAAAGAAACTGGCAGTTTATACAACAGTTTGTAGTGTTTGAGGAAACCAAGAAAATTTATTTCTGACTTGATTCTTACCTTACTTGTATAAGTCTATGAAGAGGTGCATGGCAAATACAGGATTTGAGAGTCACCAACTGTACTCACTAGTCCGTCCTTGTTTTGTTTTATTTGTATTTTTAGCCAGGTAGGTGTTTCCCTTTGGTTGGATGGAAAAACAAGTCAAACAAAACAAAATCTAAAATAACTCTCTGCCCAACTTTCACAATATCGTCAATCCTATTCTTTAATGTCTCCATTGATTATTTTAATCTTTAATATACTTTAAATTTCATTTTTAAATTTTACTTTTTATTTTGTTTTATTTTATTTTATTTTTTGAGATGGAGTTTTGCTCTTGTTGCCCAGGCTGTAGTGCAATGGCACAATTTCAGCTCATTGCAACCTCAGCCTCCTGGGTTCAAGCAGTTCTCCTGCTTCAGCCTCCCAAATATCTGGGATTACAGGCATGTACCACCACACCCAGCTAATTTATGTATTTTTAGTAGAGACAGGGTTTTGCCATGTTGGCCAGGCTGGTCTCGAATTCCTGACCTCAGGTGATCCACCTACCTCAGCCTCCCAAAGTGCTGGGATTACAGGTGTGAGCCACTGTACCCGGCCCTTTTTTTTTATTTTAATAAATTGTGTCTTCACATCATTATGCTGTTTTTCCTTTCTTAGTTTACATTTGATTTTCTGCTCTTATATCATAGAAATTTCATGGCATCCTTTTGAGGGGTGTTATAAAATTAGTAATGATTTTTCCTCTATTTCTACTAGTAAATGACTATCAGAGTAATGCTCTTTTAATTCTTCAGTATGATATTCTCTTCTTAATGTTTTGCATATATCATTCTTTGAGCACATCTCTGCCTTTCTTTATCTCTATCCATCCTCAAATTAGGAGATCTTTATTCAGATAGTGTTTACCAGCAGGGTTGTGTGTTTTTCTTATGGCGCTTCTTGCTGTTTGCTAAATTCTTGTATCAAATCTACCACAAGAAAGTAGCTCATTTCCCAATGCCTTACAGATTCCAGTACTGAGGTTCTTAAATTCTCCTGTCTGGAAACGTCACATTTGAGCGGATTTCAAATATAAAAATTATAACCCTTGCATGTACTTCTTTCAGGCTCGTTCTGTTTTAGCTTTTCTAAGAATACATTCTTTTCTAGGAGAGATGCACCTCTGCAGCCCCTCATTCTGTGTCACCCATTTATATATTTTTGAAAGTTGTCATTCCCAAATGCCAAGTACTATTTCTGGTTATCTTAAGCCAGAAAGGATTTAATACTTTGGAAGAAGTTAGGACATTGTACGAGTATTGGGATGGTAAAGGGGGCGTTACCGCTGCAGTTGGGAATGAAATGTAAGTCTTTTACCTTTGTGTCACTTAATCTAACTTTATTAATATATGGAGTGGGCGCATCCAGTGGGCTGGAATTAGGTCATGTGCCTGGGTTGGACTCCTTTCTCTGAAAAACAGGGCAGCAGGGTGTTGTCTCACACCAGAATACTCAAGTTGTGGGTCCAATTGTGTCCTCCAAAAAGAAATGTTGAAGTCCTAACCCCAAATACCTGGAAAGATGACCTTATTTAAAAACGGGGTCAGATATAATTACGTTAAGATGAAATCATTAGGGTAGGTACTAATTCAATGCCTGATGTCTTTATGAGAAGGAGGAAATTTGGACACTGACACACAAGGGGAGAAGACCAAAACATGACAGAGGTAGAAACTGGAGTGCTGCAGCTGCAAGCCAAGGAACATGAAGGATTGCCAGCAACCATCAAAAGCAGGGAAGAGCCAAGGAAGGATCTTCCCCTAAAGCCCTCCGAAGGACCATGGCCCTGCTGACACCTTGACTTCAGACTTCTAGCCTCCAATACTTCGAGAAAATAAATTTCTGTTATTCTAAGCCATTTGGTTTGTTTTCAAATGTTATTGCAGCCCTAAGAAATTAATATGATACACAATGGGGGATTCCTTTGAAATCGCAAAGAGGGGTGGGTGATGATGGACAACTGTAGAAATCCCAAGGTCCAGTTGGGAGAGTGTGTAAGGAGACAGTATTCACCATACATCTCAAAGTGGTACTCTCGAACTAGATGACTGCTCACCGAGTTTTCTTATTGGTACAGATCCTGGATCTCTCAGGCATGAGACTAGAGTGAAAGAGGAATAAAATGTCTTCCTACCTTCTCTCTGGGTTGTTCTGTTTGATGAACCCACGCATGGGTAAGGGATGTTTTTTTCTTTATCCAGTTTCATAAGCCATAGAGTTGTGAGAAATTCCTCCCAGATTTTGGCAATAGTGTATCTGTTCAACTTTATTTTAAGCTCTTTTTCAGTTGTTATTATGTGTGAATATTCATGAGACTTTTTGTTAGAAGTCAGGAGGATCTGCACCAAAGATACCTCTTTAATTTCCCCTATTTTTTTTTTCTTCTATCTTTTAAATTGTAGGTCTAAGTGAAGAAGGTTTAGAGAATAAGGGTAAAATGGGCACCAAGTTAGACCTCAGGTCATGCTGGGATTTACTTTAAAAATTTGTCAGCTTTCTTCTCCCTTTCCCCTATAATATGAGATAATTTTCCTATTTCTAGAGACTTCTAGATTATCTACAGCTATCTTTACATAGGTACTGCAGTCTTAATTAACAAGTTATAGAACTGAACATTTTCCCTTTTGTAATATCTTGGTTAGTCCTTGAATTATGTAATATGTAAATAGCATGAAGCCACTTTAAAGAACTTTGAAAGTAAAATTATGCACTGAAGTACTAAGCCAACAGAATTAAGAGTAAACGAATGTGGCTGCTTTTGAATAATAATTCAAAGGATTTAATGGAGGTAAGCTAGTAAACAAGTGTAAGAGACTGAAGACATAATCTTGGACTTTGAAATACTTTTGAGAGCATTTTGAGCAATAGTTAGCTTGAAATTTATTTCAAATGTCTATCCCAGGAACGTAATTGAAGGAAAATGGTTAGTCTAATTTATGAACTTTATGCTCTATTTTAAACTTTGAAAAGTTAAAAAAGAAAAAAATCCAGTTAGGCCATAATGAAAGGGTTTCTTTAAGAAAAAAAAACAGAAGTCTTTCTTTTTTTTTACTTACGTTGAAGATATGTTTTTTTGATTAAAATGCAGTAAAAGCTATACTAGAGGAAATTTAAAGGGATTTGTTCTCAAAGATAAGGTATTTACAAATGAAGGCTATCCAAGATAATTTAAAAAGCGGTGAGACTTGATGAGGGGAAATCAGTGTTTCATGTTTGTTATGTTATTGCCATCAATCAACTCTGCAGAGAAAAACAAAGAAGAAAGAAACAAGAAAAGGACAAAGTCATTTATCTTTAAATGTTCAAAAGGTGCAGGTACTGTCTCTGCATTGGTTTGCAAATGAAAAGATTTTCTTCTTTTACTTATTTTCGTAGACCTTCCTAAACAAGGGAAAGTATAATTTAGAAGATTCAGAGTCAATGAAAATTGTTGTGTGTAGGAGCTTATAGAATTAATTTTAGTTGCTAGGCCTTTAATACCAGGGTGTGTCCTATGCACTGTGCCCTTTTAAATAATCCTTTTATGTTGCTCAGGGCAGATATATTTTGAAAGTGGCACCTCTATTAACCTTAGCTGTATGCCTTTTAGAAAAGAAGAAAAAAATCACTGGAATTCTATTTTGAATGCTACTCATGCTGAACAATTGTCACAGAACATTAGTTTGAAATCTAAATGAAGTCTTGACTATTCTTTTCAGGTAGGAGAGAAACAAGGCAGGGAAGAAAAACAAAGATGCTTCTCACTCTGAATTTCTATTATGATCTTGTGATGTTATATAGGAGCATCTCGAGGAAACTCAAGAATCAAAACAAGACACTTGAAACGGGGGAGAGAATTATTTATGCAAGTCACAGTGCCAGACAGCTAGATGACAGTAACTAATGTTTCTTGAGTGCCAGAAGAGCACTAAATGAATGCATTCCATGCCTTACTTCTGTTTCCTCCCAGTCTGTCACCCTCATAGGACCTCCACCTAATATTATCATGCCAGTTTTACAGATGAAAAATCTCCCAGCACTTTAGGAGGCCGAGGTGGGAGGATCGCTTGAAGTTAAGAGTTTGAGACCAGTCTGGGCAACATAGCAAGATCCTGTCTCTAAATAAATAAGTAAATAAGCCAGGCATGGCAGCATATGCCTGTAATCCCAGCTACTTGGGGAGCTGAGGTGGGAGGATCACTCGAGCCTAGGAGTTAGAGTCTGCAGTGAGCAATGATGCTGCCACTGTACCCCAGCCTAGGCACCAGAGTGAGACCTTATCTCTTAAAAATAAAAGAAAAAATTAAGGCACAGAGAAGTTAAGAAACTTGGTTGGGGTTCTCACCACTAGTGAATGGTGGACCTAAGATTTAACCCTTCGGACTGCCTCCCTAGACCTTATTCTTAACAACTCTCTAGGCTTCTTGTAACACCTCCTCCATCTCAGATCTGATTGAGAAGTGTAGAAGATGTAAAGTTCAGTGAATGAGTTGGCTGATTATTTATAAGTTTCCAGATGTGCAATGCTGTGTGGACTGTGGTGGGCGTGTATTGATTTTGTCTGTTCAGCATCTCCTCTCTCTTATTTTGGTATCCATATCCTGATTTTGCTTAGGGGAACTATCCTTCCCTCATCATGTTTGTCTTGGTGCTCTGCATTTCCTTGGCTAATGGGTAGATATGAGACATAAGCCAGCGTGATCACATGCTCTGTTCCTGGAGTTTGAATCTTGAGGGGGATGATACAGATCTAAAATAGTTGCAGGTTTTTTTTTTTTATCCTGATAGAAGTGTCTGGTGGAGACTGACGGTTCTTGCAATGAACCGTGATTACTGAAACTGCTCTGCTTGGGCCTTCTCATAAGTCTGGGATGTTGGCGTTTCTGTAGGCCGTCCCTTGTTCCTCCCATGCATTCCTTTCTGCCTTAAGAGAACCAGATTCTATTTATTTTCTTGCAACCAAAGAACGTTAACAGAATCACTGACAACTGTTTCTTTTTCATAAGACTGATAGTGGTGTTGCGGGGAGCCTCCAGCAGTTCAGCTTGTAACACCATGACTAGGGTTCACAGCTTGTGGGAAAGGTGTAAGAGAGTTTTGGGCCTGTTGCTTTCTTTTCTTCCATGCATGCATCTGCCACTTTGTGTCAAAAAAGTAAATTTTTTTTGGTAGGGATGAATTTTTGGTAGAAATGAATTCTGGTTTCACTCAGAAGCTCGTGGTGTCCAGTAGTGAGAAACAGGCAAAACACAAAAGAGTCAGGTTCTGGTATTAGCTTGCTGTTATAAAAACTCTGTTAGGCTCTTCTTAACACATGTATCTTTCAAATAAAAAAAATAGTCTTACTTGAGGCCAGGCATGGTGGCTCACGCCTGTAATCCCAGCTCTTTGGGAGGCTGAGGTGGGTGGATCGCCTTAGGTCAGGGATTCGAGACCAGCCTGACCAACATGGTGAAACTCCGTCTCTATGAAAAATACAAAATTAGCCAGGTATGGTGGTAGGGCTCCTGTAATCCCAGCTACTCTGGAGGCTTAGGCAGGAGAATTGCTTGAACCCAGGAGGTGGAGGTTGCAGTGAGCCAAGAGCGCCATTGCACTCTAGCCTGGGCAATGAGAGTGGAACTCCATCTCAAAAAAAAAAAAAGAAAAAAAAAAGTCTTACTTGACAGACATATATACAGATATATATATAGATAGATAGATGTAAGATATACATGATACAATGTATATATGATACAATATATATAAGATAGATATAAGATATGACATATATACCAGTTTATATACAGATATATAAAGTGGCTAAAATTATTATTTAATTTTTTAAAAAATTTCAATAACTTTAAGAGTAACATGGCTTTTGGTTACATGGATGAATTGTATGGTGATGAAGTCTAGGATTTTAGTGTACTGGTCACCCAAGTAGTGTGCGTTGTTTCCAAAACATAGTTTTCCATCCCTCACCTTCCTCCCACCCTTCTCACAATTGTGAATTGTGCTGTAATAAACATAAGTGTGCAGGTGTCTTTTTTATATAATAATTTCTTTTCCTTTGAGTAAATACCCAGTAGTGCAATTGCTGGATCGAATGATAGATCTGCTTTTAGTTTTATAAGGAATCTCTATACTGTTTTCTGTAGAGGCTGTACTAATTTACATTTCCACCAGCAGTGTATAAGCATTCCCTTTTTACTATATCAGCATCAACATGTATTATTATTCCACTTTTTAATAATGGCCATTCTGGTATCTCATTGTGGTTTTAATTTGCATTTCCCTGATCATTAGTGATGTTGAACTTTTTTTTTTTTGAGATGGAGTCTCACTCTGTTGCCCAGGCTGGAGTGCAGTGGCAGGATCTCGGCTCACTGCAACCTCTGCCTCCTGGGTTCAAGCGATTCTCATGCCTCAGCCTCCCCAGTAGCTAGGATTACAGACGTGCGCCACCACATCTGGCTAATTTTTGTAGTTTTAGTAGAGATGGGGTTTCATTATGTTGGCCAGGCTGGTCTCAAACCCTGACCTCAAGCAATCTGCCCACCTCGGCCTCCCAAAGTGCTGGGATTACAGGTGTGAGCCACCACGCCCAGTGAACTTCTTTACATATGTTTATTGGCCATTTGTATGTCTTCTTTTGAGAAATGTCTACTCATGTCTTTTGGCCACTTTTTAATGGGATTATTTTATGTTTTCCTTGCTGGTTTGTTTGAGTTCCTTGTAGAGTCTGGATATTAGTCCTTTGTCAGATGCATGGTTTGCAAATATTTTCTAAAATGGTTAAAACTATTATCACATCTTTGGAGAGCGCAAGTAGACCTATATCATCCCCTGCTTCCTTCTTTCTCCATACTTGCCTATTAATAATAAGCAACATTTGGCCAGGAGTGGTGCCTTATGCTTGTAATCCCAGCACTGTGGGAGGCCAAGGCAGGGAGATCACTTAAAATCAGGAGTTTGAGACCAGCCTCGCCAACACAGTGAAACCCTTTCTCTACTAAAAATACAAAAATTAGCCAGGCCTGGTGGCCGGGGCCTGTAGTCCCCAGCTACTCTGGAGGCTGAGGCAGGAGGATCACCTGAGCCCGGGAGGTGGAGGTTGCACTGAGCTGAGATCGTGCCACTGCACTCCAGCCTGAGCGATAGAGCAATACCCTGACTCAAAAAAAGAAAAAAAATAAAATAATAAGCAACATTCACTGCCTCTGTTTATTGAATTGGCTGGATTTTTTCATGTATCTCATGTGATTTCCCTTGCTTAAAATGCCCTTTTCTGGCCGGGCGCGGTGGCTCACGCCTGTAATCCCAGCACTTTTGGGAGGCCGAGGCAGGCGGATCACAAGGTCAGGAGATTGAGACTATCCTGGTTAACATGGTGAAACCCCGTTTCTACTAAAAATACAAAAAATTAGCCGGGCGTGGTGGTGGGCGCCTGTAGTCCCAGCTACTCAGGAGGCTGAGGCAGGAGAATGGTGTGAACCTGGGAGGTGGAGGTTGCAGTGAACCGAGATCGCGTCCCTGCACTCCATCCAGCCTGGGCGACAGAGTGAGACTCTGTCTCATAAAAAAAAAAAGAAAAAAAAAGTGTCCTTCTCCAATATGTGCACCCAGCAAACTCCTATTAAGCCTTCAAAACCTAACTCCAGCATCTTCTCTGTGACCATAGCCTTACCCTATTCTGCCAAGCTTTGTCCCCATACGCTAATCTTTGTGAGCTTATCTTACTAGGATATGAATTACATGGTATCTCAGTTATTTAACTCTAAGTTTATTTCCACCGTTTGACTGTGAACTTCCATAGAATAGTTCCTTGCATTTTTGCATCTGTAGCATATTTTGACATCAAAAAGGCTTAGTAAATATTCAGTACACCTTGAAAAAAATTCCCGAAACTTGCCATTAAAAGAATTCTATTACTGATGCACACTATAAATTCAAAACTTCTTTGAAAATGCTGAAAGTCATCTCAAAAATGATGTTTTACAACTTATTTTTTCTTCCCTGTTCATACATTTTTGGATTACGTTACTAAGTTTTTAAAGTTGCAGTGCAATCATGGGAAACCATGTCTGTTACCTATACAGTTCATGTCCTCCGGACTTGATGACTGTCATTTTTCCTGTAGGCCTTTCTGTATCTCCTACCTCTGAATCCCCAGAAATATCATTAGCTGTGTGTTTGACAAGGCAATGCCACAGCAAGTTAGAGCAGTGAGGGAGAAAAATAAATTCTCAGCACATTTTGTACAAAACATTCAGAAAACAGACTATGAGGTTGCTGAAGGCTATGTATCTATTAAAAGTTGTGATTAACAATAGAAACATATTTTAAAGTTATTGGAACTTTTACTTTTTTTTTTTAATCAAACTGGCTTTATTTCAGTTTTGGGGGACTATCATCTCCTAAAGTCCTCCTTTTGGTTGAATTTGTCTTGATTTTAGGAGGCACAAAAGTATCTCAAGTAGAAGAAATGAAGATAGTAATGAGAGAATGCTCCATCACAGAAGTTGTTGTATTTATATGCAGTTAGTTACCTACTGGTATGTATATACTCTTGGGAGAGGTTTTCCCTTCTGTCCATTTCTGGTCTTCTACTATATATGCAAGTATTTTCCAAAGGGTGTTTTGGGAAATACTGCTTTCTCTAAGTATTAATTAGTGTTGAAGGGTGGAGAAAAAAGCTTTTTCAAGTTAAATTTCATTTGGAAACATGAGATTAAACAATGTGTAACCAGTTTTTCACCATTACATGTGTTAATTGCAGATGAAGCCTAAACCTACTTGACCATAGCACTGTCATAGATAATGTTCCATGGAGGGCACTTAGGCAAATGCTGCTCAGATAGTATTATATGAATCTTTCTGTTAAAAGAACAAATTCACACTGACGGCTATTGAATATGTTGTAGCATTGCTAACCTTCATTCACTTGCGTTCAGCCTCCAGAGAGCCTTAGAATTAATTTGCTGTTTTCTGTTCTCCGTGAATAGGTCTTGCTCAGTCTCTTGCTTGATGACCCTTTTCTAAGTGCTTAGGATACTATGCCTTTATATTTTTCCTTTCCTTTCCTTTTTTTTTTTGGAATAACTGACACTAATATCAAAACATTTCCTTCCACAGAACAAAACAACACAACACAAAACAAACAAACAAAATCTAAATACCAATCCTTAATGTCTGTCATAAGAAGTTAGCAAAATTCAACAGGATGAGTTCTATAGTAATAACTCAGGTTTGCTGGGTCCTGAATCTAGTGCTGTCCTGAATTTGCTGACTGGGCAGATCTTGTTGTCTATATAATGAACACATTATACTAATAAGCCTTGTGAGCAAGTTCATTTTTCATAAATTTTACTCATTAATTCAACCCGTATTTACTGAGCATCTTATACTGGTCCTAGGGCCATAGTGACTACAATAGAATAGATGTGAGCTTTTATGAAGGTTTCTATCTGGTAGGGTAGAGAGAGAAAAAAGAGAGATGACAGTACAGGTGGGTAGGTGCAGTGATGAGTGAAGTTTTATGAAAATACAGAAAGGCCATCTGTATATGCAAAAGATAAGGAAGTGAGAGGGAAAGGATATTCCAAGCAGGGAAGAAAACATATGAATATGTTTTTTATTGAGCACATAATTTGTGTCCCTGTATTCTAGGCACTGGAGATAACGCAGTTTCTGTTTATAAGAGAACACACATAAATAAATGGTTATTTACAGTCAAGTTTGTGAAATGTTAGAAAGAGGTTTCTACAGGGGCACGCAGTGGGAAGGATTTGTAGCTAGAACATTATGATATTGCCTGATACACGGTAGCTAAGAGTTATTTACTTGTCAAGTATTACCTTAAAACATCCCTAAAATAGGTTAAGATATATTTACAAGGCAGGGACTCTCTGGGACACAATTGTTTTCCCCGTGTTGCCGTGACATTTACCACCCACAGCTCAATTCTGTGCAAGGAACCTGTTACTACTGAGGTGTCTCAGAGATTCTGTGCTTCTTTTGTTCGTTGGCTCATTGAATAATTCAAAGGCTTGAGAATCGTTTCTTTTTATATTCCTTCTATGGCTCAGATTTGACCCATTTGCTATTTATATATTTAATAGTGACCATCTTTGTCACCCGAACACTGTACTTTGGCCACACTGCTTCCTGTTCTTTGAATGTGCCAAATCCCTGCCACTGCTGGGCTTCACACACATTGTCCTCTACACTTGAGGATGCTTCCTTCTCTCTTTGTTTTGAACAACTCAGCTTACTCATAGTTTAGGTCCTAAGAAGAGGAGTTTCTCTTAGGATTGTCTCAGACCATCCCTTTCCTAGAGCAGGTTAGGATCCTCTGTAGGTCTTTTTAATGCAGTTATTACCATAGCAATTAGCAACACATATAATTATGCTTTTGTTATTTTTCATGTTGACTTGACTAAAAGATTGATGAGGATAGACACTGTGTATCTGTCTGTTGCTCCTTGCTGAATCTCCAGTGCCTACTACAGAGCCTCATTATTCTAGTAGGCATCCAGCAAAATAATGTTGGAATGAGTGAATCAATGAAGAGTAAGACAGATGTTTTAGTTTAGTTTTGCAGAGGATCAGAAAGTAGAAAATAATAGGATGGAATGAAATGTCAAACTAGTAATTCAGATAATAGTAACTACAATTTGGAACATATGTGATGTATCAGTGAGTCAGGTTTTAGAAATTATTGTAAATCCAGACAATAACTCTACAAGGATAAACTTGAAACTCACAGAGGCAAAGAACCTTGCTAAGGCTCACACTACAGTCTGTGGAGAAGCAAGCATGGACCCAGATCTATATGACTCTTGTCACACATTTCATAACATTTCATTGATAGATATTGTGGCCTGAGCAGACAGGAAGTTAGTTATAGAGCAGTAACCAATGGCTGGGGGCGATCAAGCAGGCATAATAACCCTGAATGAGTAAGAAGAATGTTGAAACTAGAAAATCCTGCTAAGACAAGGAGAAACACACTTTGCCCTGAATCTACAGAGATGAAATACAGGGTCTAGTGCATTGCGTGAATGAGACACAAAGCCTAGGCCAGGATACCAGGATTCAGTGGAACAGGGATCTATTAGAGGTTCTGTTCAGAGAGATCCAGAGGTTGTTACAATCTCAGGGTTGTGATGTAGAAAAGGGGCCTGAAGCATGGGCATTGACAAGAATGTGTGCCTCTGGTCTGTCTGACACATATTGTGCCTTGTAGACCACCCTCACCAACTCTGCCTCCAACCCAGAGTCAGACCTAACCTCAGGACAGAGGCTATCATTCTACACTGATTACACATTTGTTACTACTCATATGCTTAGACTCTTTGCTTCTGGCCTCTCTTTTCTCCCTTTCTTTTTTTAGTGAGCTCCATTTGAAATTCCTGGACTCAGTTACTTCATTTCTCTTTTACTTTCTGCTTGATATATATGTGTAGTGCCATTTAATTTTCAGTCTTAAATTGGCTGAATTTCTTTTCCTGCCAGAAAAATGGCAAGCCCAAATTTAAATATCCCATGTTGTTTTAATAAGACATATGAGTATACCGTTCCTGCTCGTGCTTCGTTTTACAGAGGGTCTTCTTAAAATACATATATGTATATATTTACATATATATGAATTTATATATATATGCTGGAATATATATATATCCTGGAATGTATCTATATATATCCCAGAATATATGTATTTTTTTTTCAATCTTGTAATCTTGTTTT
>NW_016809273.1:2829752-2875869 GCF_001698545.2 Rhinopithecus bieti
CCATAAAATAAGACAAAAATAGCAAAACCATCCCAAATTAGAAATCATAATTTAAAACAATGAAAAAATGTTTGCATCTGCAGTTCTCTCTTTCTGTGCAAGGATAGTTATTTATCTTGGTTAAGGATTTTTCAATTAAAGAAAATTGGATGATGTTTTAATTTCCCTATGGCCCTTCAACACATTCTACAGAGGTAAAAACAACTTGCAAAGTATTATTTTTTCATAAGTTTGAAAATATTTTCTATATTGGACAGCCTGTGTGCGAATCTTTCAGGGCAGTTCTCCCTCATCCGCTTTCTTCTCTGTAGAGAGTTTATATTTAGGTGTTATGATGTTAATATTGTTGTTATCTTTATTACCATCATCATCATTGTCATCAGTCTTATACTTTTAACCAAAGCCAGCCATTGTCAAGGATTATCATCCCTAAATTCTAAATACATAATTTCTCTTTACAAGAAAAGTTCCTTTCTTTAACTTAATTTGAACATACAGAAAGAGTTAAAAACAGAGTTACCAATTGATCCAGCAATCCCATTTATGGATATATGCCCAAAAGAATATAAATCATCCTACCATGGAGACACATGCATGTGAATTTTCATTGCAGCACTATTCACAATAGCAAAGACATGGAATCAATCTAAATGCCCATCAATGACAGATTACATAAAGAAAATGTGGTAGATATACACCATGGAATACTATGCAGCCATAAACAAGAATGAAATCATGTCTTTTGTGGGAACATGAATGGAGCTGGAGACCATTATCCTGAGTGAACTAATGCAGGAACAGAAAACCAAATACTGCATGTTCTCACGTATAAGTGGGAGCTAAATGATGAAAACTATTGGGTATTAGGCTTAGTACCTGAGTGACAAAATAATCTGTACACCAATCTCCCATGACATGAGTTTACCTGTATAACAAACCTGCACATGTACCCCTGAACTTAAAATAAAAATTAAAAACAAAAAACAAAAAAAGAAAGCCCCCAAATACATTTAGCTCCCAAACAGATCCATTCTCAACAGTTGTTTCCCCTCATTTTACTAGAAGCAGCAGAATAATATATTTGATGCTATAATTTCAGGTGGGCAATGTTGACATAATAAAACTCAGGCCTGGCATGCTAAGTAATCTTTCTTTCTCTTCTGCTGATATTTCTAGAGGCCATAGTGGACATCACCAAGCAATCAGAAAACATCTCCTCCACCCTAGATATCATTAATCTAACCAGAAGCTTTCCTTCTACCCAGGAGAACCCAGATATGCTTTTTTTTTTCTTTTGAGATGGAGTCTTGCTCTGTCGCCCAGGCTGGAGTGCAGTAGCAGTGGCCTGATCTTGGCTCACTGCAACCTCCGTCTCCCAGGTTAAAACAATTCTCCTGCCTCAGCCTCCCAAGTAGCTGGGACTACAGGCACATGCCACCACACCTGGCTAATTTTTGTATTTCTAGTAGAGATGGGGCTTCACCATGTTGGTCAGGCTGGTCTCAAACTCCTAACCTTGTGATCCGCCCGCCTTGGCCTCCCAAAGTGCTAGGATTACAGGTGTGAGCCCCCATGCCCAGCCCAGATATGCTTTTGAAATTCTCAACATGGAGCTTCAGGAATCCCCTACCAATTGATCCTAGTTGGCATATGACGTGATTATGAGATTCTCCTTCCTTCCACAGGCCTTGAGACAGCAGCAGCATTCTCCCTTCCTTTTTTGCTATCTTGATCTTCTCCGGCCATTGTTCTCTTTGAGATGATAAAAGCAAAAGAGATTTGTTTTCAAACACAATACAAAAGAAGGCAATGGAGGACAATGATAACCATGCAATGTAGTAAAAAAAAAAAAAGCAAAAACCTAATAATTCTGAGTCACAGAATATGGACTAGGCTTTCTAACTATACTTTGGGTTGATGACTTAGTTTTGCGGGACTTCAGTTTCCCTACTTAAACATGAAGATTAGAATACCTTCTTTATACAAATATGAGAATTTTGTAAATATTAAAATAAAATGAAACGATAAATGCAAAACCTCTTGTATAAGAAAAACACTAAGTGCCACGTTATGAAATTATCCTTTGGTTAGAGCAGTGTACTCATTAATCCAAGCTTGTTACATTCCATTTCCAAAGTGGTTTCTTTTACACAAATCTCTACCACCCAACCACCCTGACCATAATAAATTGGATTTGAAATGAACGTCTGATTCTTAGTCAGCAATTCATGAGACAACCTGTTTTCTATGTGGTAGTTCCAAGGGAACTATAGACCAAGTAATAGTATCCTAATGGAGAAGTCTTGCCCACTGACAAGTCATGAGACCAATCAGATCTTTTCTTTTAGAGTTTAGATTCAAGCCTTATGTGAATATTCAGGTAACTGTGGGAGCAGAGGCCAAAAGATAGATGGAGAAATAAGCATGATTTTTCTAAAAGGAGAGATTTGAAGAATGAAAGAAATTCTTCTGCTTTCTTTGAAGAAGCCAACTGCCATGTTGCAGAGAGGTCCACACAGCAGGGATCTGAGGATGACATCTGGGTGGCCCTAGGGTGGTTGTTGGCCAAGGGTTAGCAAGACATCAGAGAAGATTCACTTGGACCCATGCAGTTCTCCCTGTGTTACAAAATTGCCTTGCCCACTACTGCCCTGGTTTATAAGAAAATTCTAACTATAGAAAAAGGTGTCTCTTGGAAAAACACACATAATGATCTCTTTAGGTAATTAGCCTAGTTCTACTTCAAATTACAATGAAACTGTCCACCTGTGGTCTTTGTGTCCCTCTTTCCTTCTATCCCTGCATGGATAATATTAATCATTATTTTAAAATGTTGAATCTGTGGTTTTTCTATCTACACCATTCTCAAGCTTTAGAAGACTCTGAGGGCTCTGTACCATCCCTGATCCTTCAGCCAGCCCCTTGGATTCTGTGAGCACCCCAGTATTCCTCTTTAAGCTTCAGCTAGTTCTGGATATATTCCTCCCACTTGAAAGTAAAAGAGTTCTATTTCTTTAAAATTCATAGCATTATATACATTTTCCAAGAAAGGTATTAATGTTCATAATTTAGGGAAAGAGACACAGCTCAATTATTTGCTAAAGTTCTCACATTATTAGATCTCGGAAGATCTACTCCAAAACCCATATTCTTTCAGTCCCACTAAAACTGAAAGCTCTTTCTAAATTATTTCTCTCAAACTAGAAGCTCTTTCCAAATTCTTTCTCTACTTCCCACCTCCCTTCATCCCTCCCTCCTTTCTCTTTTTTCTTCCTTCCTTTTAAATATTTATTGAGTGAGATTAAATGGAAGATTTCTTTCTTTCTTTCTTTCTTTTTTTTTTTTTGAGATGGAGTCTCACTGTGTCACCCAGGCAGGAGTGCAATGGTGTGATCTTGGCTCACTACAACCTCTGCCTCCCAGGTTCAAGCAATTCTCATGCCTCAGCCTCCTGAGTAGCTGGGACTACAGGCATTCACCACCATACCCAGTTAATTTTTGTATTTTCAGTAGAGACGGGGTTTCAACATGTTAGCCAGGCTGGTCTCGAACTCCTGACCTCATGTGATCCACGTGCCTCAGCCTCCCACAGTGCTGGGATTAAAGGCATGAGCTACCATGCCTGGCCTAAATGGAAGATTTCTGTGGAACTCTCCTAATTTGAGTGACAAAATGGTATACATTCCAAGAACAAGACTGCTCAGGAAGCCCTCCACCATTTCAGATTCTTTAGCTAACACGTGAGTATTATTGAGCCTCTTCACTCTGCACAGCACTGTATTCGTAAAAAGATATGTAACAGGCAATGAAAAGAGAAATAATACCACAATGATTTAAAATCTAGTTGGGATGCTACGTTGAGGGAGATGGTCACAAGCTAAACGCTAAAAATTTTATATATATTATATATATACTATATATAATATCCGTACTACTGAGCTACCTATATATATACACACACACACATACACACACATATATATCAGTGCATAGTTAACAGGCTTGATCGCAAAGTTAGGCAATTTCAAAACAACTGCAAAGATAATCTTGGATGCTGATTGGGTTGATCTAGTAATACGTACAAAAGGTGTTAGAGATTGCTGTGTTTGGGAGTCATTGGGGAAATAGTCTTAAGACATTTCTATACCTTTCCTACCATCTTACTCCCGTGCATTTACCTCTCAAAGGACCAGAGATGTCACACATTTATCCACCATTCACTGAGCACTTAGTGGGTGCCAGGAGTTATGCTAAGTGCTAGGAATAAAGGGATGATGGAGGCTTGAGTTTCTAGGACAGATGAATTGCTTTATCAAAACATCGGTACATTCTTCTCATTCCTTCCCAGAAAACTTGACATTCTTACTTTTCTAAATACCATTCATATGTTTTCCTTTTGCCCTCACTTTATATCCTAAGCCAAAGTCCTCAAAGAAGGTAATAATCAAAGAACAGGAGTCTTCTAAGCAATGGGTCTCTTCCACATCATTGGCAGGCAGGGGAAGCACAAGAGCTTCATTTAAAAGCATTTCAGGGGAAGCAAGCCGATAGCTGGGGAGGAGACTAGAAAATTTGTCCTAAAACTATATGGCACAGCAGGCACGCTAATTTTATTTAGATTCTGTATTTGAGTTAGTTTGGGGAAAGAGGGAAAAAAGAAGGTGGAGAATATCGAGAAAAATCGACAGTTTCCCTGAGCTACCCCTTGGGGCTGGTGTGGTTGGTAGGACTGACAAATGTTCTGCTGTTTCTACAGCTGAGTATCTTACAAACTGAGAGCCATCTCGAAAATTTAAGGAAAAGCAGTTTCTATAGCAACACTCAAACCTTTTGAAGTGTGAATAGATAATCCTTTCTTATAACCAAAAATACAGAGAGATGGAAATGTATTAAAGGTATATTTCCTACAACCTGAGTAATATATATTCAGGTGAAGTATGTTCCTTTTATGACATGTCATATACCTGACATAAATCCTAGAGCATTAAGTACTGATGTACCTCAATGGCTTAATTAGCTTTCGTATTCAGACTGCTAGGAGCATTACCATCATGTTTAGGGACATGTATTGTGGAGACTAACTCTCTGGATTCATATCCTGCCTCAGACACTAATTATACTCTCACTTTTTTAGTTGATTGACCTATCAGCTCCTGAGTTTCTCACCTTTGCAGTGAAAGCAAACATAATATCTTCTCATAGGGTTTTTGCACATGTTAAGGAAATGAACATGTATAAATAGCTTAGAATAGCACCCAGTAAATAATAATGGTTGAATAAATATTAACTATTATCATTAGCAAGTTTTTCAGAGACTAAACAGCTTTCTCTTTTTACAGATACAATTGAAATTCATAGTACATTTAAATCAATACAAGTTTAACCACCATTTCTTGGCCACCTGTGTTGCATAAGGCATCATAATAGACACTGTTGGTAATTAAAATGAACATTACATCATTTCTGCCTTAAATTGGGTATTATTCAGTGGAAAAAGAAGAAAGAGATGCAGAAAAACCACTAACATCCCAGATTCCAGCGGCAGAAGGGCTTTATAGAGGGTCGCATTCTCAGGTCCCCTTCTCTTGTGGCTTTAACTCCAGATACGCTAGCCTACATTTGGTTTTGGAAACACCAAGGTTATTCCTGCCTCAGAACCTTTACATATGCTATTTCTTTGCTGGATTGTGCTGTCTCAGTTCTCATATGCTGGTTCCTTCTGGTCAGTCAGGTCTCAGCTGAGATGTCATCTCCTTGGGGAGGCTTTCCCAAAACACCCTTTCAAAAATTGGTTCCTCCTTGTCATTATCTATCAGAGCACCCTATTGTATTATTCTCACCATTTTCACAATTTATAATTATTGATTTTAATTAACTTGTTTAATTACCTGTCTCATTGACTAGACTGAAGTTTCATGAAGAAAGTGACTATTTCTGTTTTATTCACAGGTTTTTCCCCAGTGCATTTCACAGTGTCTGATATCTAGTAGGTATTTATTGAATAAATGAATGAATGAAGGAATTAGTGAATGGAAACATAGAGCAGGAATTAGTAGTTTTGACTAGGAACTCCACCAAGTTTTTAAAATTATCATTTTATTTATTATTATTATTATTAATTTTATGTTATTTTTGAGACAGGATCTTACTCTGTCACCCAGACTGGAGTGCAGTGGCGTGATCTCAGCTCATTCAACCTCAACCTCCCAGTCTCAAGTGATCCTCCCATCTCAGCCTCCCAAATAGCTGGAACTACAGGCGTGGGCCACCACACCCAGCTAATTTTTGTATTTTTTGTAGAGACAGGGTTTAGCCATGTTGACTAGGCTGGTCTCTTAACTCCTGAGCTCAACTAATCCACCCGCCTCAGCCTCCCCAAAGTGCTGGGATTACAGGCATGAGGCACCACGCCCAGCCTTCCATCAAGCTTTTAAGAGAAAGGTGGACAATGTGGAATTGACTTTGTAGCACTCAAGAGCAGCATGAGGAAACACATGGAGGATTTTGATGCCCTTATCTGCCTTCTGTTCTATATGTGATTTTTATTTTTTTTAATTTTTTTTGAGACGGAGTCTTACTCTGTCGCCCAGGCTGGAGTGCAGTGGCGTGATCTCGGCTCACTGCAAGCTCCGCCTCCCAGGTTCACACCATTCTCCTGCCTCAGCCTCCCGAGTAGCTGGGACTACAGGTTCCCGCCACCACGCCCGGCTAATTTTTTGTATTTTGTTTAGTAGAAGTGGGGTTTCCCTGTGTTAGCCAGGATGGTCTCGATCTCCTGACCTCGTGATCCGCCCGCCTCGGCCTCCCAAAATGCTGGGATTACAGGCGTGAGTCACCGCGCCCGGCCCCATCTGATCTTTAACGCACAATTGCAAGGTCATGTTTCAAGTTTCCTGCATATTCTCAGAGCCAGCTTCACCTTTCCTAGCCCCTGTTATTGTGTAACTTTTCTTTTCATAGGCTTGTCATTCCAATCTTGCTATGCTTCCACTTAGAGAAAGGTACCAGAATGGAGTGCCATCTTATTGCCCTAAGGATCAAAGCAGGAGATTTCGTTAAAACATTCATACCCTCGCTCAAATTATGCATTCATCAGGGACTGCATAGATAGCACAATCCTGTTTATGCAGCTGAGAGCAAGAAAAGATCAGGTGACTGATGGAGATCACTTAGCTAGGAGCTACGGGCTTCCATTAACTATGATAGCCACAGTCTAATTTCAATGCTGCTGAATGAGGACTGTAAGATAATTAGGAAGAGTGCAGGCCAGAATGCCAGTGCGCATTTCTCCTCAATTAATACAGTGTCATCAAATAGGTTATATTAAAAACAGACACTGTATGATACAAGATCATGGATTGGCTTAATTAATATGAATCAACAGGCAGAGTCAGAGCCTGCATTAACCATGGCAGCAGCTGAGAGTTTGGGAAAAGTAACTGAGTAAGAATCATCTGGTGGTGAATAAATCTGTGCTCATAAAATAGCTTCTGAAATGGAGTCTGGCTGTTGTGCATTGATGTAAATATTGTGACCACAATGGGTCTTTCTCGCAAAGGTGCTTTTCTGGGAATACCCAGTAGGGTGGTGTTCCAGAGCAGTGGAGGGAATCTGACTCCTGAAAGACAGATGCATGGTTCCAAGTTCACTGGTGGAGACAAATCAATCAAAAAGTTCAAGATTTTCTAACTGTGATAGCAAAAAGGAATCCCGAAATTAAAGCAAAAGTAAAATGCACGAAAGGTCAAGACTTAGAAGTGATATTGTCTAATATTTTAAGCAATGCATTGTACAGCATTTCTGATAAAGTGGCTCCCTAGCCCCACTTTACATCTCTCTAGTGAGCTTTTAGCTCAGAAGTTCCGCATTCCATTTTATGAAGATTTTGGGGTATCTTACTTCCTAGGCCAGGGAGAAACTTTTGTTCTGGTTTCAGGGATATTCTAGGAAATCTCTCGTTATTTCTAGTACATTCATTTTGGGTTGCCAGATTTAGCAAATAAAATATAAATGCCCTGTTAAATTTGAATTTCAGATAAACGTGATATTTGGGACATACCTATACCAAAAAAAATTGTTTTCTGAAATTCAAATTTAACTGGGTGTCCTGTATTTTATCTGGCAACAACCACACGTTGTTTTAATTTGCTTTGTTTTTAAGTGGGATATCTTCTGCATTCACAGTGAAGAAGAATACCAAAATATGTTAAAACCAAAACAAAAAACAGCATACCTGTATCTAACATTTTTCTGAGTTAACTAACAGAAAAATAAAATGAATACGACCCAATTTCATGCCCTCAAAGGGTTCAGTGTATACCAGGGAAGACAGACTTTAAAGAGTATAATTCTACAATTGTTTAACATACTATACTAGTAGTATATTCATGAAAAAATAAGGTCACACAGGAGGGAGTGATCCCAAAATAGTTGAGGATTACTTTTCCAATTAGGGAATAAGAATATCTTACACTAATAATGTATTCCATGCTTTTCTGCCATGCCCAGTTTATCTTCACAAAGATTAGTTCTTAAAAGGATATGGAATAATGGATTAACTTCTTGGGAATCAGCATTCAGGCAATCATAGTATGTAGTTAATAACCTTTAATAGAACATTCAGAAGGCAGTCTTAAAATTTGTAAAAATGGTTATTTGGTAGAAATGATTCAATAATTATAACCAATTATATAGAGACAATTGTAGCACTGATCGGTCCATTGGGACTGTCAGTGTATATGGATCACCTTTGTGCTGTTTGAGAGAAAATGGGTAGCTCTGATATGAGCCAATTTTGTAGCTTCTAAAAGACACTTCCATTATTTAAGTAAAGAAAAACAATATACACAAGAAAAAAATCAACATGTTTTCTGTGTTCTTAATACTTAATGTCTCCTTTCTTTCTTAAAGAACTTTTTGGAGACTTGATCTTGAACCATCGCTGTACCACTAAGACCAACTTTCACTGTTCCATAGAAACAGTGGAATGCATATGTTTTAGTTTTGTCATTCAAGATTGTCATTCAAGATTGACCAAGCTGATTAAGCTTAGATTTGGCAAAGGTTCAGAGAAAGTAGTACTTCCACATATTAGCAGTACCTAATTTATATTAAATGCTAAATACATATTTGTTGGGTAAATACTGGTTAAATGAATACTCTCTTACACAGAGTAAGTCTTTGATCTGAGACTGGGTAAGTTATAAAGACGAGAGATGTAATTCACTCATGGTTCTGCAAGCAGTATAGGAAGCATGGTGCTGGCATCTGCCTTGCTTCTGGTGAGGTCTCAGGAAGTTTTCAATTACGGTGGAAGGTGAAGGGGGAGCTGGCGTATCACATGGGGAGAGTGGGAGCAAGAGAAAGCAGGCGGAGGTGCCATACTCTTTTAAACAACCAGATCTCTCTTGAACTCAGAGTAAGAACTTGCTCATTACTGCAAGAATGGTGCGAAACCATCTGTGAGCGATCTGCCCCTATGATCCATCACCTCCCACCTCCCACCTCCAACATGGGGCATTACATTTTAACAGGAGATTTGGAGGGGACAAATGTCCAAACTGTATCACACAGCAATTTTATTTTTAGGAATATGAATGAAGAAAATAATAATGGTGTGAAATATGAAATGATTTAGGAATAAGACTGAGTGCAGAATTTTATAATGGCTAAAAAAAGGGAAGGAAGCTAAGCAAAGGTAGGTTATTGAATTTAAAATATTATGGCTATCAGGATGCTGAGTCAGGAGAATCGCTTGAACCCGGGAGCAGAGATTTCAGTGAGCTGAGATCGTGCCACTGCACTCCAGCCTGGGCAACACAGCAAGACTCCTTCTCAAATAAATAAATAAATAAAATAAAATACCATGGCTACATTATACAATGAGCTATTGACCAGCCATTAAAATTATTGTACAAGATGCACATTTATTAACATAGAAAAGCATTCACAATATATTATTAAAGAAAAAAAAAACAATTTACCAGGGGCAGATATTCTAGTATCCCAGCATATATGAGTGTGTGTGTGTGTGTGTGTGTGCATGCACGTACACTTATGTATATGAAAAAAAAGCCTTGAAATGTCTATATCAAATATTAAAATTGATTATCTCTGGATGTCAGGGTTCTTGATAACATTTTTTTTTCTTTTTGTTGTTTTTAATTTAAAGTTCCGGGATACATGTGCAGGACATGCAGGTTTGTTACATAGGTAAATGTGTGCCATGGTGGTTTGCTGCACCTATCAACCCATCACTTAGGTAGTAAGCTCCGCATGCATTAGCTAGTTATCCTGATGCTCTTCCTCAACATTTTTCTACACCAATTTATTTCTCCTTTCTTCAACTCCAATAACATGTTAGATCCTGAGATATGGTTTCACAGGTTGGAGGCTTTTTTAGTTTTTGCAGTCTTTTCATCTCTGTTCTTTAAATTGCATAATTTCGATTGCTGCATCTTCAGTTTCACTGGTTCTTTCTCATTCATCTCCATTATGCTATTTTGTCCATCCAGTAAATTTTTCTGATTTTTCAGTTCTCAAATTTCCATTTGATTCTTTTTTATAGTTTTAATTTTGCTTCTGAAAACTTTTATATATCCATTCATTTCAATGTGTTTATCTTTATCTAATGGATAATTCTTATAATAGCTACTTTAAGGTCTTTGATAATCCCAACATCTGGGTTATCTCAGGCTTGGTATCTGCTGAGTATTTTTCTTAGATATTGGTTAGATAATTTTGGTTCTTTGTACATTGAATGCTTTTGGTTTGTATCCAGAATATTTTTAATATCATGTTGATAGATTCTAGGTCCTATTAAATCCTCTGCAGAATGTTATTTATTTCTTTATTGTTTAAGCAGGCAATTGGCTAGGTAGGTTCAGACCACAAGTTCTGATTCTCCTTCATAGGGTGGTGGTTCCAATGTCATTTCAGTTTTTCAGGACTGTCTTATGCTTTTTGAATCTGCTTGGCACATGTGCATCTTAGGGGTTTGTCTTTAACTAGAACAGTGGTTTTTATGGCAATTCACTTCTTAAAGCCTTTGTTGATTTCTTTGAGTCTGTTCTGTACACACACAGCTTGGAGGTAGTAAACCCAGGACTTATGTCACTTAATATACAGAATCTCATTCTCCAGTTCTTTTCCCTTTGGGATTTCTTTCATACTCTAGCTTCCAGTAGTTTGTTTTCCTTATGCCTTTGGCCAGAAAGATGTATTTCTCTCAGACTTTTAACTTTCACTGTCATTATGAATTTCCTAGTGACTGGAATCTTACTTTGCTTGCCAACATTTAAATTTTAACTTTAGTCCTCAATTCATTTGCTATTGTTTACTTTTCAGAATCTCAAATAGTGCATTTTGCAACCTGTTCAGTTTTTAGTTGTAACAGTAGACAACCTGTATCAAGTTCTCCATTTGGCTGACACCACATGTACCCTGATATTCCATTTTTCCTTAAGTGTTTATTTTCTTAATCTTCTACCATTAACATAAGCTACATGTAGGGGTAAATATGAAGTTAAAAATTTTTTTTAAATTAATTTTTTTCTATTGCTACTGAGAAAATTTGTGCATTTTAAAATTTAAAAGGAATAAGTATTGTGAGAAATACCGTGATTTTTCAGTAAATATTATAATGATGTAATCATTTTTCAATGACCAGATATTCAAACATGAAAATGATAACCAATTTGGGTGCATATATGGGAAAATAGGCAGTCTCCACTTAGATAGTGGTATGCAAATTAGTACAGTCTTTTTCATAGTCAACATGGAGATCCTGATAAATGTAAAATGTGTGCATTTCTTTTGACCTAAAAGTTCAAATTTCAGGAATACTTTCTATGGAAACACACTAATGCATCAAGTAAGTGTATATATGCTAATTATTGCATCATTATATGAAAATTGGAAAGAAACTCATCAATATGGTGATAGTTTTACATACTACCATAGTTCTATACAATAAACTCATATATAGCCATTAAAAAGAACAGGACACCTTTATCTACTCAGAGAAAAAGATAGTATCTACAGTTTATTTCTGAGTAACAAGTGGGTTACAGAACATTATACCTATAGAAAATTCCCTTTATGTTTATTTATTTGTTAATAAATAATGCACAGAATCACTATATAGCAAGATGCATAAATTTCTATTGCTGCATTTTCAGTTTCCCTGTCTTTTTCTTATTTCATCTCCATTCCGCTATTAAGCCCATCCACTAAATTTTGCTGATTTAAAATAGTGTATTTTCCAGTTCTCAAATTTTCATTTGATTTTTTTATAGTTTTAATTTTCCTTCTGAAAATAATCCTCTAAGGAGATTGGAGATTAGGCTGTTATGGGAACAGGATGCTTTTCATTGTCTTTATTGCTTGAAGGTTTGGAAGACTAATAAATATTTGTATAATTTTTTTTAAATGAAAAAAATATTTAAAAATATTCCTAGAAAGGACTTCAAGCTCTCTGAGAAATTCAGATTTTAATGTTCTCTACAATTCATAACTAAATAATACCTGCTAAACCTCGGGCGGATGGCATGATGGCAGAGATAGGACTGAGCTTCAGGTAACTCTCCTGGAAATTTCATGGTACTGTTCTAAACGGTAATGAAGAAAACCTTCTGGACAACCGTCTAGAAAGAGTTAGTATTTACCGGTGAGGGAAGGCATAGTGTGACATGAGGGAAGCCAGGGGGACACTGACTGTGAGACAGGGATCACAAATTCATGCCTCCAAGCTTGCCTTGGGGTATATTTGAAGGTTTGGTTATAGAGCAACAAGGGCTAGAGTGAGTGGTCCCACATACTCTGTGGAAATCAAGGGAAGGGTTTACATGCAACTGATTCCTACTTGCTGGATTGACCATTTAGCAGAGAGTAGTCATTTTGTGTCAAGGTCCAGGTCTTTGAATTAAGTAACAAATGCAAAGCAACAAATGACAGGGTTGTTAGATCTAAGGTCAAGGCAAAAGAGCCTTGAGAGGACCTCTCTGAATTCTAGTATACTAAATGTCCAAACAACTTACCTGGACACTTAGTCACCTACCCTCTCAAAGGATTTGAAAAATTATTTCATGTATGTGAGACTCCTTTTTGTATTGTGTGTTTCATGAGGGAGTTACTCTTTACTATGCTTTTCTTGAACTTGTATACTACGTGACATTTTTCTGTGACATTTTAATTTCATTTTGTTATTTTTCATCTGTTTTCTCCACTACAATGTCAGCTCCATGAAGCACTTTGCTTCTTTTGTTCTCTGCTATAGACCCCGTATTGAAACGGTGCCTAACACTGAGTGGGGACTCAATAAATAGCATTGATTAAAGAATGATGCATGAGGACTAGAAATGGAGTTCATACATTTTCCATCTCTTTTCTCACATTCCTTTAGTGTTAGGACTTCGACATCAATCAAGAAGAGGATTTGAAAGTGTCCTTTCCATTCATCTTTTAAGCACTCTGATCTTGGCTCAGATTCTCCACTACTGGCAACACATATGCAATGGATTTTAAAACAGGAAGAATCACAGTATTCATTTTCCTATTTGAATAACTTATGACCATTTCCTCCCCAACTGGTACTACAATGAATACATTTCAACCTGCCCCGTCCCAAATTCAGTTCATCCATTCTATTACCATTTTCCCCTGATTCTGAAGTGAGCCTTTGATTTCATATTTTAATATATCTGAAATATGAATATCTCTTACTATCATTTGCATCTTAGCAACATATCATAGTTTAATTTGCAATGTTTGGCATGTCGTACAATTAATGGATCTTAGGTTTTTGCGAAGTGTGATATTTGGGTTTCTTATACTTCCATTTAAGTATTTTAGAACATTCAGTAGAAATTAGCATAGTAGGAAGAGAACTTCAGTTTAAATAAAGGAACTGAATTTAGTTCTGCTAATTATGTAGTTGAAAATGAGCAGAGCAGGACCCCTTCTGGGTCTCATTCTCTGTTTTATAAAATAGAAGAAGGCATTGATTTAATATTTTAGTGAGGGAACATTTGGTTGTGTTAACCTTAAATAATGAGATTTAGAAAATATGATTAAGTATAGAGTTTACTGGAGTGCTAAACCTGAGGCTAGACACCTGGAAATAGACTCCAAGAGAATGGGGTCAGTGTTCCTAAGTGGAGAGTTAAGGTTTCATTTATATAGAGATGTTAGCAGAATTATAACATTTTCCATACAAGACTAGTGCATACACCACTGCAACTTAATTGGTCACAGACTGGTACATTCCAAGGAAGGTTATGTTATTACTCCACCATAAGGAGGGATAGTAATCTGAGAGTTCTTATCTCTGATGTTGTTTGGTCTTAATTATTTAGAGAAAAAAAGGCAGAAGTTGCAGCTGCATTCTGTGTCACTCAGGTTGCATAGCCACATTCCTTTCAAGGCTCAGAATAATTTAAAATTCCAACAGTTTTAAGTTTGAATGAATTTTAAGTTTGAATTATTGAATTTCACAGTTGCCATAAACCAAAACTTTAACTTAAGAGTGACTGAAGTGGATTACAAAATAATTAAGAGCATCACATGTAAACCAGGGGCAGAAAGTGATTGAGTCTCACGAATTACTAATACTTGGGAGTAGAAAATTGTCAGAATGCAAGGAAGACATTTTCTTTTTTTTTCTCTCTTCTGATCTCTTTCTCATTCCATGTACTTTCTCTTCTTATTTTTTTCTGTTTGTCTTGATAAAAGAAAAACTTCAGCTGAATTCAATTTAAAGGAGTTTAATTGAGCAATGAATGATTTACACACAGAAAATGGAAGTGAGGTTCAAAAATGGTGGGATTGGTTACAGGTTAGCTTTTGCCTCATTTGAACACTATTCAAACAGTTGGCTACAGTTGATTGGCCAAAACTTGGTGATTAGCACGAGTGTAGGCTACGGTCTGTTTAAACCTTCACTTGTTATAGTTCATGATGTACAGAAAAACCTTAGGCGAAACTTAAAATATGTAAGGAGACAGTTTTTGGCTAAACTTGATTTAAGTCTATTTTCTTTTCTCCCATGCTCCCTTCCCCTGCTTTGTGATGAATATGATTAAATATGGCTTCTCTAGCTTCTAGTTTAACCCCTGAGGCCAAATAGCATGTTTGAAGTTCAAGACTGACCTGATTTATCATGTTGATCCAGGAATCCATACCTGTGACGAAATAGAGAGGGGTCATGAATTACAAATATGGCTGAGAAATCTACTCCAGTGTTTAAGGGAAGTTAATTCTCAGAAAAGAGGAGGAAAAGCTAGGCAGATATTCCAGAAGTTTCTACAGTGGCTGAATAATCTCAGTGGACTCTTCAAGCTGTAAACCATAAATAAAACACTAATCTCCCCAACAGACTGAATGGATCACTTCTCTGGGCCATGGGGATTCCAAAGATACTTGAAAAACTAGTTCAGGCCATGATGGGAAGGGGGGTTGGACATGCCTTAGTATGCTCTCTTCCCATTAGAATTCAGGCACAGCTGACTAGCATTAACATTAAAACAGACACCTTAAGACTAATAGACAGTAACAGTAAGATACCAAATTCCAATCTGACTCTAGGATAGCATCACGTGACAGATAGCAGATCCTGAAAGAAATCAAAGTATTTTACCCCGAAATACATTTATTTGACATATTTTGAAAGGACCCTGCAAAGCTATTTCTTGTAGGGGAAATTTACATTCCTTAGATAATCCCCTTACCTTTCCAGGTCTTTTGCTGATCCTGAACAGATTAGCTAAGAATCTAGCACCTTTTAAAGATCTGACTAGGAAACATTAGCCATCTATTGCCTCTAGGAGTGGCCACCTATGAGACTTTATCTACATAATAAAAACCTTGGTCTCCACAATCTCTTATCTTAACCCAAACACTCCTCTCTATTGATTCTAGGTCTTTAGATAATAACTTATCTCTTTCAAACAATTGCCAATCTGAAAATCTTTGAGTCTACCTATGTTCTGTGAGACCCCACTGCAAGCTGTCCCTCCTTATGGGGCAGAACCAATGTATACTTTACATGTATTAATGTCTTATGTCTTAAGTCTCTCTAAAATGTATAAATTCAAGCTGTGACCTAACCACCTTGGGCATATGTTCTCAGAACCTCCTGAGGCTGTGTCAGAGGTGTTTGAACCAGAGCAAGTCCATCTTGAATAGAGGCTGGGTAAAATAAGACTGAGACCTACTGGGTTGCATTTCCAGGCGGTTAAGGCATTCTTAGTTACAGGATGAGGTAGGAGATCAGCACAAGATACAGGTCCTAAAGACCTTGCTGATAAAACAGACTGTAGTAAAGAAGCTGGCTAAAACCCACCAAAATGAAGATGGCAACAAGAGTGACCTCAAGGTCGTCCTCACTGCTACATTCCCACCAGTGCCATGACAGTTTACAAATGCCAGGGCAGTGTCAAGCAGTTACCCTATATGGTCTAAAAAGGGGAAGAACCCTTAGTTCTGGGAACTGCCCATTTCTTTCCTGGAAAACTTATGAATAATCCACCCCTTGTTTAGCATATAATCAAGAAATAACCATAAAAAGGGGGAACCAGCTGCCCTCAGGCTGCTCTGCCTATGGAACAGCCATTCTTTTACTTCTTTACTTTCTTAGTAAACTTGCTTTCACTTTACTCTGTGGACTCACCCTGAATTCTTGTGCAAGCTCCAAGAACCCTCTCTTGGAGTCTGGGTCGGGACCCCTTTCTTGGTAATAGCTGTGTCATGGGTTATGGTCTTCACATTTGGCTCAGAATAAATCTCTTCATATATTTTACATAACAAGATTCAGCAGAGTTTGACTTTTTCCTCAACAAAGCTCTAAAATTGTGAGAGCAGCAGGAGACAGCCAAATGCATAGGCAAATAGGGGTAGGATTCTAGTGAAACCCCACCTCCAAGCCAAAGAGTTTAAAGCCTGAAAGCCAAGCTACAAGTTAGTTCCTCAGACCAGATTGAGAATTTGTCTTCCTGTTTGGTGTGCTTTCCTCTGATTGGTCCCCACCCTTCATCTATTTTACATATACCTACCTTTTCCTAAATGGTTTTCTACACTGTTGTGCTCACCTTTGGATGGTGTCTTTGCTTTAACCTTTTTTGCATACTCACAGACCAATCAGCATACACTCCAGATTCTGAGTCCATAAAGGGCCCCAGACCCAGCCACACACGGGAACCATGTCCCCGCACCCCTGCATTCCCTCTCTGCTGAAAGCCATTTTCATTACTCAATAAAATTCTTCTCTTCCCTCTTCTCCCTTCAGTGTCCCGTGTATCCTCATTCTTCTTGGGCATGGTGCAAGAGCTCAGGAACTGCTTAACATGGGTACAAGCTATAACACAGGTGAGCTATGGCATGCCAGTGTGGCTGAGTGAGACCCAGATGGGGCGTTGCTGTTTAGGGGGTTCCTGGCTTGCAAAGTGACTGAGAAGAAGGATCCTGCATTAATTGGATGAGCCGTGATGTAGGGAAAAATTGAATTGTTTACATAGTTTAGGACTTTTCTCCTAAAGAATGATCTTGATAAGGTATTTCAGGAGGTTAATAACCTTTCCTTTATATTAGTTCAGTAATGAATATCTTACTAATAAGGTGTATGATGTGTATGTATTTCACATTAAGCATGAAGTTAGAGAGGAGAATGTTTTAAAAGGCATTAACATCATGATTTTTCAATTTTTAAAAATCAAAATAATTAGCCTAACAATTTGTCATTATGAGGTATTTTTCTATCCTTAGAAAGATGGCAATTCAGCATCTTTCTTTAGAGTTTGTATTTTTTCTCTTGTTTCCATCGAGTGAAACATTTTAATCTTATTGATGGTTCTACTTGCACTGAGACACTGTGTGTGTGTGTGTGTGTGTGTGTGTGTGTGTGAGAGAGAGAGAGAGACAGAGTGAGAGAGAGGAGGTGGAAGAGAGGAAAGAATAAGGGCATTTATTTTGTACCTACACCAATATTTTCATTAGATACTTGGGGACAGGCATGGTCAAAGCTAATTCTTTTAGGGTAGTAAATTTGTTATGTTTGGGCAAGTGGAAAAGCCAAGGTCAATAAAGTTAAGATGCCTATAATAATTGTTCACTGTGAGGAAAATGCCTAAGAGATCCTAGTTCTTCTGAAATGATAAAGAACTTGTGTGCATGCATACTTTGTACCAGATTCTTTTTATATGGTAGCTGTAATCCTCATAAAAATTTGGCATGCTATTATTCTTTTCAACTAACTGAAGAGAAAATTGAGGAATAGTAATGTTGGGTAACTCGACCTAGATTACATAGCTGGTTGTGGTGAAGCTGGGATTTGAATGCAGACATGTCTGATTCCAGAGCCCATTCACTTTGAATCTTTCTGCTTGCTCTTCAGGGTCAAGATTCAGCAGATGACTTCTAGTTCCAACTTTTGTGAAGTTGCCCTGGTATCTTAGGCAGCTCACTTAACATTTCTGTGCTTCATTTTCATAAGGCATAATGTCTATCAAACAGAAATCGCTCAAAAAGTATTTTCTTTTTTGTTTCTTCTTTTTTTGAGTCTTGCTCTGTTACTCAGGCTGGAGTGCAGTGGCACGATCTCGGCTCACTGCAACCTCCACCTCCCGCGTTCAAGTGATTCTCCTGCCTCAGCCTCCCTAGTAGCTGGGATTACAGGCACATGCCACCATGCCTGGCTGATTTTTGTATTTTTAGTAAAGATGGGGTTTCACCATGTTGGCCAGGCTGGTCTGGAACTCCTGATCTAGGGTGATCCGCCCTCCTTGGCCTCCCTAAGTGCTGAGATTACAGCACTCCCTGAGTGCTGAGCCATCACACCTGGCCTCAAAAAGTATTTGTTTTGATAATCACCTACATATGGGGTTAATGTCAGGGTTGTCGTGGTTGATATATGTAGAGAGGATAGGGAGTAAGAGTTTCGGCCTGCTGGTGCACCAACACAACTTTGGGCTTATTTAACTTTTTTATGCTTTGGTTACTTAATGATAAAATGAGGAATCCTAAAACAACTGTCACTGGGTCATTATGAAGATTAGAATACATTTTAAGAATACTTATCATGGTGCTAAGTGCATAGAAATTACACTACACATTTTAACTCCCCACCGTTACAAAAGAAACTTTAGACAGGCAAGGACTTTGAAAACTGAGTGTTGAAAAAAACAGAAGTTTGGACTTGGTTTCAGTCCTTGCTTTGGTGAGGTGGTAATCTCATTTCAGTGTCTTTGGGACACAAAAAAATCACATTTCTCTGTGGCAACCTCTGACTCCAGTTTTGTAAGCAATCCAATGAGAAAAAAAAGATAAGAATTCAAGAAACCATTAGAAGGCATGTAGAAACTTTCTGGGGTTTAATACGTAAGTTTAATTTTCCAGTTTTCTTTACTGGGACACAGTTCTATAACCCTGAATATCTATGACTTTTCACTAAGACATAGAAATCTGAGAGCATGATAGAGGAAAAAAGATGGTGAAAATTAGCAACAAGTTTACACTTATGATCAGAATTTGAAAGATTCAATCTGTGTCTGTCTGTATTTACATTTGCTTATAATCCATATCTACTAATTTTAATGTAGAAAAATGACTAATTTCCCTCTTAAATGCCACAATTTGTACAGAAATTGGCACTTCGTCACCTTTTAAAAAATATATTACTGTAAAATATGTAGCTGAAAAAAGGTTATCTTCCATTCTGTAATGTAATTATATAGAATTCAACTTAGAGTTTCTTTCTGTGAAATTATGGGAATCTCTTGGAAGTTTGTGTTTAAGTGCTGTATTCCTTACCACTGCCCACTGGTAGATTTTAATGTTCAAGGTCCAGTCAGCATCCTTGAATAGAACTGAATTTTGCTTCCCTTTGTCAATATAGAAATGCTCTTCCAAAAACTGCAGTGTATTTACTGGAATATTCAAAACCCACTGGTAATTTATAAATAAATCTACTGGGCAAGAATTAACCTTTTTCTTTATTAGAAGAACTTAAATCCAATTGAGTGAAACCATAGGAGAATTGGATTGAAAGAGCTGATCAGGCTTTGCTGCAACTATAAAGAAAATGACATGAAAATGTACGTTCTGAAGAATTTAAAGAAACTGTAATACATTTTAAAATCTTGTCATTATAATATCAATATTGCACATCATAAGACTCTTCATTTCACCTGTGGGCAGTAGATAAATATTCAGGACTGAAATATTTAAAAGTGAAAGGTTGTGTCATTTCAATTTTATGAGAAGAGATTATATTTCAGGTCTGCTTTCTTAGGACTCTGACAGTGGAATTTTTGAGAAATTCCTCTTCACTCTAAAGCTGAAGGTGGAGCCCTTGTGCTGTGTCCAAGAGACATTCTCAGCATTAACTCTTCCAAACTTGCTTAAGCAGTTAGTTCTGCAGTTCTCAAAAGGACACAATCTAGACAAAAAAAAAAAAAAGTGGCTGTTTTCTAACTCTTGGATTATTACCTTGGATATCTTGTGGCTATATGGGATTTCACAGGACATGGGAAATCAACCAAAAACCCTGTTGAGGTTTGGAGTTTGAGGTTTTTGCAATGACTTGTGGTTTTGGCTATGTCTGGGGGAAGACAGGAAACTGTCATTGTCCGTGTCTGTGTGGGATGTTTCTCTAGAAATGTCTCTGCATGGCCTCAGTTTCACCATTTGTAAAATGAGTAGGTTCTCTTAGCTATCCAGATCAGCTTGCTCTTTGAAAGAATGGAACTGTCTGTGCTCCAGGTATGAGGGCAAGGGAAGAAAAGACATAAAAGACATTAACACACATGAAGTCCGTACTCTGTGTGCCCAGAACTTCACAATTGCGATCTCATTTTCTTTCCAACAAAAACCCTGTGAAGTAGATATTACTAGTACTCTTTTGTAGATAAAGATGCCCGAGGTCAGTGACATTAATTTCTGCAAAGACACATATTGAAGAAGCAATAGGACTGGGTTCTGGACCCAGCTTAGTCTAACTCCATTTTGGGGAGTATTGCTACCGTAATCAAAACTTTGTGTATACTTACAACATAAAATATGGAAAATAGTCTTTTTTTTTCCGAAATGAAAGCAGAATCTTAACTGAAAATAAATAGCATGAATTTAAACAATGTTGAAATATTAGTTTTGACCTATGAGTATAGTGAAAATAATTCACACATTGTTTTGGCAAAGGTGCTGGAGAAGAGGTACTGTCATGCTGGATATGCATGGATATAATTAACAAAATCCAGACTGTAAGCAAACCACAGGATAAAAGGCACCATTTCTTCAACAACAGCAACAACAACAACAACAACAACAACAAAATTTATAGGGGAAAGGCAAGAGCTAAAGAGAGAAGGGAAGCCTATACATTAGAAGAGACCTAGAAGAATATCAACCAATTGTATAAACACATCTTTCCCAGTTTGAAATTTTGAAAGGATTTGCAAATGGCTTTTTCAAACACTTTTATATTTCAGAAAATCTTTAATCTTTTTGGAATTTATCTAGGTGTAAGACAGAAGCAGTTTTCCAAATGGCTGTCTAGTTGTCGCAGCCCTCCTTATTGCATCAGTCACCTTTTCCTTGCTGCTTTGAGGTGCCCATAATATAAATTTCTGTGTGCTTTTGGGTTCATTCTTGCACTTTCTTGATTATCTCTTCATGTGCTGTTGCCACACTGTTTTAGTTATTTTGGCTTTGTAATGTTTAATTCCTCTTTGGGCTCGTCCCTGTTATACTCTGATTTTTTTTTCTAACCCAGATTTTTTTTTCCTAGTACTCTTGTGTGTTTATTATGTCATATAAATCTTGTAGTTAAGATTTCCCTACATTTATAGATTAAGGAGAAATAACATTTCTATTAATGTTGAGTCTTCCTATCTAGGAATATGTTATACTTTGATTTATTTATCATTTTAGATCCCTCAAGAGTATTTAAATCTGTTTGTTATTTAGATCTTGTTAATTATTTACTTACAATATTTATTCTTGGAGATTTACTTTTTATTGCTATTGATTTTTTGATACTTTATTCCATTATTCATTAGAAGTAGTTATTGTTTTTTGATATTAAAGCCATCAATTTTTGTATATTAATTTTACATCCAGCCTACTTAGTTGTATTTGCTTTTTTTGGTAACAAGTTTTTCATTTGGAATCTTGGATTTTTTCTTACATACAATCATATCATCTTCAAATACTAAACAACTTTACATATTTATTTGCGCCAGTTGGAACCCCCAGAACAATGTCAAATAATTGAAGTGAGGGAGGATAGCCATCTGTTTTTGTTTTACCGAAATTGTTTTCCAATGTTAAGCCATGTCTGCACTTCTGGTTCTACTCCAGCTGGTTATTATGTTAAATTATTGTAATATATTGCTGGATTCACTTTGTTAATATTTTTTAATCCTCACAAATGAAACTGATTTATAATTTCCTTTTTATTATACTCAATGAGTTTCATATCCAAATTAGTATTGCTTCATAAAATGAACTGTGAAGTTTTCATCTTTTCTATGGTCTGAAACAATTTATGACAAAGGAATTATCTGTTCCTTGAAGGTTTGGGAAAATGTGTCCCTAAAACATGAGTGTTTCATAATTATCTTTTTAATTCTTTGTATGGTAAGTAGTTTGTTAAAGTTTTTTACTGATTGCAGATTCAATATTCATAAAACATGTTCCAAGAGAAGTTTTATTTTATTTAGAGTTTTTGATTTATTGGAATGAGGCTGTACAGATTGTTTTCTGATAATTTTTCTGGTAATATAAATAAAATGTCATTTTTTCACCCCAATGAATTAATTGGCTAGGCAATGATTATCAATGGCTGCTACATCACAGAAACAGAAATGGTCAGCTCTTGATGGAAGTTCACAATGTCATCTATGAAGTTGTCTTATCAAATAATGGAATTTGAATCTTATGAAGCATCTAGATGTAACTACCAATATTCAGCAAATGAAGACTATATAAGAATATGTTAAACAGCACTGCAGGATATAATCAACAAAATCCAAACTGTAAGCAAACCACAGGATAAAAGACACCATTTCTTCAAGAACAACAACAACAACAAGAACAAAATTTATAGGGGAAAAGCAAGAGCTAAAGAGAGAAGGGAAAGCTATACATTAGAAGAGACCTAGAAGAATATCAACCAATTGTAATGTATGGATTTTATTTGGATTCTGGTTTAAACAAACCAAGAAAATTATAAGAACTAAAAAATATGAAAACTTAAATATGAACACTGAGTCTGTGATGATGATATAGTGTTGTCTTTAAAAAGAGATACTACCTTTTAGTGATACACACGGAATATTTACAGCTGAAATGGTTTGATGTCTGACATATGCTTCAAAATAATACAGGCTGCAGGGAGTGGATGGCAGATAGCAATGAACAAAATAAGCCATAGTAATTACTGAAGCTGGTTAATGGGTACATTAAGTTTTATTGTTCTGTTCTTTCTCTCTTTGTACATATTTGGCATTTTTCAAAAATGAAAACCAGAAATACTTTGAATTTCCAGTTACGTTTTCTTTTCATGATTAATAATGGTTATTCGACGTTTTCTTTTTTCATTTTTTGATAATGGGTTCCAGAAGTAAGTAAGTCTGTTAATTTTTACAAAGAACCAGGCTTCCATTTTATTAGTCTACATTTTTGAAATTTGATTAGTTTTCTATTATTTTCTGATTTTAAAAAATGCATGCCATTCTCCCTTCTTCAACTTCTTCTTCTTCTTCTTCTTTTTTTTTTTTTTTTTGGAGAGGGAGTCTTACTGTCACCCAGGCTGGAGTGCAGTGGCTTGATCTTGGCTCATTGCAACCTCCACCTCCTGGAGTTCTAGCCGTTCTCCTGCCTCAGCCTCCTGAGTAGCTGGGACTACAGGCGCCTGCCACCACGTCTGGCTCATTTTTGTATTTTTGGTAGAGACGGGGTTTCACTATATTGACCATGCTGGTCTCGAACTCCTGACCTCATGATCTGCCCACTTCGGCCTCCCAAAATGCTGGGATTACAGGCATGAGCCACTGCGCCCGGCCTCTTCAGCTTCTTTTTAGCTGTATCCTTAGATGCTGTCTGAGAGAGGAGTGAGGTTTGAATTTTTTCCCTGAGCATTTCAGTCCACAATACTGTATCTGATCACTCTCTTTCTTCTACGAGACTGAGGATTAATTTCACGATGCCACACATCTGTATTTACTTTAGTAATCTCTAGTAAGGCAAAATCTTCCTGGATTTTCATTATCACCCCCATTTTTGTCATCTGTACAGCAGTCTGTACATTGCCAACACCTCATTGTTAGAATCCCAAAGCTTCCTGTATCCTCTGGACCTGCACTGTTGATCAGTAAAGTGTCCTGTGTCTCCTCTCTTCTTTGCATCATGTTCTTTTCTTATTGTGATCGAAACCTGTGTATTCTGTGGGTTCAAAGCTCTTAAAAAAACACTGTATTTTCCTCTTGCCTCCTGCTCCATGTACCTCAAGTAGATGGTAGGATTTGTATACTCATTCTGTATTACCTCTTCTAGACCAGAACCCTGTCTTTCTTATAAAAACCCCTGCTCCTTCTGGAAATGTATAATCTCTTTTCCCCATAATGTCCCTACCTTATTGCACTGTCTTTCTTATGACTTCAGTGCCTATTATCATGCTTGGCAAATCCAGTTACTATCCTTCAACATCTGCTCTCTTAATTCCTTGAACTTTTAATGATCTTTTTCCTGTACTTTACCAGCATAGTTTTTGATGGTTAGCGTAGTTTAATTCTAAATTTTCCTTAATTTCTGTTTTTATAATATTTTATTATGAACACACATGATTTGGAAATATTTGCGACTAAACACACATATTCCCATCACCTAAATTCTACCATTAACATTTTATTGTACTTGCTTACCACACAGCTATTTGCCTACCCATTGCTCTATCTATGCATTAAGCCATCATATTATTTTTTGCATAAATTTCAAAGTAAATTGCAGATTTCAGTATATTTCTCTCTACATATTTCATCATGCATATCATTAACTACAGTTCAATATTCATTTACATGTTTATTTATTTATTTATTTATTTATTTATTTATTTATTGAGATAGAGTCTCGCTCCGTGGCCCAGGCTGGAGTGCAGTGGCACAATTTTGACTCACTGCAACCTCCGCCCGCTGGGTTCAAGCAATTCTCCTGCCTTAGCCTACCTAGTAGCTGGGATTACAGGTGTATGCTACCATGCCCAGCTAATTTTTGTACTTTTAGTAGAGATGGGGTTTTGCCATGTTGACCAAGTTGGTCTTGAACTCCTGACCTCAAGTGATCTGCACACCTCAGCCTCCCAAAGTGCTGGGTTTATTGGCATGAGCCACCGCGGTTCGCCACAATTTAAAAGTTATATGCAATGAAATGCCCAACTCTTAAGTGTGTCTTCACTGAATTTTGACAAATGCATATTGCTGCGTAATCCAAATCCAAATCAAGATATGGAATATTATCATGATCCCATAACGTTTCCTCATGCCCTGTCCCACTCGATCCATTACACTTCCGGAGGCAAGCATTGTTCTGATGTTTTAGTTCTATGGCTTTGCATTTGCTAGAATTTCATATGAATGAAATCAAATAGGTCTTTCTTTCTTGAACTGATTTTGCTATATTTTAAAATTAATTTTATTTAAATAAAATTTTTATTTCAAAATACTTTTAGATTTACAGAAATATTGCAAAGATAGTACAGAGAGTTCTCATATACACCTCACCCAGTTTTTCCTATTGTTAACATTTTACATTACTGTGGTACATTTGTTACAACTAAGGAACCAACATCAGTACATTACTGTTAATAGATTTCTACACTTTATTTGAATTTTGATAGTTTTGAAAAATAATGTCCTTTGTCTGTTCCAGGATCCCATCCAAGATATCACTTTACATGTCTCTTTGGCTTCGTCTGGTTTGTGAGAGTTTCTCAGTCTCCTAATTTTTAATAACTTTAATAGCTTTGAGGTCAGTCAGGTTATTTTGTTGTTGTTGTTTGTAGCATATCCCTTATTTTGGGTTTGAAGTATTTTTTTTCCATGATTAACATGCAGGAAGGAAAGAAAATCACAGAGATGAAGTGCCATTCTTCTTGTATCATGTTAAAATCTGACTGAGGTAGCACTTGTCAGGATCTCCAGTGTAAATTTACCTTTTCTTCCTTTCCATACTCCTTTTTTTTTTTTTTTTTGAGACGGAGTCTCGCTCTGTCACCCAGACTGGGGTGCAGTGGCCAGATCTCAGCTCACTGCAAGCTCCGCCTGCCGGGTTCACGCCATTCTCCTGCCTCAGCCTCCCGAGTAGCTGGGACTACAGACGCCCGCCACCTCGCCCGGCTAGTTTGTTGTATTTTTTTTTTTTTTTTTTAGTAGAGACGGTGTTTCACCGTGTTAGCCAGGATGGTCTCGATTTCCTGACCTCGTGATCCGCCCATCTCGGCCTCCCAAAGTGCTGGGATTACAGGCTTGAGCCACCGCGCCCGGCCTCCTACTCTTGTTCTTCGTAAGCAAGTCACTAAGTGCAGCTTACACTTAAATGGTGGAGAGTTAAGCTCCTTGGTGGGGCAGTGTCTACATAAGTTATTTGAAATTCTGTATGGGAGATCTACTTTTTTATGGAAAATTTATTTTTCCTTTACCAATATTAAAATATTATTAATTTCTATTATATTATGAGGTAACGGCAAAATGATCTCTACTTCTTGCAAATTATGGCTTCAGTAAGAGTTCAAAATATGATTAATTTTGTAAATGTTTTAAGGGCATTCGAAAAGATTATATATGCTCTATTTTTTAGATATAAGAAACTTATTTTTACTGAAGTATTTTATGACCTTTTGCAATATTTGATTACTTGATATGTCATTTTAAATTAAGTATATGAAGTCTCAACATTATTATGTTTATGAGTGCTTATATTTTTAGTGTTTATTCATTTATATATCTTTACTTTGTGTTATTAGGAGCATAAATTTTCTTTTCCTGTTTGTTTGCTTTTGGGTGTAATGTAATTTTTACTAAAATGAAACAGCTTGCTCTAGTTCATTTAATACCTTCTGTCTTGAATTCTATATCTAATATTTGTTTTACCATACTTGCTTTCATTTTGTTTGCACTTATAGGTATACCTTTGTGCACACCTTGTAGTCAAACTTTTTTTCTTTTATATAGCATATAGCTATATAAAACTTAATTATATATATATTTTCTTGTTAGAAGAATATAATTTGGTTACATATATAGTGATTCCTGACACATATAGGGTTATTACTTCCTTCATACTTAATGTTTCTGTTTACCTATATTTCCTTTTCTTCTGTCTTATATTTTACTAAGTAAATTTTTTCCTTATTGTTATTTTATTGTTTTAGATCACATTAATTTTAGTAGTTCCTCTTAAATTTTAATGAATACATTTTAACCTAGTTTTCTAAAACTTTAAAAGTGATTAATACTTGTATCTTTCTGAAAACAAGATATAAGTATTCTACCACTTTTCTTCTCTTGACATTCTGCATTTTTTTCTTTTTTCTTTTGCAATCATGTCTTCAATTTCCAGTACAATATTGATTACCTTTTAAGATAGTGCTTTGTTGTTTTACTTACAAAATATCTTAAGTGTCAAAGTCTGTTTTTTTTTTTTTTATCTTATGTTGCTTATATAATGCCTATTTCCTCTAAAGTTAGTTTTAATGTTTATTTTTATCTTTCTCTTTCATGTTCTTGTTGTTCTCAGATGTCTGGAGTTTGTTTTTTTTCAAATTTATACATAAAAGATAAAGTTGATTAAAAGACTAGATGGCACGTGAGTCCTCAACAGTTTTGTTAGCTTGTTTAAGAAACAGGACTGTCACAGGATCGGGAGGACTAACTACCAGCTAACTCTTTGTAAATAATGTGTACAGGGCATAGGTTATCTTCTTAGGATGCATGGAGGGTGGGTACCAATCTCATGCTCTCTACTTCTGTCAAATTAAGGATGGCTTTGCTCTGAGTATAGAATAATTTATTGTGGTAATAATATAGCTATTGCAATAGCAAACACTTGTTGGGTGTTTTATATAAATTAACTAATACTCCCACAATTCTGTGAGGTAGAGACTATTATTTGATATAACAGATAAGAAAACATGTACCAAGGGCTTTAATTCACTTGTTCTACCTTATGCATTTAATGTGTTAAGGCTGTATAACTATAAATATGAATACCACTAGTCATTCAGGCTCCAGAGGCCATCCTCTTAACTACTGTAATTCTTGCTGCCTTTTACTTGAAGAGGAAAAAAAAAATTCATTTTAGTTTTGCACAGAGCTGCCTTTTCCCCTCTGTATGTCTGCACTCAGCTTATTTCTGCTTCATTTCTAGGCCCTGTGATTAGGACAGGAAAATTCCTTTTTCAATTCCTCTCCTGTGTGTCCTTCTCTACTCTTGCTACTATCACCAGACCTCCCACTTTGTTTAGAGTAGTGGCATGTAATCAAATTTTCTGCTATAATAGAAATGTTCTGTGGCTGTTCTGTCCAATACAGAAGCCACTAGCCACTCGTGTGTTACCATATTGGACAGCATAGGTTTAGAGAACTGTTTTTCACTGTGTTCTATCTGGGATGCATGTTACAATCAGCCTGTCTGTACACACAGATGTTGGCTGGAAACTGGCCCACTCGTTAATTACCTTGAGGGCTGCTCCATGTCCTGCTGCTCCTTCCAGTTCTTGTTGACTCTAAACTTGGAGTTTTGTTGTATCACCACTGGGAAAAGTGGCTCTGTAGTGCCCCTCTCTTTTGTTTCTCTTTGATTGTCTCTCTTACTTGGACTCACTCTTCTGTCAATCTTATTCTATTTGCTCTCTGCTTTTCAGAAATTTCTTCACAGTTTGGCTCACTGATGAAATGATTTTCTATTTTCCAGAGTTTGTTAGTGTTTAAAAAAATATGTGTTTTTTGGTATTTCCCTAAGATTTTAGGAAGGAAATAAAGGCATGTACATGTGATTATTTTATGATCTTGAGTCAGATAGTTAATGTGCTTTCAATGATTTTACATAATATGTAATGTAATGGATGAACAATTATAACACAAGTACTTTCTCTTTTCTGGAGCCACTAAGAAATTATTGTTCTTATTTAATATTTCAGAATAGAAGAAATGGTCTTTGTACCATGGGTAACTGTAAGCTATTTGGACCTCTTTTAGATGAATATAAGCAAGGATATTTTATTTTATATAATCTTTGCTCCTTTGTAAATAATAGATAGTCCTCTTTTCCTCTCTCCCTTTATCCTTCACCTCTTCCTGTTTCCTTTCTCTGGCTGGTGCAGATAAGAAGTTCAAGTATATTGGTGAGCAAACTTTCTCTTATCAGGTTTTGTGTTTTTTTTTTGGTTCATATAAACATTGTAGTATTTGTGAAGACTTATTGCCCTTTCATTTTATTTTCTTTTTTGGCTTATTCACAATGAGGCTATTGGTCACTAAAATAAAGGATGTGTTTCTGGAGGGACACCAATAATATTTCTGAATTGCAATAGGAAGTTAAGAGGCTGCACAGCAGATGATATCATAATGCCTCCTACTCATACAACATTCTGATATGGGGATATGTGATGTTCATGATGTTTCAAACATCTATTAAGTTTGCAGAGTGTCATGATCGGACTGTTCTTGGAGTGGGTGCAAGAGAGTAATTTTACTTTTGAATCATAGTGTAACAATGAAGCCTTTTAAAGATAAGGCATGAGAATAGTAGGTGCTATTTTGGCTTTGAACAAAAATATTCCAGTGAACTCTATCTGCTTCCATCACGAAGGCACCTGGTGAGAAACACCTGCTGCTCCCCTCTTCTATCATTAAGGAACTTGATGTCAGGAAATAAAACTCTTCCACTGACATGTTCTGAAAAGAGAGGTTACAAAATGTTATATGTCGAGAAGGCTTTGATTTTGAGATGATAGCTTAGATCCACTGTGCTTTTCCTCCTCAGGATAAGTGTGTCAATATTTTTAATGACATTGGTCATGGATATTATTTTATAGGATCTCCTTTCAGCAACAGACATTATGAATATTTTGGTCAATATTCTTTCAAAATATTTTCCATGCTGTATGTAAGTAAATATATACTTTTATAATACTATAACCATACCAAACATACTAATTTAGGACATGTAAATTCATGTACATTTCTTCATGTTGTTAAATAGTCTTCTGCAACATCATTTTATTTTATTTTATTTGAGATGATGTCTCACTCTGTCACCCAGGCTGGATTGCAGTGACACTACCTTGGTTCACTGCAACCTCCGCCTTCCAGGTTCAAGTGATTCTCCTGCCTCAGCCTCCTGAGTAGCTGGGACTACAGGCACGTGCCACCATGCCCAGCTAATTTTTGATATTTTTAGTAGAGACAGGGTTTCACCATGTTGGCCAGGATAGTCTCGATCTCTTGACCTGGTGATCTGCTCAGCTAAGCCTTGCAAAGTGCTGGGATTACAAGCATGAGCCACCGTGCCCGGCCAACATAATTTTAAATGGCTACAGTGTTCTAACAAATAAATGTACTGTATTTAATATCTCATTATTAAACAATCACAAATAGTGCTGTGATGAACACATCTGGATAGTTATTTTTGACAATATCATTGATTATTTCCTTAGAGTGAGGTTTCTCAACCTGGCACTATTGGGGAAGGATGTTTATTGGCATTTGGGGAAGGATAATTATTTGTTGTAGAGGACCATCCTGTGCACTGTAGAGCATTTAACAACATCCCTGGCCTCTACCCACTAGATGCTAGAAGCATCCCTACCCTGGTGGTGACAGCCAAAACTGTCTCAAGACATTGCCAAATGTCCTTGGAAGCCAAAATCTTCCCCCATTGAGAACCAGTGCCACAGAGTAAATTATTTAAAAAAGAATTCTCACACAAATCATACGCACAGATTTAATTTTAAAAAAATCTATGTGGGTTTTATTTTCACTTTAGATAAAGTAATAGAAAGTTATGAAGAGACAACTTTAAATTTGTGGAAAATGTTTTTCCTAAACCAAGGGTGTCCAATCTTTTGCTTCCCTGGGCCACAATGGAAGAAGAATTGTCTTTGACCACACATAAAATACGCTAACATTAACAATCACAAACAATCTTATAATGTTTTAAGAAAGTTTACCAATTTGTATTGGGTTGCGTTCAAAACTGTCCTGGGTCACATGCAGCCCACAGGCTGCAGGTTGGACAAGCTTGCAAACCTTTCCTACCAAAGTTCTTAAGGGATAGTGTACCTGGTGATAAATACAGGTGGGGTCCTATTTTATTGTTAGCTACAGAAAAATCTTTCTTTAAGTGATAAAGCTCACAGATATGGAATGAGAGAAGACCCAGCTCTCAAACTGCTTATCTTTTTGACCACATAATATTTCATAATTTCAGATTCTGTAACCACATTACACATTTTTTTACACATAATGTTTTCCTTTTCTAAGCAGTAAATAGACTGATTAAGTGTTTGGATTTGGAATGAGTTAAAGTAAGATTCCGATATGGTATCTTACCAGTTTCTAACTAGTTAATCTTGGGCTGCTTTAATTCTCAGTTTCTGTAACTGTAAGATGGGAATAAGGTCAACCACCCAGAGTGGTTGGAAAAATTAAAAGTCAAAAATTTTTAAGGCTCTTGATAATGCTTAGCATCTAGAGAGCACTCACAATAGTATCCAACCCCTCCAAATTGAAAGAATAATAATTAATTTCCTCAAATTAATTTTGTTTCACTACGCTCTCTAAGGAGGCATTTTAGCAGTAAAAGTTGTCTCAAAAGTTTTTGCTGGTTGAGTAGATTAAGTTGTAATATTTTAGGGATGTGACTTTTATAATTGTGTAAGAGACAGCACGATAGTTATTTCTTAATGAGTTATTTGGAACAGGAGCCCATTGGATGTGGGAAAAAATACTAGAAATTTGATTTTCTATGTATTTTAAATGTCATCTGTTTTAATTTCTATTTTTATATTTGGTAATATTAGTAAAATGGTGTGATGTATGTGACTTTGTGACTGCTTGCTCAAAATTTCTTTATTGCTGGTGTGAGAGCGACATCTGTTTTGGAGAACACTGACTGAAGGTAGTTTTTTGTTGTTTCTGTGTTTTGGGAGAGAGAAAAGGAGTTGTAAATCTCACTGACTGTCAGAATCCCCACAATTCACTGTGTGTTTTTTCAACATTATTATGCTTAAAGTTTCATTATTCTTGCAGTTTTCAATCACAGCAGAGGTATATTTTAAAAGTTCCCACCCCAGTTGTTCTCTCAAGATTGATTGAAGAGGGGAGCAGGATGCAGCATTTGCCTAAGTCACAGATAGCACCTAGGAAGATTTTATTTCTCTCTGTTTTAGAAATGTAAAATAAAACACAAGATTCTTTCTCTTTTGAAAAATATAAGCTAGCTATCGAGCGACAACAATGGCCAAATTAACTCTCGTCCTAGTCTGTCTCTCCGTTCCTCCTTTGAAATAAGAATACCTTGAAGAAATGGAGACATTCCGTGATGGAAGGCATATACTATGTTATCAGGTTTTAGAAGCTGGTGGAAGGGAGTGGGTTGTGTGCGTGTGTGTATGTTTGTGCACACTCGGTCATGTTTTAATAGGGGACCCAGTATTCACTGAGTTCCTGGTGTCTGACAGGCTCTTTATACTGGACACTTACCATCCAATTTCACCTTCACACAGGCAAGATAAGAGAGATGAGAATCTCCTGCCCTTCTCTTGTAAACATTTTTTGTCAAATAAAGAAAGAATAGGTGGGAAGTTAAGGTCCTATTGTATCCACATTGACTTCACCCTGCCCCTGCTACCTTAGTGTTCCACTCCACAGACTTATTGCTATTTTATACTTCCAGAAATTTCTATGTACACAAGGAAAAAAATATGTATACACTGTTTTCACAAGTGAGAATCATAGAATGGAAATGGAAATCATGTGAGAGCGATTGCTAATATCAAACTATTTTTCTTCATTTTGCAATATCATTGGGATAATTTCCATATCAATATATATAGATTTACCTCATTCTTTCTAGATCCTCATGACATTCCACTGCATGGATTTACTATAATTAATTTAGCTACTTCCTTATAAAACACTGTAATATCATCTGTATGCATCTCTGAACACTTATCTAGGGTTAAGTTTATAAAAATGGGAATTACTGTTTCAAAATGTATGCATGTTTAAAATTTAGATTCAACAACAAGAGTGCATCAATATATCCTCCCATATGTGAGAAATTTTTTCTCAAATTCTCATATTGTTTAAATTTTAAGGTAAAAATAGCATTTAATTTTTGCCTTAACTTATTATTCTTGAATAATGAGTGAGATTGAGCATCTCTTTGTAAGCCTATTTGCATGTGCATCTCCTGGAAATAAGTGGTTTTATAATCATTATCAAGAAGGCCCTGCCATTGTACTGGTTGCATCTCTGTTTTTGTACTTAGGGTCACTAAAGAAGCCAGAGTGGAGGCTGCAGGGAATACGGATTTAAATGAATTTTGGCTGTACCATCAAGCAGTCTGATCACTGAGGAAATATCAAAAGCTTCACCCGAGTGACTCATCACCCAAATTCGACAGAGGTAATAGAATAACTTACATTGCTCAACCTTTTGGCTATTTAGTTGGCTTTGTGAGATCAATGGTGCCCACGTTCTCTGCTGGATTTTGCTTTGGGAAAGAGATTTATTGGTTAGATCTCACATTACAATGCCATCAGTGTCTTTGGGACCCGATTCCCAATACTCAGAAGCATAGAACAAAATTATTTAACATCTTGGCCTCAGGTAACAATATCTACTTCATTGAGTTGGATCAGGCATCAAATTCTGTGGGGATATACTATTGTCCAGTGCATGAGCTCTCCTTCATCTTGTTTCATTATTTTCTGAGACTTTGGTTTGTATTGGATAGTGAAAAGCTTGTGGCTAGAGATAAACCCAAGTGGCAATTTTAGGAGACATGTGAAATAAAAATGTGACTGGTCATGCATATGGATTATTAGATGTATAATGTATAATATAGCTTTCTATATGTAGTGTTACCTAGATTGGGCACATGTGCTATTATTATGCTTTTAAAATGTATTGCTTTTTTCATGAAGTTCAGATGGTCTGACTAGTTTATATTCTCTAAACATTTCTTGTTTTACTATTTCGTCAGCTTCTACTCTTAAAATTCACTGCATGGTCTCTACAGACAAGAAGCAAAGGTTCTGCACTGCTACAGCTTTCCGTTAAAAGACAGAGTGTCCACATTTTCTCTCATTTTACTCTGAGACGGCCAGTCTGTTTTGTAGTCTCCCACACACACTTTTCTTCTCTCAAAGACATTTCCAAGTTTAATATTATATTTTTAAAAAGCCTAGAATCATGCAGGCTTTAAAAGAAATACCAGGAATTAAAAACAAGAAATAACTCCCATATAGAGCCCTTTACCACATCTGTCTAACAATTATAGCAATGCCTTTGCTAGTTAAATTATTGCAGAATTGTTAATATCATCCACTTTTCAAAAGCACTAAAATAAAATTGTTTAGAAATAATGTCATTTATTTAAAAAATTGGGCAGAATAAGGAATATATGTCTTTATATTGGTATAAGATGATTAAATATTTTTTATGGAAAATGAGACATTTCAAAGATTAATCTTAACAGGGAAGTCTTTTCCTATGTAAATATTTTATCACTTTACACTGTATAATATTGGAGATTTTCTGATAATTTGTGGTTTTGAAAATTATGGGGTCTTAGAATTTGTTCATTTGAAGATCTTTTAGCTTTTATTATGAGGGTACACTGACCAAAACAAATTATATGTCTCATGTTATTCTTCATAGTGCATCTAGTCTGGTCACATGGAATCATGTAGCTCCGAAATAATAGTGAAAGAAAGCTATAAAAGAGGAAATTGCATGTAATTGTAGTAAAGGATAAGCGTTTACTGAACAGACAGAAAATACCAAAGACATACTTGCTCTCTGTGCCTGTGTAATCAGTGATGCGTTAGTAATATTATTTTGTATAAAAAAGACTTTTTAAAATGTATTACATTTTTCTGTACTGAACAGCGTAAAATAATCGAGAGTGATCTGTAATTCTTGCCAGAAAGAGACTTTGACATTGGATAGGATCACTTTTACAGTCTGTTCATTTATCCAACAAGCATGTAGGATTCGAAGGTAGGTTTCTTGTATGGACACTGCTAGGTACAGAATTTGAGGTGTATACGTTAGTGGTAAAAAGTTCATGTTAGTGTATGTTAGTGGTGAAAAGATCAGTAATCATTGCACAGGGCATGGAGAGCAATCTTTTTTTTAACTTTTTAAAAATTATACTTTAAGTTCTGGGATGTATGTACAGAATGTGCAGATTTGTTACAGAGGTATATACATGCCATGGTGGTTTGCTGCACCCATCAACCCGTCATCTACATTAGTTATTTCTCCTAATGCTAACCCTCCCCTAGCTCCCCCACTCCGTGACCAGGCCCTGGTGTGTGATGTTCCCCTTCCTGTGTCCATGTGTTCTCATTGTTCAGCTACCACTTATGAGTGAGAACATGCGGTGTTTGACAGGAAATGATAATATAAAGAAGAATGAGAAGTAGTCATCAAAGGTAAAAATGATGTAGTAATCACTGCTGATTTTAGCACGGTGTTTACTAATTTCCCACCATTAGTGAAGGACTTGACCATCCATTGTGAATATTATGTCATCCTCTCTTCCCAACATCCAACTGCCTCTTTTTCCTTATCTTATACCTACTGTGCAGCTTATAGATGGAAAGATGCTTTCCAGGATTTGTAATCCCTTTCTCTGTGCTAGGGTGAGCAGGTCTCAGCCAATCAGTGCAAGGAATTCCCTTGCCCCAGGCAATGGTTCAAGAATGGGACTTTGTGAATGTGAATGGGAAGAGACATTTCTCATGTGAATGGGAAGAGCCATTCACATCTGGACTACAGGCCATGAGAGGTTTTCTGAGAATGACTGTAAAAGCTCTCTCACTATTTTGGGAGAACTTTTTGCAGTGATCATTTTGTTCATTCCTTTGCTTTGGATGAAGAAGCTCCTTCTACCTGTGAGGGAAAGCAAGCCTGCTGACTCCACAGAAGGCTGAACAGAGGGAGAAAAAAAGAAAACAGTTCTTAAATCTGTGGCTTAGCCACTGAAATCAAACCCAGCCTGAAGACTCTCTTTTCTCTGGACTTTGAGATTAGTGGGCCAGTAATACACTTTTGTTGCTTATGCTAGTCTGAGTTATGTTTTCTCTTCCCCTCAACTAGTCTGAATTATACCCAGAAGTTATCTCTTCCATCTTTATAATGATTCCGTGAAATAGATGTTATTACTGTTATCATTTTAGGGGTGAGGAAACTGAAGTCTTAAGGTTAGATCACTTGTCCTGAACCACAGTGGTACAAAGTGGAAAAGTCAGGACTTTACCTGCACAGTTCAATCCAACGACCACATTCTTAAGCACTGTATTCTACAGCTTCACATGCTTTGTTGATCCAGAGACAATGTCAGTCAACTTAGAAATGTAGAAAACGTATCACTATGGTGGAAGCATTTGATCTGGCCTGTGGTTAGAACTTAAATCAACAAGAGATGCAGCTGCATCAACAGCTTTAGAGTAGAGGAGGTAAAGTAGCTGAGGCTGGCATCTAATCTCTGTGTAGTTCCTTAAGGGGGTGATAGGAGATGGGACCCGTAGGAAAGCTTGGGGGTCCCACAGAGTTTAGAAGACAAAGATTGAGATCAGAAAGGCATGGCAAAATTAGATGGAGGAGGTTAATAAAAGGAGGAGTCCCTGAAAGGGAATGGTCAAACAGTGGAGGAATCACAAACATTGAGGCTGGTGCCCACCTACCTGTAGGGATGGTGGGGTGAGGAATGGGTTACAAAAGAAAATGATCACCAGGATCTGCATACACTTAGGAGTTCAGTGTCATCACCATCAGGGAAGAGCCATGTTTCAGTGTAGGAGAGAAGGTGGAGGAAGTATTGCCGGAAGGACTGAGTCAGAATGTGTGTATAAAGGTTCAAAAAAGCACAGTGAAGGATTGGTTACCAGGGGTATGGAGGATAGATGTATGAGGATAACTATGCTGAGTTTGAGATGGCTAGTGGGCTGGAAGCATGTGCATTTTGGTCACTAGCGATTAAAACTGGGAATTGTGGGAAGGAAAGAGGCTGTTTCCAGCTTGAGCTTCTTCCCAGCTTACATTTACATACGTGGATTCCTTCACAATTCTAACTGCCAGTGCACCATGTCCTGCCGGCAGAAGGGAACTGAGGTGGCTATGGCAACCTGAAAAACCTCAAACTATTAATAATCACAAATATATGGAGGCTGAAATTCTTTAAAAACAATAACATCAGCAGTGGCAGTGGCAACGGGAACAAACATAGTAATTTGTAACTCTCACCTCTGGAGAAACACAGAGCTACATATATTATTTTTTAATAATCAGTCACAAATTAACTAATTGCTGCAGTCCTGAAACCCACTTTTCCCTGTAGCTTGTCATTATCTGCAGATGTCAAAACAAGTAAAATAAATGGACTAGATTTCCTTGAGATGTTTGTTGGTAATAAGTGTTTGCCTCAAAAAAATTAAAAATTGTGTGTCTGGCAGCAAAAGCTCCTTCGTAGGTTATTACTTTAAAGTTTCTTTTTTATCTTTGAATAGCTGGTAGAGATTGTTAGACTCTACCTTCCTCCTTTTCTGAATCATCAAATTCAGTGGTCAGTTGAAGAATCACTGATTAAAATCCACTGTGGCGTTGCAATTAAAAATGCACATCCCTGGTTCCCCACCCTAGAGATGTGGATTCATTAAGTCTAGAGTAGGACCCAGGAATTGGTATTTTAAGTGAGCTCCCCAACGTAATTCTGATGGTGAGATGGTGAGAAACAAAGCTCTAGTCTTGGAGAGCTGGTGGCTGAAGATTACAATAGGGAGGTGTGCTTTTCTGTTTTGGAATTTGTTTTAGTTGTTTTTCTAACCCGATTCTTTCTTCTTCATCATAAATCTTTGCTCCTAGAGACAGAGTGTTATGATGGAAAAAGCTCATGAGGTCTGGATTGGAGTCCCTGGTATGGCATTTATAAAAGGTGAACCCTAGACTGAGACAGGTAAACTTATTCTGAGTCTCAGTTTCTCCATCTTTGAGATGGCCCTAAGAGTTTTCCTTAGAGCTCTAGGGATGATGTTTAGAGAGTATCTTATCCAATACCTAGTGTATAATAAGTGCTTAAATAGTACTATTATTATGACCTTGATTTCTCCTTGGCACTAACTTATTACACCTGCCTCTGGGGTTGCTGGCACAGAAATGTTACCTTGTAGAGGATTGCATGTGTCGTACACACACTAGGGGAATTTTTCTGCTCTTTTACTCCCCTCTTTCCCTTTTCCTTAGGCTTAGAATGAAAGCCCATTAGGGAGGACCTGAGCCCAATGATGAGGTGAAGAAAGGGAAGTGGTCCTCAAGAGAAAACAGCAGAGCAAGAGTATGCCGGCAATGAGATTCTCAGAAACCCCCAATCCTGTGCAGGGAACTAAATGAAGTATGGTGCTATCAGCATTTGTAGCGTCCGTTGGTGGCACTGAGTAGAGGAAGTGGATGCTATTATCTTTGTCATATCTGCCTTTTCTTCTTGAAAGTTGACAAGGTGAGGTTGGTTGGGGACAGAAGTTAGAGAAGGATTCCCTTGTTAACATTGTCTTGTCTGTGTTCTGTGTCCCCTCTGTGTACTATAGACACAGCGACCTGGTGAAATGGTGGAGAGAGAAAGAATGCTCAAAGTTCTGTGTGTACTGCTTGTGCATTCCACAAAACCTGTTACCCATCTGGTGTTTTGGCATGATAGAAGTTTCTAGTTTCAGAAATATCATGGAACAGGGGCTTGTGGATGGGGTAGATATTTTAACTTTTGGCTTGGATCGTGGATTCCGTAAAGATAGAATTTCTTGGAAATTCTCAATATATTTCTTAATGCAGCAGTGTGAAAGGGCTTTAATAGTTTTGATATAGATTATAAATTGATGGCTTATGGACAGAATTTCTCTTTCGAATTGTCTACTTCTTATCAGTATTATATTTAAAAAATGAAATTTCTCCAATGTAAACAAATAATCAAACAAAAGCAACCAAGAAATTTTGCCTTTAAATTCAAATTTCTGGGTTTTTTTTTTTTTTGAATAGTCCAAACACGTGACAATATTGGCTGAGGAGCGGGAATTGAATGTACCAGTTTGTCACAGGCGCCAGCTGCTCATTATTTTCTTGCCTGGCCTGCCTTGCATAGAATGGGAGCTCAGACTTGAGCTACCAGCTCTAGACTCACACGCTCCCTGGGTATAAGTACCCTGCTCTTCCAATTATCGTATATAAGACTCAGAGACATTGGGAGCTCAGACTTGAGTACCAGCTCTAGATTCACACTGCCCTGGTATAAGTACCTGCCCTTCCAATTATCCTATATAACTCTGAGCAAGCTAGTTAATCTTTGTGTTAGTTTTTTGTCTGCAAAATAGGAATGATGTCTTCGTCAGTTTGGGCTGCTATAACAGAATAAAAAGGAAAAAACTTCCCCACAGCACTGTTGTTACATCTTAGAAGAAATAACCCAAGTACCATATCACTTATGCAATTCATATGTAAGTTTCCTCAATTGTCCTGCAATTATCTTATGTGATTTTTCTAAAAGAAGGGTCCAATGTTCACATATTTGGATGAATTTTAACCTCTTTTAATCTAGAGAAGTCCCTCCATCTTTTTTTACATGTTAAAGCGAGGTATAGTTGACGTAAAACTGCATATTTTTAAGTGTATAATTTGAGAAGTTTAAATATGTTTACATCATGAAACTATCATCACAATCAAGGCAATGAATGTATATGTCACCCCCAAAGCTTTTTGGTTCCCCTTTGTAAACTTTCTCCGTTGCCCTCACTCTACTTTCCTCCTTCATCCTCCGGCAACCACTGATCTTTCTGTCACTAGAGATAATTTGAATTTTGTAGATTTTCATGTAAAGGGAATCATACAGTATGTACTATTTTGTGTCTGGCTTCTTTTCCTCAGTGTAACTATTTTGAGATTCCTCCATGTTTTGCATGTGTCAATAGTTCATCGTTTTGTTGCTGCACAGCATTTCATCTTGTGGATATATCACAATGTGTTTATCCATTTACCTGCTGATACCCATCTGGGTTATTTCCATGATTTGGCTTTACCAAATAAAGTTGCTGTGACTATTTGTGGGCATGTCTTTGTATAGACATTTGCTTTTTTTTTGTCTTGAGTCTATTTCTGGATTGGAATGGCTGAATCATATAGTAGGTATATGTTTAACATTTTAAGAAACTGCAAAGCTGTTTTCCAAAGTGGTTGTAGCATTTTACATTTTTACCAGCAGTGGAGAGAGTTCCAGTTCCTTCTTGCCAACATACTTGGTAAGCTACGTTTTTAAAAAAATTTAGCCATTATAATGGCTGTGCCTCAATCTTTCTTCTTTCTTTTTTTCGTGCTTATGTTCTTGCTTTCTTGCTTGCTTTATTTTTTTGGTGTATGTCTGTTTTTGGTTTTCATGACATTCACTTTTGAAGAGTTCAAGAAAGTCACCATGTAGAACAATTTGTATTCAGGAGTGTTTGAAGGTGTTTTAAAGTACACTTTATGGGCCCTTTTATTTTATAGTCTTTGGTAGGTAGTCTGTGACTACTTTGTGGATTCTCTGATTGTCAACTCCAGATGAGGATGGATACAAGGGAGGAGGCATCTGCCCATGCCGTAATAGTGAGATTGTTTTATGAAAATTTATTCTGGAAAAATAATCAGTATTAAACCTTAAAAAAAAAATTCTAATCCTATAAGAAAGCTCAAATTGGCCGGGTGTGGTGGCTCATGTCTGTAATCCCAGCACTTTGGGAGGCCAAGGTGGGTGGATCACGAGGCCAGGAGATTGAGACCAGCCTGGTCAACATGGTGAAACCCCATCTCTACTAAAAATACAAAACTTAGCTGGGCATGATGATGCGTGCCTGTAATCCCAGCTACTCGGTAGGCTGAGGCAGGAGAATCGCTTGAACCAGGGAGTCGGAGGTGCAGTGAGTCTGTCTCAAAAAAAAAAAAAAAGAAAACTCAAATTTCACCCAGCTTTGGACTTCAGTATAGAAGTGGAGTATCTGGAGTGGCATGCCAAATTGGGTTGAATTGCACTTTTATATGATACGCTTCACTCTCTTAAGCTAATATGGCAACAATTTCTGAGTAAAAATGGCTATTTCTGCTGTAAGACCTCTCTCTTCTTTCCAAGGAAATCAACTAAACAGAAAAATATTTCAAAGGGCTAGAGTTCCATTTGCTTTATTTCTTACATTTTGGGCCCTGACTGGGAAGAAACAATGGCTGTGAAATGTTTGACTCCATGAACATACCTTCGTTTTGACTAGCTCCCCCAGTAATGATGACCAGTAATGATGACCAGCTCTCTGGCATGGATGCACTTTAGAAATACTGCCTTGTATGGTAGGATATTTGTAGATGAATTGATAATGATGATAAGGACATTTGAATAATGCTCCCTCCCCATTTTAAAGGCATACTTTGAGTCATAAAAGAAATATAAAAGAAATTATAAAATAAATTATAAAAGAAAGAAAACTAACAAACCTTAAAACATGAATAAGAACTTCTTTTCTTGTTTCCTTTTCCTTTTCTTTTTTTAAGATTATAAATTCACAGTTAAAGTGAACCCTTGAAACAAATTAGTAGATATTTGAGGTTTAATATTTAAAACCTGGTCTCCTGGGGCTCTCAAGGCCACCTAGGGTAAAGGTCACCTTATGTATTAGGGTTCTCTAGAGGGACAGAACTAACAGGACATTTGTGAAAGGGAGTTTATTAAGGAGAATTGGCTCACATGATCACAAGGTGAAGCCCCATGATAGGCCATCTGCAAGCCGAGGAAGAAAGAAGCCAGTAGTGGCTTGGTTGGAGTCCAAATGCCTCAAAAGTAGGGAAGCCAACAGTGCAGCCTTCAGTCTGTTGGCAGAAGGCCCAAGAGCCTCTGACAAACCACTGGTATACGTCCAAGAGCCCAAAGACCAAAGAACCTGGAGTCTGGTGTCTAAGGGCAGGAGGAATGGACAAAAAGCATGTACACGGAAGAAAGATGAAAGCCAGGAGACTCAGCAAGCCAGCTTCTTCCACCTTCTTCTGCATACTTTGTTCTTGCCTCACTGGCAGCCAATTGGATGGTGCCCACCCACATTGAGGGTGGGTCTGTCTCTCCCAGTCCGCTGACTCAAATGTCAGTCTCCTCTGGCAACACCCTCCCAGACATACCCAGAAACAATACTTTACCAGCTATCTAGGCATCCTTCCATCCAATCAATTTGACACCTAATATTAACCACATCTTATTTCTATTATATTCCATACTGCAATGAACCAGAAATCAGAAAAAGCTGTTTGGCTTATTGATACGGAATTTTAACAAGCTAGTCATCTTCACCTGCCTGGGATGGCCTTGACAACTGGAAAGTGTCAAATCTTTTTGGGATGCAGATGATCAGAGGAAAGCCTTAAACTCTAAGAGTAGTTGTATGACAAGAATAACCTCTTTCTATTGCAAGATGGATCAAATTTTCTAAATGGCAGTGGATCCTAATATTTCATAGCTAGAAAGGATATCAAATATCACAATAATAAAATACCTAAGTTATTATTTTCTTCCATATCAGATGCTATACTTTGCATGCCTTTTTGTATTTCATTCTTTTCAGCAGCCCTTGCCCTTTGTACTATTATTTCCCCCATTTTAATGAGGAGTCTAAAACTAAAGAGGTTAAGGAAGTTGATTAAGGTTATATAACTCATTTTCCTAACACTTTCATCTTGCAATTACAGGTTGATTAGATACTTTCAAGGTCATTTGTAAGTAGCAATTTATTAGAAATTATTTTTGGGCATGGGATTTAGGAAGCAGAAATTTCTGATTGCCTGACCACAGTTGTTGGTTTTCAGACCTTTCACTATTTAGTGTGCCTGCCGAGAAGTTTTTTTACCTATTGCAAAGGCTCCTAATACATGGAGACTCCAGACCCAGTTTGACTTTCCTGTGAGATACTTATTGACTGAGCCATGGAAAAATCTGTGTTGCTAAAGAAAAATTAAGTGATGTCTTGTGTGAATAAGTCTCCTGTTAGTTGCTGAAGTAGGGGCTTAATGCTTGTTAGTTTTTTTCACCCCGCTCTGTAGGTCATGTCTATGTTTAATGTAGTGGCAGGCAAGAAAAATGATAAAGAGAGAATGTGCAGGCAGAACAAATAATTTGTCAAACAACTTCCTCTAAGCATTAAAAATTGATTAAGATAAATTACATCAAGTGTCCTGCCTTTAATATGAGAACTTCATTAAAGATAATAAAGCTTTGATTAGCTTTGCTGTGGAAGATAATGTTCTGTAGGCAAATGCAGGATGCCTCCTGGCCTTAGCTCATGTTGCTTTTAGATCTTGGTGATGGGTGCTTCTCTATTCCCCTTAATGTAAAAGTCCCATAGACTGTGATGATTGTGAGAATTGGCACTCATAGGTATGCTCAGGTTTCGAGAAGCTTCCAGTAGTAGCAATATCACAAAAAATAGCAATACCAAAAAAGCATTTTTGGTAAGTGAGTAATAGTAATAGCTTTTCTTTGCTCCAGGTTTTGGGCCATTACAACTCTATAACTTGGTTATAAGGCAAATGATAATTCTTATTTGACAGGTAAGGGGTAAGAGCATTAGAGAAGTTAAGTAACATGGCCAAATAACTTTGCTACAATGTGCAGAGATGCGACTAAACTCCAGGTCTGCCTAAACCCAAGTTCTGTTCCCTGAATGGTTATGCTGTATTGTGCCTTCTACTTTACAATGCCTTGAATAAAACATAAATGGTACATTTACTTAAACATTTCTCCCTTTTAAACAGAAGTTTGTTCTAATTTTCTAAGTCATAATTAACCTGTCATGTATATAGGAAATTACAAGTTTGAGATAAATTATAGGTGCAAACAACGGAAAATTAAAAATACATATTGCATTAGTAAGGATCTCAGCAGGAAAGAGATGGCATATTCATATTAGGTAATTTGAGAAGAGTTTAATAAAGGGATTATTCTAAGAGTATAGGTGGGATCAATGTCTTAGTCTGTCAGGCTGCCATAAGAAAATGCCAAAGACTGGGTGGCTTAAACAAAATAAATTTATTTCTCGCAGTTCTGGAAGTTGGAACTCTGAGGTCAGGGTGCCAGCATGGCTAGATTCTTAATGAGGGCCAACTTCTGACTTGCAGATGGCTGCCTTCTTACTATATTCTCAAACAGCAAGAAGAGAAATGGGGGGAGACAGGGAGAATGAGAGAAAGAGAGAGTCAAGAGACAGAGTTGAGAGAGAAAAAAAGGGGGAGAGAGAGAGAGAGAAAGAGAAGAGAGGAGAGAGAGAGAGAGAGAGAGAGAGAGAGAGAGAGAGAGAGAGAGAGAGAAATCTGGTGTTTCTTCTTTTAGGGACAGTAATTCCCTAATGAAGATACTACCCTCAAGACCTTTTCTAAACCTAATTATCCCCACAAAGGCCCCATTTCCTGATACCATCACACTGTGAGGGTAGGGCTTCAACACAGGAATGCTAAGAGGACACAATTCAGTCCACAACAATTAGGAAAACCACAGGGGATACTTCAGTACCCTGGGACTGGAAACATTAGGGAGTTATTGTTAGACCTGAAGGAACTAGAGAGGGTTTGACTACTTCTCTGGAAAGACAGGAAATGTATGCGGTGTGGGCTACCTGATAGGACTTTGAACCCTAGCTGGGGCATGCAGCCAGCCAGCAGCAACACCATCCTAAAGGGAGCGGGGCCTCCACTCTTCTGCCTCCGTCTGATTTCCCCCTGTGTTTCTCAGTGATGGATGCTAACTGAAAGCTAGAGAGAAAAGAAGCCCGTTGTTGTTGTTGTGTTTACTGCTCTGGTTGTCATCTTATTTTCCTTTGGATACCTGGAGAGATTGTACTTCCTTATCCCATTACAATTGTGTGGGGTCACATGGTTTGTTTCAGCCAATGAGTTGTGAGAGAAGTGACAGGCACTTCTAGACAGAAATAGTTAATTACTGATGTAACGCACTCTTAGACTATTTTTTCCCATTGTCATAATGATCAGCAATATTTAGGATGGTTGCTGCTCTGTCAGCTGGTACCAAGAGTAAAATCGTGGCCATGTGGGATGAGAAAGAAACAGACCTTTGTTTGTAAAAGTCTCTTTGAGATTTTGGGATGGTTTGTTACCAGAATATAACGTGCCCATCCTGATGGTCCTTATTTGCAGGAAGAATGAACAAACTTGTCCCTTTTAATTTGGACAGAACATTTGTAGAGCCTGTGATTACCAAAGGAGCTAATTTACATAATTTTGAAACTTTAGCTAGTCAGTGTGTCCTTGTCATGACCTTAACATTCACAAGTTTAATATTATATTCTATCTCACAGTAGAAGGATTTCTAAATATAACTCTTATTAATGCCAGTGCCTCTTTGCTTATTGGAATGACACTCTAGCCCTTGAAATTGTAAGTTTGAGTGAGAACAACGCATCAAAGACAGATCAGAATCAGGCAGGCAGCTTCTCCTGGGAGGATAGGAATTAATTTGAGTTTTGAATTTCTTCTTTTGATATTCTATTATTCTCAACAATAGTGAGTAATTTTAAGATGGAGAATTGAAGCTGCCTAGGCCTGTTCTATTTTCTCATGTCTAGTTCACTCTTGTTATTCAAATGTGTCTCTCATTTATTACTTTTATTTCTTGACAAATAGGCCTATAGACATGTACATTGCTTTTGTCCTGAATGTTAAACAGGAAGAAAAAGATTCTCAGCACAGCAAATTTACAAGAGTGTGAAAATTAAAAGTTGAGTGCCCCAAACCAAGACCATACTTGAATTGCCTATTGTACTTCATCTTGCTTTGGGGAA
>NW_016809273.1:2877252-2883971 GCF_001698545.2 Rhinopithecus bieti
AAAAAAAAAAAAAAAAAAAAAAAAAATCACTCATTTAATTCACAAGTTAAATTGCGTATAGTTATGAGGGGAAACATGATTTTGTGATATATGCATGCATTGAGGAATGGCTAAATCCAGCTATTTACCAAATGCATTATCTCACATACTTACCATTTTTTTTTTTTTTTTTTTGCAGTGAGGATACTTAAAATGTACTCTCTCAGCAATTTTTAAGTATAAAATATATTATTAGCTAGAGTTGTCATGATGTACGATGGATCCCTCTAATTTATTCTTCCTGTCTAATTGAAATTTGATGTCCTGTGGACAACTCTGCCTGACCCCAACCCACACTGCCACTCCACCAATTTTTGATACCCATCACTTTACTCTCTGCTTTTGTGAGTTCCATGGTTTTAGATTTCATATGTAAATGAGATCATGTGGTATTTGTCTCTTTGGTCCTGCCTTATTTAATGGAATGTAATGTCCTCTTAAGTTCATTCAGGCTGTTGCAAATGGCAGGAATTTCTTCATTTTTTTTAAGGCTGTATAGTATTCCATTGTGTATGCACACTACATTTTCTTTATCCACTCATCCGTTGATGGACACTTAGGTTGATTTCATATCTTGGCTATTGTTAATAGTGCTGCAATGAACATGGTAGTGCAGGTGTAATTTTGACATTCTGATTTTATATTCTTTGGATATATACCCAGTGGTGTGATTTATGGAACATTTGTATGGTAGTTTTATTTGTAATTTTTTCTGAAATCTCTGTACTGTTTTTTACAATGGCTATACTAATTTACATTCCCATCAACAATGTGCAAGGATTTTCTTTTTTCTGCATTTTTGCCAACTCTTGTTATCATTTGTCTTTTTATTATTATTTTTTATTATACTTTGAGTTCTGGGTTACCTGTGCAGAACGTGCAGTTTTGTTACATAGGTATACACGTGCCATGGTGGTTTGCTGCACCCATCAACCTGTCACCTACTTTAGGTATTTCTTCTAATGTTATCCCTACCCCAGTCCCCTACCCCCCGACAGGCCCCGGTGTGCCATGTTCCCCTCCCTGTGTCCATGTGTTCTCATTGTTCAACTTCCACTTATGAGTGAGAACATGCAGTGTTTGCTTTTCTGTCCTTGTGATAGTTTGCTGAGAATGATGGTTTCCAGCTCATCCATGTCCCTGCAAAGGACATGAACTCATCCTTTTTTTATGGCTGCATAGTATTTCATGGTGTATATGTGCCACATTTTGTTAATCCAGTCTATCATTGATGGACATTTGGGTTGGTTCCAAGTCTTTGCTATTGTGAATAGTGCCATAATAAACATACGTGTGCATGTGTCTTTATCATAGAATGATTTATAATCCTTTGGGTATATGCCCAGTAATGGGATGGCTGGGTCAAATGGTATTTCTAGTTCTAGATCCTTGAGGATTGCCACACTGTCTTCCATAATGGTTGAACTAATTTACACTCCCACCAACAGTGTAAAAGCTTTCCTATTTTTCCACAACTTCTCTAGCATCTGTTGTTTCCTGACTTTTTAATGATCACCATTTTAATTGGCATGAGATGGTATCTCATTGTGATTTTGATTTGTATTTCTATAATGACCAGTGATAATGAGCATTTTTTCATATGTCTATTGGCTACATAAATTTCTTCTCTGGAGAAGTATCTGTTCATATCCTTTGCCCATTTTTTGATGTTTTTTTTTTTCTTGTAAATTTGTTTGACAAATGGGATCTAATTAAACTAAAGAGCTTCTGCACAGCAAAAGAAACTCTCATCAGAGTGAATAGGCAACCTACAGAATGGGAGAAAATTTTTGCAGTCTATGCATCTGACAAAGAGCTAATATCCAGAATCTTTTGTCTTTTTGATAATGGCCATTCTAACAGGTGTGAGGTGGTATCTTATGTGGTTTTAATTTGCTTTTTCCCTGGCGATTAGTGATGTTGAACATTTTTTTTTTTTTTTTTATACCTGTTGGCTATTAGTTTATCTTCTTTTGAGAAATTTGTATTCATGCCTTTTGCTCATTAAAAAACATCAGGTTGTTTTCTCACTATTGAGTTGTTTGAAGTCCTTATATATTTTGGATATTAACTCCTTGTGATGTGTATGGTTTGCAAATGTATTCTCCCACTCTTATGTGAACGCTTCGCTTTGTTGATTGTTTCATTGCCTGTGCAGAAGCTTGTTAGTTCAATATAATACCGTTTGTCTATTTTTCCTTTTGTTGCCTGTGCATTTGGGATCGTATTCAAAAATCATGCCCCAACCAGTGCCATGGAGCTTTTTTTGCCGTGTTTTCTTCCAGCAGTTCTACAGTTTTGAATTTCACATTTAATTCTTTAATCATTTTGAGTCAATATTTGTGTATGGTGTGAGAAGAAAGTCTAATTTCATTGTTTTCCATGTGTTTATGCAGTTTACCCAGTACCATTTATTGAATAGACTGTTCTTTTCCCATTGTATGTTCTTGACATCTTTGTTGAAAATCAATTGATCCTTCACATTTGGATTTATTTCTGGGCTATTTTATTCCATCGGTTTGTGTGTCTGTTTGTATGCAAATACCAGGCTATTTTGGTTACTATAGATTTGTGGTAGCTTTTGAAATGATGCCTCCAGTTTTGTTCTTTTTGTTGAAGATTGCTTTGGCTATTTGGGGTCTTTTGTGGTTCCCACAAATTTTAGAATTTTAAAAAATATTTCCATGAACAATTGCATATATTCTCACTCCCATGTCACACAGAGCTATCTTTTGAGAAATTCACACCAATGACTTACTTTTCTACCTTAGTCCCTGCCATCTTTGCTGAATGCTCTGTTAGGGAGATAGAAATAGTTGTTAGATAACACAGATGGCTAGACAAGGGACTAGGAAACATATATGGGGCAAGGAACTAAGAACTATGTATGGGATAAATATGAAGGGAATCTGACATTTCCTAGCTGGTTCTGGATTAAAAATGAATAGAGAGGTGGGTGGTTTAATACAAACTTCTTATACTAAATGGCCTCACTTTTGGAAAGCATAAATACTGGGAAGAGAAAGATAATGTAGACCTTTTAGTTCAAATTTGTTGTTGTTGTTGTTTTAAAGATCTAACAGCTGTTTAGAGTTATTCCCACAGTCTACAGAATATTCTATGGCTGGGAAAAATAGAACCAGCATGACTATGCTATTGCAAGTAATTTTACCTTTACCTTCTAGTTTATGATATTATGAATATTTGCGACAAGCTCTTGTCATTTTAGATAACAGATGGGTGCTTCTCTTGGTAACTTTAATGCCTTTGATTGGCTGGGCTTGTACATGTTCTTTATCAATATATATTACATAGATTTAATGGAATACTCAAAATCATTTCTCTGTCTTATTTTTAGAAGATAAAAAATACATAAGCCTACTCCTTTATATCCATGAAACAACATAATGTTGACCATCTACATTTACAGTATAATATTATTGCTGGTCAAAGTATTCTTGAAGCCTTATAAGATTCTGAGCCACTAAGAAAAATTAAATTATGCTATGTATCTATTGAGTGTATTCAGAAATTGTTGCATTAAAAGATTTTCTGCCTTAATATTTAGCTAATCAGATAATTTAATTAACCATAGTTTCTCAATGTTTGAGATTTCTGTATAATGCAAAATATTTAGATTAGCTGATAAAGTATCCAATTAAAATACAAAATGAAGTTTTAGATTGTAGCACACAAAGTATATATCTAACCAGTTACTTATTGTCATTAAAATATGTTTAAAAGTAGTTGTTAAATGTATTTTTGTCACCAATTTTAATTCTTGTAAAATAAGGCAGCAAATGCAGGCATTCATTTGCTGTACTGAAAACAGCCTTGAAATATCGGCCAAGAGGGTACATAGTCTTTCATCTATGAGTGTTTTAGTTATCTCACCACTCTGGTGTTAGGAACCCAAAAATCAGAGTTCTACAATAATTATTTGGACTATAAAGGCAGATATTGTTTCTGTTTTTAGTCTTTTTCAAAATGTGGTGCTCCGTTGACATGGGTTTCGTAGCATGTACTTTGTTAAAACTTACTTTGGAGGTGTAGTCGGAAACTGTGATAGTCGTATGGGTATGGCTTCTTACGACTGTGTCAGGTACTATGTGAGAATGTATAAGGTGAGTTCTTGACGAGTCGTGTTTGAAATACATTTGAAGTAAAACTAGTTTTAGTCAGGAAAATGAAACGGATACATTTGGTGTTTGGACATTTCTTTGCTTTGAGACAGGTCTGTCTCTTATTAACTCTTCGCTTTTGGATAGGTCTTTCTCATATTAACTCTAAAAGAGAACTTCTTTATAAGAGCATTTGAATTAAGGGGAGGCAGAAGACAGTTGTGGTCCAGTAATACTTATCCCACGTGAGATTCTGGAAAAACTTGGACTTTTTTTTTTTGTCTACATAAAAATGGACTTTGATTGATCATTGTTGCATTAAGTAGACAAATTCTCCAATGTGGATGGGTCCCATGAGAATGAAATAGAAGAGTTGGGCTCATGATGAAAATTAAGCAGATTAGCACTTGGCAAATCGTCTTGTTTGTTTTGAAAATAAGTAACAGCTAGATTCATTGTTCCCTTGGCCTTTTCCTTTCCATCCCTGATAGATTGATGTGTCCATCTGTCAACCTGAAGAAATAAAAAGACTGTGCATCTATAATATGTGTGTGACTATTTGACAACTGTAAGTGAAGGAGATCTGTTTTTTAAGAATCTTTTGGAAAAGGTGCCCAAAATTTCCACTGAACTGTTTTTTCCTATCGTCTCCCTTCCCCAAGTAAATGAGTTAATAGTGGAACTTTTCTTATAATCTACCTCATGGAACACTAAGACGAGAAAAAAAAATTAACTATGTTATTTCCCCCTTTCATTTCATGTTGCTTTTTGTGGTAGATTTATGGTGTGCTACCCAAATTTCTTGCCTGTTCTTCCCCTTTTCCTTGGCATTTGCTACATTTAACATCAAAGCACTCATTCACTTAGCTGTTATTTTAAAAATTGCATTAAGATTTATAGTACACATGTTTACATTATTTTCTATTTTATTGACAGCTCACAGCTGAGTGCCTACCAAGGAATTACTTTCACCTAAGGCGAGTCTTCTTGCCCAAGAGTATGTCTCCTTTTCAGGAACATCCTATCCAAAGGCAGGCCAATGTGGGGCATAAGGGCTTGGCCCTCTTGCTTTTATTTGGTACATTCCAACTACAGAGGACCCCATGGTATCAACTGAGGTCTCTGTCACAACTCCATCACAGTTCAAGTTTTCGTTTTATCCAGTACTCTATCTTTCCCATCACTGCTCTTGGATTTTATTTTGAAAGTATTTCTTAATAAACCACTTGAAAACCTTAATCTCAGAGTCTGTTTCCTAGGAAACCTGACCTAGGACAGTTGGTATCAGCAAATTCTAAATGACGGTTGTACTCTTAAATGAGATCGTGGAGACAGTAACGTGCAAGGCAACTGACAATAAGGACATCATTACTGGTGGTATGTGGAATGTAAATAGCCTGTGGCATGATATAGCAGTCCAGTTATTCAAACTTCCATTGGTAGTAAACCAAGATCAGATGCTGGTGAAAGGAAATAAACTACAAGATTCAATATTTTCCAGTATATAACAGGTTTTGGGGAAATAGTAATCATAAGGTCTGTGGAACTGAATGTCTCTTGCTGAGTGTCCTTGATACAGTGGAGAAAGACAGCAAAAGGCTGAGGGTGATTGATCAGTGACTTATCTGTGAAAGCCAAAGGACCTCAGTAGTAAGATATAAAGAAATTCTAATTTCCCAAAGCCAGAGAAAGGAGAGTGCTGAATATCAGGACCTGAACTGGGCTTCCTGACAGCAGAGAGTTTGAGTTCTCAAGGCCAGCAATTCTGCCATTCAAGGTAAGAATCTCGGCTGAGAAGGAATGGAATGCTGAATTTGGGCTGGGGACATTTGAGTCAAAGTACCTGCAACTTAAAACTTCCGATTTCTGGCTGTGCACAGTGGCTCACATCTGAAATCCCAGCACTTTGGGAGGCCGAGGCAAGTGGATCACATGAGGTCAGGAGTTCGAGACCAGCCTGGCCAACATGGTGAAACCTCATCTCTACTGAAAATACAAAAATTAGCCAGGCGTGGTGGTGGGTGCCTGTAATCCCAGCTACTCGGGAGGCTGAGGCAGGAGAATTGCTTAAACCCAGGAGGCAGAGGTTGCAGTGAGCAGAGATCATGCCATTGTACTCCAGCCTGGGCGACAGAGTGAGACTCTGTCTCAAAAGCAAAACAAAACAAAAAAAACCTTCTGATTTCCATGAAACTTCTGGGCCTATAGAAATAGCTCATTCTGGCTAGGTGAGGTGGCTCACACCTATAATCCCAGCAGCACTTTGGGAGGCCAAGGCGGGTGGATCACCTGAGGTCGGGAGTTCGAGACCAGCCTGGCCAACTTGGTAAAACCCCGTCTCTACTAATAATACAAAAATTAACTGAGCATGGTGGTGCACACCTGTAATACCAGCTACTCTGGAGGCTTATACAGGAGAATGCCTTGAACCTGGGAGGCAGAGGTTGCAGTGAGTGGAGATTGTGCCATTACGCTCCAGTCTGGGCAACAAGAGCAAAACTCTGTCTCAAAAAAAAAAAAAAAAAAAAAAAAAAAAAAAAAAAAAAAAAAACTATCTCC
>NW_016809273.1:2884267-2890429 GCF_001698545.2 Rhinopithecus bieti
AAAAAAAAAAAAAAAAAAAAAAAAAAAAAAAAAAGAAATAGCTCATTCCATCCCATTAAAAGCTAGCAAAACACAATACTTGAAGATGATGCCAAAATTAATATATCTAATCAACTTTCTTTTGGTTAGTGTTGGCAAGGCATATCTTTTTTCATCCATTTACTTTTTAATCAATTTTTGTTTATATATTTAAAGTGAATTTCTTGTACAAATAGTTGCAGCTTCCTTTTTTTATCTGATTTACAATCTCTGCCATTTAATGAAGACGTTAGATCATTTACATTTGATGTGATTATTGATATGGTTAAGTTTAGATCTTTTCTCTTGCTGTTTATCTTCTATATGCCCATGTGTTCTTTGTTTCATTCTCCTCTTTTTCTGCTTTCATTTGGATTAATTTTATTTTTTATTATTCTGTAATTCTTTGCTATTTTAGGGGTTGATTTAGAATTCAAAATACAAATGTTTAAGTTATCACAGTTAACACTTAAATACCATTCTGTTTATAGTGAAAATAGTGTAAAAGCCTTAGTATTTTTACTGTTTTTTTTTTTTTGCTATTTTACTGTTTTATTATTTTACTATTTTACTTACTATTTTCTGTTCTATTTTTTTTTTTTTTTGGTTGTTTCAGGTGGGAGTAGCGATTCAGTCTCAGACTTTATCCTGACTGAAATTAGAAGTCCTTTGTTTTATACATGAACATAGATGAGAAAGAGCCTGTACAGCAGTGGCACTAAGCAACTAAATAGACAACGTACTTTGAACAGCTGATGTCAAATTAGCCACTCTGGTGCTGGAATAGCCATGCTGGCAAAGACAAAGGCTATTCATGAGCCCACAGCTTGGGTTTCAGCTCACCTGTGTTAATCCAGCTGTTATACTATTTCGGTGTAACCTGCCAGCAATAGACAAATGCTGAGCCCTTAATATGACACCATTCCTCAAGACTAACTAGCCATTTGGTTATATTGGACACCTCTCACCCTGGAGTGAGAAGAGATTCATGTAGACTGGAATTGGAATTGATTTTGGTGATGATATAGGTTTTCCTGTTCATAGGGCTCAGGCCAGCTCCACTATCCAAGGGGTTAGAAGTATTTGGTCCATGGATATAGAATTTAACATAACGCATCATCATACAAAAGAATCCACTTTACAGCAAACAAAGTGTAACTGTGAGCACATAGCTATGATATCCACTGTTCTATCTTATACCACACCATCCAGAAAATACTGGCCTGCCAGAGGGGCAGAGTGATAAATGAGCAGCTTAGTCAGGGCATAGAACATTTTATATGTCCTTAATCAATAATCATTATAATTCGCTCTATCCCTAATAAATATTCTAGACTATGTAAGTCTGGGAACCAAAGAAGTGGTAGAAGGAATTGACCAGTTTCCTATCACTTTCAATGATTCTGTTATAGAATTTGTCTTTCTTATCCCCACAACTTTGGGCTGTATGAGTCTAGAGATTATGACTCCCAGAGGGAGAGTGCTTTCACCAGGAGAGACAGCAAGGATCCTATTAAATTTTATGGCTGAGGTTTAAAACACTTTAGAATCTTTGTGCCAAGAAATCAGAAGGCAAGTAAAGGAGGCATGTAGCAGTAACAATTGACCCTCATCATCAGAAGAGGATAGGACTGTTGTCCTTCAGTGAACACCAGAGGATCCACTAGGTGTTTCTTGGTACACCTCTGCCCACTTGTGATCATCAGTCGACAAGTGCAGCAACTACAGTATAAAAATGCTGTGGTAGGCAGGGGCTTACATCCTGGGGCTTAGACTGGCAGAGGTGCTAACTGAGTGTGGGGGAAATCTAGAATTGGCAACAGAAGAAAGAGATGATGAATATCAGTTGAGACACCGAGAAGAGCTGCAGTGGTGGAGGGACTGTCATTTATCCCACTAACCTTTCACTTGTATGTGTCCCCAGGAAAGAGAATGACCAAATCCTGGAGGAAGTAGTCCAGGATGTGGTGGACTTAATTACTACTGATGGATATGGGTGGAACAAGGGGTAGACCCATGAATGTGGTGGAGTGCTGCCCAGATCACTCACTTTAGTTTCAAGGCACTTATTCCCCTGGCTTCTGGAAGCGTTAACTGCCGACAGGGCACAGCTGAGTTCGTCCCCCAAAATGCCCTCAGCAGGAGGCCTTTGCCTCACCCAAATTTACATTTGCTCTTCAGGAACAACCTACATCCAATTACAAAGCAAGAGGGTAAGGGCCTGGTCCCCTTGCCTCAATTCAGGACAACGTAGAAGACTAAACTATTGGAAGAGTAGGTTAATTTCAGAGATCTCCAAGGGATTGTCTGTGGCCAGCTTTCTCAGGGTTCAACTTTTTCCACTGCTCACTTCTTTCACTCTCTTACAAATGTTGATACTGAAATCACTTCCTAATGAACTTCATGCCTGCACATTTCTATTTCAGAGTCTCTTCTCCAGGAAGGTTAATCAACAGCACCTTTCCTTACCCTTATATAATTTTGTGCCACAGAACAAATTCTCAGCCTTCAGTCAATATAAAATTGTACTTAGATTATTAATATCAGATCTATAAGAAATTGTCATAAATGACTTGTTTTCATGAACCATAATTTATTAAGCTTTTTCTGGTAAGGGTATACTGATTTTCCTCTGGGATCCACTCCTTTTTCTCTTATTTTGTGTACTTTGCATGACATTGACTTATTCCCAGTTCAAAAGGTTGACTTGAGATTTAGACCTAACCAAAGTATCACTTTTCTCCTAAACTCTTCCAAAGTTCAGGAATAAGTATGTCACTCAGTAAGAGCCAATAAGGCGCAACAAAACTTATGTGAGCAGCTAAGGAAAGCGATATGTGGACTTTGCCTACTGGATTTGAACCTGCAAGCCTGTGGTCTGGAACTGCTGGTAACCATTTTGTACTCTGGGAGAGTGGAACCAGTAGATGAAGGGAGTCTAGGTCTTTGTGTCATTGAACTGCTGGATCAAGACATACCTGAAGCAAACATATTCTTGGAGTTTCAACTGTATGATTTCAATAACATCCTTTTAAAAAATAAGCTATTTGTGCCGAATTTCCTGGAAGTCTCGTTGCTGAAGCAGTATCTTACTGAACTAAGTCATGGACACGAAGAATTAAATTACTAAAAATGTTTTGGATGGAGAAAACAACTACAGGAAGAGAACTCTGATCTGAATAGTATAAGGTGCCATTTTGAGCACTTCTAGGAGTTCTAAGGAAAGTTTAGGTTGATATTTTCCCCTTATTTTACAATATGTTCTATTCTTGTTACTGTGATAATTACTGTAAATCAAATCAGCATGGTCTAAAAAGGTCCTGCAGTTAATAGTGGAGAAAACAGGAACACTTTGTTATATTTTGCCTAATTGTTAAATATGGTATTTGCAAATCTAGAATCTTCTTCAGGGTATAGAAAAATGCCCCATTTATGGCATAATTGCACGTCTAAGAACAGTCTATTTTAATATCTCTGAATGTCTATTTCCTAATCTGTACAATGGGGAAAATTCTTTCTGCCTAACACAAAAGTTGTAAGGATAAAATGAAATGATATACACATAGGTACTCTGTATATTATGCATGATTAGATAATTTTCGGTGGCTAGTATTGGTGGGAATTCAGTAATAAATAAATGATGCAATCCTAAATCTTCTAGTTTGTTCATAGTAAACTAAAATATAACATGGTATTGGCATAGATACCTAATTTTTAACTTCTTAAGGAAAACAATAAATTAAAATATATAGGACAGTTATTAAGAAGTCACTGCCTGTTTGTTTGTTTTTTTCGATTTGGTTTATTTGCAGTCAGATGGATGAGAGCCTCAGTTCTAAGATTAATCCTTAGAGTCTAGTAGCAAACATTATCCAGACTTCCTTTCTGGGACTCCTTCTTATTGTTTTTATAAGCTTTTGAACATACCCTTAAGCACAGAGTTTATGTCGGAATATTGAAATGATCTGCCTATACAGAAATTGCTTCCACTAAACTGAGAACTCCTTGAGGCTAGAGGCTATACGTATTTCAATATTCTCTCAATGCCAGGCAACTCACACTGATTTACACGCTACTAGTATTAAGTCTGTTTGTTCACAATTTAAATGTGTTGAATTTAAATTGAGGACATTCATTTTGTAGTTTTTATGACTCTCCTAGCATTTCTATTATTTTTTGCTTTAGCTCTATTTTTGCTACCTGATTAATTTATAGTAGATGATTAATCAAGAAGAAGTTTTGATTATTAGATCAAACTTCCAGGGCTGTACCTTGACCAAATGACAAAGACAGATATTAAATTCATTAGCAATTATTTAAAATACTTCTTTTTGTTTTTTGGAGACAAAAATCTCTCTTTATTGCCCAGACTGGAGTGTAGTGGTGTGACCATGGTTCACTGCAGCTTTGGCTTCCCAGACTATAGTGATCTTCCTGCCTCAGCCTCCCCAGTAGCTACAGGCATGCACCACCTGCCCGGATAAAATTTTATTTTTTTGTAGAAATGGAGCCTCTCTATGTTACCCGGGCTGGTCTTGAACTCCTGGGCTTAAGCAATCCTCCTGCCTCAGCCTCCTAAAATGTTGGGATTACAGGCAACAGTCACCATGTTTAGTGATTTAAAATATTTGTAATCACAATAGTAATGTGTGCTTGATGGGAAATTTAAATATGTGAAGTACTTCAGTATAAAAATTATTAATAGCATTGGGAATATAGCATATTTATAATATATATATTATATATACAAAATGAATGTCCTCAATTTAAATTCAACAAATTTAAATCATGAACCAATAATTTAATACTAGCAGTCTGTAAATCAGTGTGAGTTGCCTGGTATTGAGAGAATATTAAAATACATATAGCCTCTGGCCTCAAGGAGTTCTTGGTTTAGTGGAAGCAATTTCTGTATAGCATATACATATTATATATTATAATATAACATATATATGATATATATAGCATTGGAAATGCCATATATATGTATATATATGTGTATATATATGATACACAGAGAGAGAGAGAGAGAGAGAGAGAGAGAGAGAGAGAGAGCAAGATATATACCAAACAGATGATAGTGATTCTCTTTGGAGAAGGGAAGGGATTGACTGAAGGTTGTGAAACGGGAGTTAATAATTTTTACACTCTACTATTTCACATATTTAAATCATTCATGTGGATAGGGTGCGTAAATCATTCATGTGGATAGGTGCATTTTTACACACATGTGCACACACATGATTCACAATGCTATATATACATATATGTATATAAATAAATAATATCGTACTCTGAAGATTGTTTTGGAACTTGCTTTATTTCTTCTTTTCTTTTTCAATTAGTGATATATCTGGGATGACTATCCAAATCAGCATATAGAAATTGTTTCATGATTTAAAATGGCTGCATTGCATCTATAGCATAGCATAATCATGATTAATATACATATTTTCCTATTGGTGAAATTTTTGTTTCATTTTAATTACCAAAAAAAAAAAATATTTTAGAATGTTTATCTTTGAACATGTCAGAATCCTGTAGCATAGATTCATAGACGTGGAATTCTGAGTATAAAAGACATGCATATGTAGAATAGATGCCAAATTACCCTCTAAAAGGCTGCACCAATTTCTACTTCCCCCAGTGTGACAGTTTTGGTCTCCATACCATTGTCAAATATAGACATTTATTATTTAGTTTTACTTTTTACCAACTATGTGTAAAAAATATCTTATTGATACTTTATTTGCATTTCCCTAATTACCAATGAAATTTTCTTGAACATCCAATTATTTGTTCTCTGGAAACCCATGTCCTCCAGTCCTTCTACTTAGATTTGAATCATTATTTCAGAAATTCATGCATTATTAAATCACATTATTTTTCTAGCAAGGGATGATAAGAGCAGTGACTCTTAATCGTTTTAAATCTTTGAATTGGGGCGGAGCAAGATGGCCGAATAGGAACAGCTCCAGTCTCCAACTCCCAGCGCGAGCGACACAGAAGACCAGTGATATCTGCATTTTCAACTGAGGTACTGGGGTCATCTCACTAGGGAGTGCCGGACAATCGGTGCTGGTCAGCTGCTGCAGCCTGACCAGCGAGAGCTGAAGCAGGGCGAGGCATCGCCTCACCTGGAAG
>NW_016809273.1:2895735-2897669 GCF_001698545.2 Rhinopithecus bieti
TTAATAAACCAAAAAAAAAAAAAAAAAAAAAAAAAAAAAAATCTTTGAATTATTTGACTCTGTGACTTACTGAAAAGCCAAAAGATATTCCCAATTACTTTCTCCATTTCTAAGCCAATTCCTATCTTCCAGATATCCTACTCACTTGGGGCTCTAATTGGTAGGTATGCTCCATTTAAAGCAGGGTAGTTCTTTCTTCTGGAAGACTTTGAGAATTAGATGTAACAGTAAGAAGACATAATATCTACTGTTGTTTAATGAGTTTCTTCTAAACACTTAACCAGGTTTATTGCATTTAATCCTTTCATCAGCCTTATGAAGGAAGTTATTACTTATACTCATTTTACACATGAACTAAAACTCAGAAAATTAAATCGTTGCCCCAAGTTTCACAGCTGGTAGGTGTCTGACTCCAGAGCTGTGACGATTCTGTGGGTTCTTTGTAGCCTCATCCTAGTCTGTCTGTAATTCACACTCCATGGACAGTTTTTTTACATAGAAAACTTTAATAGGAAATAAAATAGAGATTACGAAACACAACCATTTCCTTTTTTATGCAAATACTTCAGTATTCCAATATTTTTACTCACTTGCTAAATAAAACACACAACTCAAAATGCTAAATAACTCTGTTAGTCTAAATCTTTTAAAGAATAAAATGGGTGGCCGGGTGTAGTGGCTCACACCTGTAATCCCAGCACTTTGGGAGGCCGAGGCAGACGGATCACGAGGTCAGGAGATCGAGACCATCTTGGATAACATGGTGAAACCTCATCTCTACTAAAAATACAAAAATTAGCTGGGTGTGGTGGCAGGCACCTGTAGTCCCAGGTACTTGGGAGGCTGAGGCAGGAGGATGGCGTGAACCTGGGAGGCAGAGCTTGCAGTGAGCCGAGATCGCCCCACTGCACTCCAGTCTGGGCAACAGAGTGAGACTCCATCTCAAAAAAAAAAAAAAAAAAAAAAGAATAAAATGTTGGTGAAAACCCAAAATTGCCTAGTAAGTTATGTATGACCTTGTTTATTATCTATCATAGATATCAAGATGATCCTTGGGACAGAGAGTAGAGCATTTATAGGCCTTGTCAAGAAAATGTGACTAAATCCTAGGTCCTTCAACCCCGTAGCTATCAGCTTTCACTTACTGGTGATCTGTGAGAAAATTAAGCCATGATCGGGCTACTCTTTTCTCAGTTTTCCCAAGGATGGTATGCTAGTAATATTCTATATACACAGGAGATAAGTTAATTCCTTAAATATGATGGATGTCTTGGGCCATCAGGGCTTAATGCTCTCCTGGAATCCTTGTTGAGAAGTGCCAATAGACTGTCATCTTTCATGAGTCCCTGTCTCTTGAGTACTGTTAATTGTTTAAACTTTAAAACAGACAGACATGAAAATGATTCTTAGTGCCTGTGAGATAACATTTCTGTGACTTTTTGATACCTGAAGGTCACTCAAGTAACAAGTCCACTTAGTAATAAACTTGTTCTACAAATTACCTGACTATTGATAATTTCAGGGGCAAATCTGTTAAAACGGCTTATTTTTACTTTCAACTTCCCACTACTTAAAATGTAGGATTTCTAAGAAATGTCATGGGGCCACAACCATGCTATGTTTTTCCAGAATTTTCGTTTATTTTTTTCAATACTTGGCCTTAATTTTATTTGTAATCTATGGGTTTTTTTTTTCTTCCAGAATTTTTGCCAAAGATTTTGTATTTAGCAGTCTCAGGGTAAAGGAAATTGCCCAATGTTCATAGCTGGTTAGTGACAACGTCTAGATTTCTGTTTAAGTCTATTGACCCCAAACCTCTTTGGACTAAAGTATTGTTTTCCTAGATAGCCAAAAGATTGAAATAAACGCAAATGCCTTGTTGCTTATATATCTTATGTATCTTACATGTATCTTTTTTTTTTTTTTTTTTTTTT
>NW_016809273.1:2898346-2903672 GCF_001698545.2 Rhinopithecus bieti
CGTGTTCGCCAGGATGGTCTCGATCTCCTGACCTCGTGATCCGCCCGTCTCGGCCTCCCAAAGTGCTGGGATTACAGGCTTGAGCCACCGCGCCCGGCCATATCTTATATATATCTTATAACTACCTTCATGATTTGAAAAACAGTCATTCAAAAATGATAATAACAGTAACACTGACATCTAAAACACCTGGTGAAAAAACCAGGAAGTAATATGCTGTAGTGAAAAACAAGTAAGTCATTTTTGATGTCGTGAAATTGCAGACTAGATATAATTTAGATGAACACTCAGTGAACACAGAGGCTTGCACTTCTTTACCTGTGCTGAGAGGAGACACGCTTATTGAGAGATACAAGGTTTCTGTGAGACATGCCTCCACTTGAAGTAGATAAAGGGGAGCAAACCTGCCAAATAGATGGAGATAACCATGTGCTCCGCAGTGTATGAACTGCATTTTGGGCTCATGGTTAGAACACTTTGCAGCAAGGAGGTAAAAGAGCAGAAGGGAAAATCTTCAAATTCACCCAAGTGCAGAAAACCATGATTAGTGTCTTTAGGCTGACTTATGCTCATTATAATAGTAAAAGACACCCTTGGGTGGAGAATTAAGAGGCCTATGAGGGCCGGGCGCGGTGGCTCAAGACTGTAATCCCAGCACTTTGGGAGGCCGAGACGGGCGGATCACGAGGTCAGGAGATCGAGACCATCCTGGCTAACATGATGAAACCCCGTCTCTACTAAAAGCACAAAAAACTAGCCGGGCGAGGTGGCAGGCGCCTGTAGTCCCAGCTACTTGGGAGGCTGAGGCAGGAGAATGGCGTAAACCTGAGAGGCGAAGCTTGTAGTGAGCTGAGATCTGGCCACTGCACTCCAGCCTGGGCCACAGAGCAAGACTCCGTCTCAAAAAAAAAAAAAAAAAAAAAAAAAAAGAGGCCTATGAGGCATGTGATGTATGTACTAGCATGTACAGCAAGATCTTTGTAATCCCCTAAGCTTGTTAAATAAGATCAATCTGTTACTAATACCAAAAAACTTTCCCCAATATCCTGTAACTCAGGCTCTTAAGAATTCTGGACTAGAGATCAGACTCACTCCTACAACTTTGAAAGACATTTTGAATTTGATGATAACATGAGATCAAGCTGGCAACTTGATAACTCAAAGAAGAAAGGTTTTATAAAGAGTTAATAGATGGTCAGGCACAGTGGCTCACACCTGTAATCTCAGCACTTTGGGAGGCCGAGGTGGGCAGATTGCTTGAGGTCCAAAGTTCAAGACAAGCCTGTCTGACATAGTGAAACCCTGTCTCTACTAAAAATACAAAAATTAGTTGGGCTGTGATGGCTCATGCCTGTAATACTAGCTACTTGGGAGGCTGAGGCAGGAGAATCGCTCGAACCCGGGAGATGGAGGTTGCAGTGAGCTGGGATCCTGCCACTGCACTCCAGCCTGGGCGACAGAGAGACTCTGTCTCAAAAAAAAAAAAGAGTTTATGGATGAGCTCCTGCCCATAATGACAATATTTTTCAGTCTCCCAATTTTTCTTTCTTACTCCAGTTTCCATAACAACCCATATCCCATAAGCAACTGAAGTTGCTAATTAGGAGACAGTTTTCACTAGCTTTTTGAAGTTTGCTTTTCAGGGAACCTTTGCTCTTATTGACACTCTGTGATCTACAACCCTGCCAATTAGGTTGTAGTTTCCAAGCATTCTGGACTCCCCAGTGCCTACTATAAAAATATTATAAGTTTTGTGGTTGTTATACCAGTATCAATAAATTTTAAAAAATATAATTTTCTCTGAATTCATGTAGGGTACAAGAAAAACATACTTTCTTCAGTGTTAGCCAATCTTCAGAAAGAAGAAAAAAAAGTACTCATCTTAAAAAAAACAAAGGTAAATTGTTATTGTGATGGTGGGAAAAGGATTTTTGTAGCACTTTATGTGGGGAAACAATGATTTCAAAACTTCACAGTTTATCAGTCTCTTGGTTATGACTGAAAGAAAATACGTAGTGTGCATATTTAATTTTCTGCCCTTAGAACTGTTCTTTAAGATTATTTTTGGTTGTTAGGTGTCTCTCATGGAAATATATAGGATGAGGAGATATCAACATGTATGATTTAATCCAAGTATCATCTACCTTACACATTATTTATATGAAATAATATAAAATACAGTATCTATGTGTCATCTTGATCTTATTACTATATGCCATATATTGGGACTTATGTTTTTAGTTTCTCTTTAAAGCCTCTTGCCTCACTTGTCTCTTTTATTCAGCTCAGTTCCCAAATCTTCAACTCATGAGTTGAAATTGTTAGAGGACTGACTGAACTGTCCTGTACTATAAGGAATATCAAGGACTCATAGAATTTGTTTTAGCTTACTAGGTGTAATTTCAATGTATGATATTTGCAAGTGACAAGAATTATACTTACCTTCACTGTATGTATGTGTGTGGGTATCTATTATCTATCATCAATTCATTCATTTTAGTCACTTTATTGAGATTCTCTAATGTGTCATTGTTATAATTTCCTTTAATTCTTATAAACATGGTTCTTTTAGTATTTAGAGCATATTTATGATCATTGTCTGTTAGTCTTTTTCTGCTAAGTTAAACATTTGGAAACTTTTAGAAACAGTTTCAGTGGATTTTTTTTTTTTTTTTCATTCCTAGCAGTCAAAATTTCACATTTCTTGTCAGATGTCACTTTTTTCTTGTTGAAAACTGGACATTTTTGGCATATTGTAGCAACTCTGGATTCGGATGTTTCCCTAGCTGGGGTTTTTTGCTGCTGCTATTTTGTTTATTTAGTGAGTTGCCTGTGCTAATTCTGTGAAACCTGTCTCCCTCTCAGTGGACGCTGCTGTCTCTTCTGAGTGATTTTCTTTCTTTCTTTTTTGTTTAATCTGGCTTTCTAGGGGTAACCTTGGGTGACCATAACTTGGTATTGGGCCAGTGATTGGTCAGAGGTCATGTTTAATCATCTCAAGCCAGTAACAGTTCCACTTTTTACTAATGGATATATCTGTGGTTTGGGGGATGCATTCAGAATTCAGTCAATTTGTAAGTCTTCCCTGGGTTTTACTTTCTGCTCAGTCTGCTTGTTTCACCTCTGCATGGGTGCATGGCCTCACGCACAACCTTCCAGACTACCAGGGATGTGTAATTGCTTATCAAGGCTCACTCATCCCCTGCATCTTCCTGTTAAATTTCTGGCTAGTCTGCCAGTTTGTTACTAGACCCATCCAGGATCATTACATCAGGAGAGCTGTGACCTTTGGTTTTCCCTATTCCTTTAACATCACTATGGCTGCTGTTTCTGACAGAGCCCAGGACCGTGGGTTTCTTTTTCTGACCTTTGCTCCAAATTAAGACATCCCCTCCTTGGGCAATAAAGCTGCTGGTTTCACAGCTTGCCGCCAACCTTATAGAGCTACTAAGCTATTGGGTGCTGGGAAGGACAGGTAGGGAGCAGCTTCAGGCTAAAACCCCACAGATTCCCACTGTTATTATCCAGGGTTTAGTTTTCTTTTTTTATTCTTGAATCTAAATGTCTTATTTTGCTTTATGCCTTTGGTCCATTTCTAAAGAAATTGTACCTTTGGTCTATTCCAGAATCCTGAAATCTTAGTGTTGAACAATTTTGTTCAGTTTTATCATTGCTTTTTGAGAAGAGGATTTGGTGAACTCCTCTCTCCACCATCCCAAAGTCCTGTTCAATCCAGTCACATTTTGGCAGCTGTTGTGTTCTTGAAAATTTCTGTCATTGAACACAATCAATTTGTTGGCTTTCTAGGCATTTGGCACGTGTTGCCCACTAGCAATTGCCTTTTATTTGTTTAGAACTTGCTCATAGTTGCCCAAAACAGCTATATGATATGATGACATTTTCTTTAACATTTCCCTTATCAAATGCTAATTTAGTAACTTTACATTGGTTAGTATGGTGAAATTTTTCATGTAATTCTAGTATTTAGTTCCCCCTCTGTCTGTCTGACTCTACTCTGTCTCTACTCTGTCTGTCTGACTCTACTCTGGAGATAGTCATGTGCAATCTTTGTGAGATGCAGAAGTTATAAAGTGAAAAGTCTCAGAGGCTGTCTTTCTCCTCCTGTCCTATTCATCTCTTTGGTTGATGGTTTTTCTGAATCTTTTCAACCAGTTTCTAGACCCTAACCTGTATATCTGTGTTCAGTGCTTTCTCCTACATATTTGTTTTCTTATTTATATTCTTTGTCTCTTTATAGTTGAAAGAACTAATACTGCTTTAAAAATTACTTTTAAACCTTTAACAACTTCCTGCTTATGTGGGATGGTAAAATGAAAGTTCTCTGTACTTATGCCTAGAAAATATGAACTCTATCCTTATTCTCCTCATCTATAAAATAAAGATATTGGAGTAGTTCAATTTTAGGGTTACCTCTGGCTGTATTATTCTGTGATTCTGTGAGCTTGAATTCCTGCATTAACTATGAAATCTAGCTATTTAATAAATTTGGTGTTATATATTAAAACCTATATAATCTTTGTGTATAATAAAAGGGATAGATACATACTAAGGTTCACTTACTGAAATTGTCCTGAGAGGTGAGTGAAATTTCAGAATTGAAATTTTTTTTTTTCTTTTCCATGCCGTGTTCTCAAACACAAACAATCTTTTGGAGGTGATTGGGGCCCAGCAGCTTCCTCTTTCGCAGCTAGAGGAGCACTGAGAAGTCAAGGCACTGGCAGTCAGGGTTACAGGGGGTTAGTGTGAGAGTCAGAAATGGGATTTAAAATACTAAATAGCCTTTCACTTCATACCCTTAAGGCTTTGCTCTTTCCTGAACTTAGTGCTGGTTTTAGAAACATACTTATCCCATTTTGATTTGTGCTAATTATTCAGTGTATTAAATATTGCTGTGAATATTGAGACTGAAAACATTCCCAACATATTTATTGCAACTGCACACGCTGAGCACATGCTTTGTTTGTAAATGAGCCACTGTAATACTTCAACAAACACCATATAACAGTATATTAAGGCCCAGTTCAGTGGCTCATGCCTGTAATCCCAGCACTTTGGGAGACTGAGGTGGGAGGATCACTTGAGGTCAGGAGTTTGAGACCAACCTGGGCAACATAGCAAGACCCTTTCTCTACAAGAAAATAAAAGAATTAACCAGGTGTGGTGGTGTGCACCTACAGTCCTTGCTACTTGGGGGGCTGGGATGGGGAAGAGTGCCTGAGCCCAGGAGTTTGAGGCTGCAGTGAGCTATGATCTTGCCACTGCACTTCACCCTGGGTGACAGAGAGATACCCTATCTCAAAAAAAA
>NW_016809273.1:2905135-2907555 GCF_001698545.2 Rhinopithecus bieti
TACCCTATCTCAAAAAAAAAAAAAAAAAAAAAAAAAAAAAAAAAATTTTTATATGAAAAAAAATTTTTTTTTTAAGTTAATGCTAATTTTTTTTTTTTTTTTATACAGAGTCTTGCTCTGTAGCCCAGGCTGGAGTGCAGTGGCATCGTCTCGGCTCCCTGCAACCTCTGCCTCCTGGGTTTAAGTGATTCTCATGCCTCAGCCTCCTAAGTAGCTGGGATTACAAGCATGTGCCACCATGCCTGGCTAATTTTGTATTTTAGTAGAGATGGGGTTTCACCATGTTGGCCAGGCTGGTCTTGAACCCCTGACCTCAAGTGATCTTCTCACTTCTGCCTCCCAAAGTGCTGGGATTACAGATGTGAGCCACCGTGCCCAGCCAGTTAATGCTAATTCTAATTTGAAAGGTTTAAAAGAAATTATGGTAATTTATTTACTTGCTATAAAAGAGGATAAATTTATGTTTTAAATATCTTTCCAACTCTCTGCTTCTTTTTGGTTGAGATTTAACATTCATCTTGGCTCTTTTGCTCCACCCAAATAATAAGAACTGTCTTTTACTGACCATGTACTATATGGGAAGCCCCATGCTAGGTGCTTCACAAGGAGGACATCTGATTCTTGAAATAACCCTCCACGGTAGGGCTTGCTTTGTGGATGGGAAAACAGGCTAAAAAAAGTGACTCAGGCAGTCACAGCTTGTAGGTGGTAGAAACAGTTTTCAAATACAGAACTCTGCCTCCAAAACTTGCATCCTTTCCATTACCCCACATATACCCTCCCTACCTACCCCCCCTGTTGACTGTGATAAGGGATATATGTGGATGTTGGCTACTTTTTTGTTTATTTTTTGATCTGTTCTGCATCTGTTCATTTTATGAACTGTCTTTTTTTCCCCTACATCCTGCAATTCTTTTTTTTTTTTTTTCTTTTGAGACAGGGTTTAGCTCTGTTGCCTAGGTTGGAGGGCAGTATGCTCTGATCTTGGCTCACTGCAACCTCCACCACCTGGGTTCAAGCAATTCTTTTGCCTCAGCCTCCCAAGTATCTGGGATTACAGGCATGCGCCACCACACCTGGCTAATTTTTGTACATATTTTTTAGGAGAGAAGGAGTTTCACCATGTTATCCAAGCTGATCTCGAATTCCTGGCCTCAAGTGATCCTCTTGCCTCAGCCTCCTAAAGTGCTGGGATTATAGGTGTGAGCCACAGGGCCTGGACCCCACATCCTGCAATTCTGAAAGGGTTCTTAAATATGTGGTCCTGGCCGGGCACGGTGGCTCAAGCCTGCAATCTCAGCACTTTGGGAGGCTGAAGTGGGCAGATCATTTAAGGTCAGGAATTTGAGACAAGCCTGAACAATCTGGTGAAACCCCATCTCTGTTAAAATACAGAAATTAGCCAAGCATGGTGGTGCGCACCTGTAATCTCAGCTACTCAGGAGTCTGAGGCAGAAGAATCGCTTGAACCAAGATCGCGCCACTGCACTCCAGCCTGGGTGACAGAGAAAGACTCCCTCAAAAAAATAAAATAAAATAAAATAAAGTATGTGGTCCTGAGTTTCCTACCAAAGCATGGGCATATAAAGCAAATAGGGGTGGTATAGTCAAATAACTGACATAGACACTCAGGGGTGCTGTTGTTACTGAATTTGCAGGTTCTGAGGACCATATACACATCATCTCTGTATTTATACAGTACAGGTTAACTAGAAAAGTAGAGATTAGGCAAGGAGTGAGATACATGATGACATTGTTTGAATCTGTCAACTATCTGTGCCTGAGGCCACCTTACTGCCACCCCCCCCCACCTCTAGGATAAGTGAAACAATATATTCCTGCTGTTGCTTAACTTGAGTTTCTGATATTTGCAATCAAAGAATTCTAGCTGAAACTTTCTAATACATTCTTACCCTCAAAGGACTTGAATAGTATGCAAGGCTTGCTCCTAATAGCCTTGGTTGATTTAATACCGAATATTTGGTGGTTGCTTGCATGGCTGTTGCAGGTGACTGGCCCAAACTCCTCATTCTAGAGCTTCAGCCAGGGAGCTATTCTCTTTCCTTCCGCCTCAGGTATGTGAAATGAATGCTGACTGGGTTGAGATGCCGAGTCATCTTAGACAGTTAGGAAGGGAAATCTGGGGGAATAAGATGCAAATGACTTTAAAATGATAAGCCATCTTAAGGTTACATTTAATTTGATGTGCCAAAGTTTCTGTCCTTGGTGCTGAATATTCATGTTTAGTGAGGAGTCCCAGAGGCTTCACAACGGTGTCACTTTCTACAATTTCAGAGTGAAGAGAAATGTGCTTTCTGCTGATATTGTGCCTGAGGAGGAGTTATAGGTAAGCTGGCGAATTTTTTTTAACCATTTAAGTTCTGACAAGCTTTTTTTTTTTTTTTTTTTTTTTTTTTAAA
>NW_016809273.1:2907931-2930955 GCF_001698545.2 Rhinopithecus bieti
TTTTTTAAAGCTGACAATTCAAAATATTGAGAGTGCCATGAAAGTTTTATTCAATTCCTGGTAAACTTGTTTTAAAGGATGACACATGAAGAACAAAAATGTATAAATCACCCATCTTTTAATAAACCCTGATTAAACTCAGTATGAGGTGCATGCATTATTTTAAAGTTATTAACTTCTAGACTCAGTTTAAAATGCCATAAATTACATCTGGATGAAGAACTTGGCTACAAAATGTGGCACATATGCACCATGGAATACTATGCAGCCATAAAAAGGATGAGTTCATGTCCTTTGGAGGGACATGGATAAAGCTGGAAGTCATTATTCTCAGCAAACTAATATAAGAACAGAAAACCAAACACCGCATGTTCTCACTCATAAGTGGGAATTGAACAATGAGAACACGTGGGCACAGGGAGGGGAAAATCACACACTGGGGCCTGTCGGGGGGTTGGGGCTAAGGGAGGAATTGCATTAGGAGAAATACCTAATGTAGATGATGGGTTGATAGGTACAGCAAACCACCATTGGCACGTGCATACCTATGTGAGAAACCTGCACGTTCTGCACATGTATCCCCGAACTTAAAGTAGGATAATTAAAAAAAAAGTAAATGGAAGCCAGATGAAACCTTGATTCATTCAGGTTGATAGAATTTATCACTACTCCCTGTTAGAGTGCAAAGCCTTTCAGCCTTTTTAGTTGCCAGCATTTTCAGTCCTGCTATAGGGAGATTTCTTAATAAATACAATTCAGTCGGATTTGGCTTGGGAGAAGCAAAGTGAGCATCAGGAGAAAGTGAAACATGGTTAGATTAGGAAAACAAAATAAGCCCTCCTACTCGAGGCAGTTAGGAACAATGGGTGGTGGATTAATTGACAGAGTTATTTGGCAAGGGAATCATAAAAAAAATGAAGCGCATACACTCAACTTAAAGTGGAGCTAAGTCCTAATAAACTTAAGGTAAATTGAAAGTATCGTAAGTCGAAATGCATTTAATACCCAGAAAATCCGTTGGAAAGTCAAAAAATTGTAAGTTGAACCATCCTAAGAATGCGACACTTTCTATTCCTTTGCCAATTTCATTAAAATAATTTGAGGCCTTCCTTTGAGATGAGCTTTGATGATTGACATTCTGCATCTTTTTTTGTGGCTAAACTACACCCATGATGCTTTGTCTCTCACATCCTGTTTCCAGATTCTAGTTCTTCAAAAAGGGTCAGAATGTTAAAATCTTTGTGGAGCTGCCAGCTTCCACTTTCCATCTAGACTTTTGAGGATGTAATGCCTCCACCTCATTCACACCAAATTAAATAGCAATTTTGATAGTGGTCACATTTAGAACATGTTTTGAAACATCCAATTTAGTTTTCATAGCAAAACAGCTTTTCATTCTTTTTGAACTCTTATTTCAGTGGTTTACGTAATAGTCAATAAAATATTTTAATTACCTCAACAAGTGCAGCTGGTAGAAAGGCAGTAGGAACAAACAAACACAACTGACTCTTACAGCCCAACTGGTGGGTCCATAATTGGGTAGGGTGCTAGGAGGATGCCGTGATATTGTGATACTATAAGAAAAATGTCTTTGGTCTCTGCTTCTTGTTCCTAGCACACAGTGCCTAAAACCCTTGAAACGTCCAAAGTGACATCTTTTTGAACACAAATGAGATGATTGGTGCCTGGGGGCCCCTACATAGCTTCATAATAGAGGCTGGTCACCAGAGAGAAAGGCAGAATTAGAGGGTTGGATCTTTCAGCCCAACACCCCAACCTTCTTGGAGTGGATAGGAGCTGAAGATTAGTCATTCACCAATGGCGCATGATTTAATCAATCTTATCTACATAAGGAAGCATTGATAAAACCCCAAAAGGACTAGGTTTGAAGGGCTCAAGAGCTTCCAGATTGCTGAACATGTGGAGGTTCCTGGAGTGTGAGGTGCCCAGAAAGAGCACGGAAGCTCCTTGCTTCTGCCACACGCCTTGCCCTCTGCACCTCTTTCATCTGGCTGTTCATCTGTATCGTTTGTTATAACCTCTAAACAAACCAGTCAATGGAAGTGTTACCTGAGTTCTGTGAGCCATTCTAGCAAAATAATCAAACTCAAGGAGGGGGTCATGGGAGCCTTGATTTATAGCTAGCTGGTCAGAAGCACAGGTCACAACCTGTGGCTTACAATGACATCTGAAGTGGGAGCAGTCTTGTGGGACTGAGCTCTTAATGTGTGAGACCTGACGCTATCTCCAGACAGGTAGTATTGGAATTGAAGTGAATTATAGGACAACCAGTTGGTATGTGCTAGAGAATTGATTGTGTTGGGAAGAAATCCCCCATAACACTTTGGTGACCAGAGGTGAAGTGTGCTGTGTTCAGTGTGTGAGAGGAGGAAAAACACTTTCGTTTTCTTATCTCTTACAGATTCCTATAATTTTATTATGACATGGATATCAGACAGTTTCCTCAGTTTATCAGAGGGAATAGAGTGGGTTTGTTAATCTAGTGAGTAATTTAGCTGAAAGTTAGTTATGAAATTTTTTTCCAGAGGAAAGTGTTCATAGAGAAGGAACTGCTTTGTGCTTTGTACTTATTTATAGATTTTTAAAAAAATGGCTGGACTTTTCTTCAATGCACAAGTTAATAAAAACACAACTTGTGCTATGAAATTAGATTCCCTTTCTGTGTCTCTGCCCTCAGAATGAATAAGCCAATTAGATGTGAACTCTGGTTTCTGAAGTAGCCACGATGGGCAGGTTGGGAAAGTAACAGATGGATCCTTGCTTCTGTTTAAACAAGTGAAAGGAAAAGACTGTAAAAATCCTGGGATTGCCAGGATACACACTTTTTAAAATTCTGCCTTGAGACCCTACTCAATCCCAAAGACATTCTCCATTGAACTTGTTATCTCATTATGTCATTGCCTATTCCCCGATGGGGAGGAGTGTCGTGATGATAGAATTGGAAAGTGCGTGCTGCCCTTGACTGTCTGTTGTAACTATGTATCTAGCATTCTCTCAATGAAAATCTCACAGCCCTTATTTGTAATCAGGTCCCAGTCCCATATCCTAGCAAGGGAAGCTGGAAAATGACAGAATTGCAATAGTAAATGTTTAGTGGTTTAGAGTAGACTACAGGTCTTCAATCATTAATGCCTTGTTTTTCTCTACTAAGCTATATTGCCATTAGAATGTATGGAAACACATTTTAATGCATTATTGATAAATGGAATAAAACACTCCTACTTTTAATGAAAAATACTGTTTGAGTATATTTGGGTCTATAGAATTGTTGAATATGTCATCTACTGAATATTTAATGGCTATAACCTTACTGGAGGGTAGAGTGGAAAGCAAGAGGATAAGAAATAACGTTCACATTTTGGTAAGCTGTGGAGTGGTAACTAACTTCTACCATTTATGCCATGTGTGAACAACTGCTGGGGTTTGCTACGGGGACATGACAAGCTGCTGTCACTAATGAAAACTCAAAAACACTTCCATTTATCTTGCTTTCTGAATGTTGCCTCATAATCAGAACACAAATCATAAATAATGAAATCTAAGCCATGCATTCCTCGCGAGTTGTGGAATTGCATTCCTCCTGATGAAAAAGATAGATTTCAGATAAACAGGGCCTGTTCTTACGTATAATCAAGGGTGAGGATTCTGTACGTTTTATGTGCTTCCCAACCACAAAAAAGATGCAAAGAGTGAAGAAGTGGATCCTGGCCAGGGGTGGTAGCTCACACCTGTAATCCTAGCACTTTGGGAGGCTGAGGCAGGAAGATTGCCTGAGGCCAGTAGTTCAAGACTAGGCTGGGCAACACAGAAAGACCCTATCTCTAATTTTTTTTTTTTTTTAAATTAGCCACACGTGGTAGCATGTGCCTGTAGTCCCAGCTACTCAGGAAGCTGAGGTGGGAAGATTGCTAGAGCCAGGAGTTTGAGGTTCTAGTGAGCTATAGTTATGGAACTACACTCCAGCCTGAGCAACAGAGTGAGATCTTGTCTCAAAAACGAGGAGCCGGGGGGGCCTGAATCGCGAAGAAATGCTTCTAATGTTAGTGAAAGTCTATTTTACAGATGACATTACTTTGCATTGATAGTATTAGATGAAATTATATAGAGAGAATTGTTTCCTATTAATATGGATAAGAAAATTAGGTACTTTTTAATAGCTTGTTTCAAAGACTTCCTGCCTAAATTTCCCTGCTTTGTTTTGAGTTCTAGCTCTGATTCAGCCTGAAATTTCTAGTTAGGAAAAAAATGAGAAAAGCTACATTTGGTTCCATAGGTAGAAAACTATGGTTAGAACCATTAATGCATGTATATTATTATATTTTACATGTGGAATTATAAATCAGCTAATGATAGTGGGCCCAATTATATTTCTAGTTGTCTCTGCTGCTGTTCCTTGTGACACAGGTATTTTAAAATGTAAAAGTGTTTTTAGTAACTCCGGAGATTAATACAGAGAAACTGGTTAATGTTAAAAAAATCTGTTGAAATTTGCATTTGATGTTTAGTATCGAGATGTGGTTGTGGGCACATATATAAAATGAGATATTCTCATTTAGGTTAATAGAAGTGGTATTGTAACCACTAAGCACAGCTATTAGAAATCTTCTCATGATGCCTTCAGTAAAAACTAAAAATTGTATCCTAAATAATTGAAGAAATATTAATGATTCATGCAGGTTAGAACACTTGAAAGGCTCCAATTGTCCTTTAAAAACCATCTCTTCTGATTGTCAGGTGCTTGCATTTCTTTCAAATTACCTGTGTTGGTTTTTCAAGGACATGCACCTTATGCAGATTTATCTATTTATTAATGACTCAGCAAGTAATGTACCAAAAAATGACAATCTTACCTATTACATAATGACATTTGTCCCTTTCAGAGCAAAGTATTTTATATTTTCACTTGACCATACTGAAGGATAGGTTACCATATGATGGATAAAGTTGAGGTTCAACTTCTAAAAGCTTTCAATATTTGGAAGTAAGCAATTTAATTTTGTACTGCCAAAAAGAATTGTTCTGCTTTTAGGGAGACTCTGTCTGCTAATTTGGAAAGAGATACAAATAATATAATACATCAGAAGCAGAAGAATGACTGATTCTCAACAAGTAACAAAAATAAAGTAATTGCAGATCTTGGTTCAGCCATAATTTTGTGGCCAAATGTGAGAAGGTTTCATATAAACATCCTTATAATATATATGTACATAAATATAGATAGTAGTATTTACACATATAAATATCAGATAGTCTTAAATAGGGCAAAGATTTTTTTTTCACTTAGGGGTGCTATTGAATATTAGAAATATGGCATATATTCTCATATGAGAATATGCTATATATACTTCTAGTCTATGGAAAAATACACTTGCATTTTGCAACTGCTTGAGTAATTTCAGTATTTATTTTTCTTTTTTTGTTAGCTCATCAGAATGAGAAATGAAAACCTCAGTTGTTCTCAGGGGCTTAACAGCCAATCTTGTTCAACTTTTCCTATATTATTGATTTATTTTGGGTGTTAATCAAGTCTGACCTGATCTAAGAACTTGATGCTTCAGCGTTCCATGGACTTTGGCCTGAAGTAAGAGAGTAAGCAGTTAATCACCTTTGGATGCCATCCAGATGTGCACCATTTAGTAGTATTATCAGTTTTTCCAGGCTTTGAAAATATCATTTCAATGTCAAATTTATTATAACTTGGGGACTGTAAAGTCAAATTGTTTGGGAAAGTTGATAAAGATATGTCATCATTGACTATATTGGGCTACAATTGATTGCCTCATCCTGTAGCTTGGACCAACTAAGAAGGAAATTATACATCATTGAGTTATGCTATTATTAATCATATGGCTAATATTAAAAATGGTAAGAGTAATATACTAAAGTGGAAGACAGTTTTCAAACTTCAGACCCTCATTTATTATTAGGAGGCATTTGAATGCAAGATGGTTTTGATTGATTACATATCTGAATATTAATTTTTTTGTACTTTTCCTTTCCAACTAATTGAGTCAGAATACCTTTGTGAAACCATGTTTAGTACTTGGATCCAACTAAAATCCTCTAATAAAGGCTATTAGTGTAAAAATAAAATCATGGTATATTTTTCTTTCTTGTTAAATAAAATGCAGATTTTTAGGATTTTTGAAGTCTGATAGAGTCTAGTACATTTGTTGCTACTACATACATGAGCCACTTGCATCTTTATCTACTTATCTTGACATCCCTTCTTTGACTATGGAAAACTGTCTGTTTTCCTACCTGAGACTAACACTTCTTCTGGTACATTAGCTCCCATTTTCCTGTGATTTTTCAAGGATATTATGTAGACATTCTTCTCTCTCCTGTAAATCAATTTTCCACTGTAATTTTGATCAGCACAATCACATGATGGAGAATTACCCATTAAATAAATGTCTTAGTTGTATTTCCTCCTCTCACTCCTATCCCATTCTTCGGGAACTCTATAACAAAACTTCTAGAAATACCTATCTCTATCGGCTGTGCCCAAGATCACTCCTCTCATTCACTCTTGGCCTTTCCCCCCTCAATCTGTCATAATTGTGCTTGTCAAGATCATCAGTGATTTTCCTTTTATTTAATGTAATATTCAGTCCCTAGTTCTTATTTCATTTGACCTTTCAGATCATTTAACACCAGTGTTCATGCCCTAATTTTCAACTTAGTTTTGTGGATACCAATTTTCTTGGTTCTTTTTGTACCTCATTGGGCTCTTTCTTTCAGTCTTTGCTAGTTTCTCCTTATCTCCCCAGCTTATTTGTGTTGCTTCAGGGCTACCGTTGACTTTTCTTTATCCAGACTGCCCTACTTTGTGAATCTTTCAGATCTCATGACTTTAATATCTTCTAAATATTAACAACTCCAAAATTTGTCCCACTCTTGACCTCTTTCCTCATCTCCAGACTCATGTATTCAGATGTCTACTTGTCATTCCACTTTGATGAACTGTAGACATATTAAACTTAATATTATAGATACTAAAGTGAACTCCAATTTTGGCCTTTCTTTTCCAACATTACTCTTCTAAGAGTCATTCTTACTTTAATAAATGGAAATTCTTTCCTTCCAGTTGCTCAGACAAGACAAAACAAAATACAAAAAAACATAAAAAAGCCCCAAAGTAAGCAAAACAAAAGAACAAAACAAAAAACCATGCAGTTATCCTTTATTCCTTTGTTTTTTCAAAATTCCACTTCTAAGCCTTCAGGAAATCCTATTGGCTCTATTGTCAGCATACACAGAAAATTGATCTCTTTCTTTTCCCTTTCATCATGACCATCATACTTCAACCTGCCCACATTACTGCTTTCATCATCCAACTCATCTTCCTGCTTCCACACTTCTTCTATGGTCTACACTCAACACAGCATCCAGAATATATTTTTTAAACATAAATGAGATCATGCCATTCTCAGATTCTTCAACTGGCTTCTCTTTTCATCTAGAATAAATACTAAAGACTTTTCAATAGCTTACTAGGTTTTCAAGATCAGCCCCTCCACTGCTTCTTTAACCTGATTCTCTACTCTTTTCCTTGTCACTCAGCTTCCCAGTCATACTGTTCTCCTGGCTGTCTCTTAAATATCCCAGTTAAGCTCTTGCTCCAGGGACTTCCTTGATTCTTCTTTCTGGAACACACCTCTCCCAGATATCCCATGACTTACTACTTCCTTTCTGCAGGTCTTGCTCCACTGTTACCTTAGTGGAACCTTTTCTTGTTACTGGATGTAAAATAATATCACTTGTCCTAAGTTGCTACTACTTTGATATATTTTTCTGTAAAGTGTTTATCATTATTTGTTATAGCATGCATTATTTAATAATTTGTTTATTGTCTATATTCTCCCGCATGGAAAATATATGAGTGTTAATGAACATGAATGAAATACCTATGTAATATTGACTGGTGCTTCTGAAACCTGAAGGATTGTCACAATCATCTAAGTGGCTTGGTGTGTTAGTCCGTTTGCATTGCTATAAAGCAGGTGTCCAACCTTTTGGCTTCCGTGGGCCACACTGGAAGAAGAAAAATTGTCTTGGACCGCACATAAAATACACTAACACTAATGATAGCTGATGAGATAAAAAAATTGCAAAAAAACTCATGTTTTATGAAAGTTTATGAATTTGTGTTGGGCCACAGTCAAAGTCATCCTGGGCCGCATGTGGCCCATGGGCTGTGGGTTGGACATGCTTGCTATAAAGGAATACCTGAGACTGGATAATTTATAAATAAATGAGGTTTATTTTGGCTAATGCTTCTGCAGGCTGTACAGGTAGTGTGGTGCCAGCATCTGGGTCTGGTGTGGACCTCAGGAAGCTTCCAATCATGGTGTAAGGCAAAGAGGGAACTGGTGTATCATATGGTAAGAGAGAGAGGAGGAGGAGCCAGGCTCCTTTAAACAACCAGGTCTCCAGTGAATTAAGAGAGTGAGAACTCACGTATTGCCATGGGGAGGGCACCAAGCCATTCATGAGGAATCTGTCCCCATGACCCAAAAACCACTCATCATCAGGCCCCACCTCTAACACTGGGGATCAATTTCAACATGAGGTTTGGAAGGCATAAACATCCGAACCATATTACTTAGTAAAAATGAAAATGTCCAGGTTTTATTGCTTAATCACTGCAGCATCCAAATGGCCAGTAGAAAAGTTCTTGCTGCATAGTGGATGCTCAGTGAATACTTGTTGAGTGAATGAAGAACTGAATGTGTGAATGAGATGCACTCCCCACTGTCCAGGGCAGAAAATGTGTGGTTTTATTTCTCTTCTTACTAATGCGTTTCTTATTCTGTGCAACACTTAGTGCCAGGCACTAAAGCAATTAGAAAGATATATTTTCTTTCAATTTTTTTCTAAAGAGATTACCATCACAACAACAAAAATTAACACTTTAGCTATTTGCTACAATCCCACAGAACAATCTTCTCCAATATTTAGCCATTTGAGTTCCACCTCCACCCTTTTACATACTATTTTGTCTAAGTTACCATTATATAAAATAAATAGAATGAAAATATAAAATAAAATCGGAAGAATTCCTGGTGTCTAATGGAACAAAGGATTCTTACAGGACTCTTTTACTTAGTTTCCTGTAGGTGACTTTACCCCCATTGCTTCTTAAAAATTACTTTGGGCCGGGCGTGGTGGCTCAAGCCTGTAATCCCAGCACTTTGGGAGGCCGAGACAGGTGGATCACGAGGTCAGGAGATTGAGACCATCCTGGCTAACACGGTGAAACCCCGTCTCTACTAAAAAATACAAAAAACTAGCCGGGCGAGGTGGCGGGCTCCTGTAGTCCCAGCCACTCAGGAGGCTGAGGCAGGAGAATGGCGTGAACCCGGGAGGCGGAGCTTGCCGTGAGCTGAGATCCGGCCACTGCACTCCAGCCTGGGCGACAGAGCGAGACTCCGTCTCAAAAAAAGAAATTACTTTGAAATTGGATTCTAGGCAGTATTTTTAAATTAAGCGTATCACATTTATCCATTTCATAAAATTCCCCAACTAAAATAATCTCTACACCTGTCATGGATGTGGGCTGTTCTTTAAGTAATATTACCTCAGAAGATAGAAAATATGCCAGAAAAACAGAAACATATCATCACCCCCAAGGCTTAGTTTCTGTCCTCTAGAAACTAACAAATCCCTGGTTATGAGTTTAGAAAATGAGCCTGCAGACTAAGTATTAATGCAATGTAGATCAGTGCTTCCTAAATATAGAGAACTACAACAACAGTCATCCAAGTATCTTGTTAAAAATGCAAATTTCCCGATTTTTTTCTTTCAGAGACTGATTTAATAAGTCTGAAGTAGAGCCTGGGAAGCTGGATATTTTAAGTTCCTAAATGATTCTGATGGGCTGGGAGATGTTTGAACTAATGCTATAGGTAATAAAGGTTAATGAACTAGCGTAGGACTCTCTTCCCTTGGAATGAGGTTTTCAGGTGTTGAAAATGTCATTGAACTATGATTAATATATAGATCAGGTTTAGGTAGACAAACATAAGTTGGAGTGAGAAAGAACAAATTAATGGAGTAGCATAATTTGACATAATATAGTTACGGTGCTCTTCACTCTAACATAAGGTAAAACTAAAAGAAGCTGAAACCATGAGGATATTTATTATCCATTTAATAAAAAGTCTAGATGTGGGGACAGATTTTAGGATTAGCTAATTCAGCAGCTCAATGATGCCTTTGAAGGATGATGCTTTCTATATCCGTTAGTGAACGACCATTCTTGGTGATTTAACTTTTACTATTAGGACCACCCCATCATGGCTGCTGCATGATTTCTAGAGCTCCAGGCATCATGTCCTCATACAATTACACCCATGAGGTGTATATGAAATGAAGATCGAGGACAGTTTCCTTACATGTCTTTTAATTAGTAATGAAAACCATTCCCAGAACCTCTTAGCAGAATTCCCCTCATATTCCATTGAGCAGGATAGTGTTATATGCCCAAATCTGAACTCCGGGAGTATCTGAGAAGGTGAGAATCTGATGTTTTCAACCTTTATAGTGTAAGGCAGTCTCTGCTAGCAAATGGGAAAACAGATAATGGCTGAAGAGTAAGCACCCAAAACGCCAGAACAAAAATGGTGACTTCCTGGTATAAAAATAGGAGAGTGCAGGTTTGTAATTTAAATTTGTGCACATGGCTCTCTCACCTTTCTTGCCAAGGCAAAGCCTTTCTCTACCATTCAGGAGTATGATAGAACATTTTTGTGAGTGAAAAAATGAAGATAATGTGTTCTTGAGGAGTCATTGTTTTAGTAAGTATAACTGTATATAACTTTTACTAACATTTTTCTTCCACAACTATTTGAAAGTGTTATAGAGGTAGGGTTTTCTATAATGTATATAGGTTTTTTTCATAAAGTAGTCACTGAAAATACTTATTTTTAAGTAATTTTAACTTTAAATTTATTTTAGATTAGATTTATAGCAAAATTGTGAAGATATTAATAGTATAGAGAGTTCTCATATGCAATACAGACTTGGGTTACTTAGTAATTAATGCATCTTAAATAAATATCATCTATTTGTCACAATTTGTGAATCAATATCAACAAATTATTAACTGAAATGCATAGTTTATTCAGATTTTATTTGTTTGTAATGTCTTTTTTTTTTTTTCTCTTCCTGGATACCACATTTCTTGTCTCCTTTGGTCTGTTTGGCTATTAAAGTTTCTCAGACTTTCTTTATTTTTAATGTCCTTGACAGTTTTGAGGAATTCTGGTCAGGTAATCTGTAAAATGTTCCTCAATTGGAATTTATTGGTAGTTTTCTCATGATTAGACTGCAGTGATGTGTTCCTGGAGGAACCACAGAGGTAAAATGTGATTCTCACCACACTATATCCAGGGAACATACTAACAGCATCAGCTCTCACTGTTGATACTCACCTAATCACCTGGCAGAGATAGGGTTTGTTTGGTTTCTCCTTTGTAGATTTACTCTTTTTTTCTCCTTTTTATACTCTACTCTTTGGAAAAAAAAACCACTCTGAACAGCCCACACTTAAGGACTAGGGAGTTAGTTATGCTCCATCTCCTTGAGGGGTCAGTGTCTACATTCACTCTTCTGTTGAATTCAGAATTCTGAACAGATTTGTCTATTCTCCGCCATTATTCACTCATTTGTTAATATCAGTATGGATTGATGAATGTTTATTTTATACTTTTGGTGGAAGAATAAATCCCTATTGTTTTAAGCCTCCGAGTTTGTGGTAATTTGTTGCAGGGACTCTGGAAAATAATAATGTTTAAGTTTATAGCTTCAGCATTTTCTATCTAGCTAAACGGATTCTGTCTTTGTCTCTTTGAATGAGTCTTTCTCTTCAGATTTTGGGATGGCAGTTCACTCTGCAAACTCCGTTCTCTAAAGAGTCCAAGAAAAGTCATTGATTTTCAGTTTGTCCTTATGTCCAGCTTTTTTTGGTAAGGATAGATATAATGACTTCCAAACTTTAACATGGTAGAACCAAACGTGAAGTTCTATGCTGTCATTTTTAGATCTATTTATTCCTCATTTGGGATATCTTTCCTCTCTATGACAAATGTTCAATAGAAGATGTGAGGTTTTTTTTTTTTACCTCTATCATGAATACTCTCCTACTCCTTCAACTTCTGGCAATATCATACTTACACTTCGAGTCCTAGATCAGAACGTCAGCTACACGACACTTCAGGTTTCCCTTCTCTGCCTAAGTACAACAAATCTTTCTCTCCACTATCTTTGTTCACAAAACACTTTAAAAATTCATTGATTATAGTGCTTGACAAATGATACTATAGGTATTTCCTCACTCAAAAATAAGTGTTCTTAGCATATTTTACATACGTGATGCTCTTATTGCTATTATGGTTTAATAATTATTTTTTAATTGGTTTTTTATATTTGTTTCTCACTTTAGAATACTTTCCTAGGTGAAAGATGTGTTCTTATTGTTCAACACTGTAACTCTGTTCATTTATTGAACAAATATTTTTGAGTGTTTACTAAATGTTAGGCATTAATCTAGGAACTGGGGATATAAGCAACAAGAAAAATGTGTTCCCAGCCCTCTTGCAGTTTACTGGTAAAAGCAAATAATACACACGAACACACACACACACAAAACTATGTAAATAGAAGCAGTGTGAAAGAAATAAATGAGATCTTGAGAATTAGGACTAACTATATGTGTTAGGAGTTAGTCTCATAGACTTCTCTTTGGAGGTGACATTTAAGCTGAGATCCAAAGGATGAGAAAGAATGAGACAACAGAAGATAGTAGAATTGTGATTCAGCTTTCAGACTGAGAAATCATATGTATGACACTAAGGTAGAAAGGAGCTTGAATTATTTCACACTGTGACTCCTGAGAGAAGGACCATACCACACAACTTTGTATTCATTACATACACATAGCAGCACATCCTTTTTGTTTTGTTTTGTTTTTTTAAAGATAGGGTCTACCTCTGTCACCTAGACTAGGCTGAAGTGCTGTGTCACTATCATGGCTCGTGGATCATACTCCTGGACTCAAGTGATCCTCCTGCCTTAACCTCCTGAGTAGCGGTGACTATAGGCATGCACCTCCACATCCAGCTGATTTAAAAAATTTTCCTTTTGTAGGTACAGGGTCTCACTATGTTGACCAGGCTGGTTTTGAACTCCTGATCTCAAGGGATTCTCTCAGCCTCAAGGGATCCTCCTGCCTCAAGGGAGCCTCCCACCTCAGCATCCCAAAGTGCTGTGATTACAGGCATGAGCCACTGCGCTTGGCCAAAGTAGAGCGATCTTTGAGTAGATTGACATTTGGTAATTGTCTAGTAGCTGTCAAACACCATACTGGACTCAAATGATATTTCATTTAATTCCACAATAGCCTTGAAAAGTATTATCACTTTTATGTAGAAGAGGAAATGGAGCACCTGAAAAACCAGATTTCTTATCCAAGGCCATGGAATGAATAAGTGGGAGAGGTGAGGAGAAATTAACAGACAGGGATATAAGCTAATTTTTTTACCCTATTCACGATACCACGTTGCCTCCGAACAATAAATTACTGTTGTTGAATAAATGAATAAATTAAGACTGAAAAGCCTTGTAAATATGGACATACAAAACTCCATTATACTATAGTGGATTTAGTCTTTTATCATAAATATCTTTGGTTGATTTAAGTTATCTAATTTTTGTAACTAAATTGTTCTAACTTGATTTTACAATACTCTGCTCATTTCTATGACAACCATTTACAGTGAACCACTGCTTACCATACCTGGGATTGTCAGAAGCTCAGGTTTTCAACCTGGATGTTTATGTCTTAGAAGCAGGGGAGAAAACATCAACCTGTGGACAGCCATTAAGCAGCAGATTTTATACCCTAACCCAGTATAGAAATGTATCGCTTTCAGATGAACAAAACAAAATGCATTTTAATTTAGAAAATGTTTGATGGCATTTTATCCTCAACAGGTTCTAAAATGTAAGACCCTTTTCACCTGCAGTCTCTGCAACTGATAGCCTTCTGTTCACCAGCATGGAAAAATATATCTCCTATTAAGTGATGGCAGAAAGCATCTGTTTCTGTCATTTTGACTGTACATCAACTTCTCACATATGCAAATGATGTAAGCTTTTACAAAAAGAGACCCCTGGTATAACTGACTTTGTATTAAGGGGTGTGAAATGTTTCATTTTTTGTTTTTGAGACACAGCCTTGCTCTGTTCCCCAGGTTGCAGCGCAGTGGCGCCGTCTCAGCTCACTGCAACCTCTGCTTCCTGGGTTCAAGTGATCCTCCTACCTCAGTCTCCCAAGTAGCTGGGACTACAGGCGTGCACCACCAGGGGTGTGAAATGTTATTCCAGACCTTGCTTTAACCTGTGGGTAAAATTTGAGTGTAATTCATGACCTAAGACTTGGGAAATCTGATCGCTTCAGGGAATGCCAAAGGTAGGTTAAAAATATGGAAAAATATAGTGGCACTTTTTTTTAAGGTCAAATAGGGAAAATGGTTAACTTATTTTATAGAACCCTGGGCTAGGATTAGAAAATCGGTTTCCAAGCTGTAGTTTATTCTGGCCAGTTATGTGAGCCTGAGGAGGCTGTTTTTTTATTCCTTATACAGTCCTAGAATCTGAGACACAAGGGCTTCACCGTCTAGGCCAGGGCATTCCAAAGTTAGAAAAGTCTACTACTGATGATATGTATGACGATTTTAAGCAGTAATATGGCATGGCATTCAATACCTTTGAATCTTACAAGTTGAAACATTTCCCTCTTGTTTACTCAGATTTTCTTAGGAGGAGGAAGCCTGAGTTTGGGATAGTGTGTCCTTGGGACTTCTCCAATACCTTGTAATCTTCTTTTTAATAAAGTGAGGCTTAAGCTCAGAGTCTTTGACCAAAAAAATAGCAAACTGACAGCAATAATACTATTTTGTTTTCAATATATCAATTTTTAGATTACCTTCTGTTTGTGGCTAATGCTACTGTTAATTAGTTACTTTCAAGTTTTTTTTTTCATTTTAAATATAACCATTTAGTAACAAAAGCATTCAATTTAAATGTTAGTAAACAATAGTAAAGATGGTACATAAATATAACAATTATTCATTCAATCAGCAAACATTAAATATCTGCTAATGTCAGTCTCTGTTCTAAACATTGGGGGAATATAGCAAAAAATAAACTAGACATGATTCTTTTTCAGAAGCTTATTTTTTTTGGGGGGGGGGGATGGAGTCTTGCTCTGTGCAATGGCGTGATCTTGGCTCACTGCAACCTCTGCCTCCTGGGTTTAAGTGATCTCCTGTCTCAGCCTCCTGAGTAGCTGGGATTACAGGCACGTGCCACCACACCCAGCTAATTTTGTATTTTAGTAAAGACAGGGTTTTGGCATGTTGACCAGGCTGGTCTCAAACTCCTGACTTCAGGTGATCCACCTGCCTCGGCCTCCAAAAGTGCTGGGATTACAGGAATGAGCCACCATGCCCGGCCAGGAAACTGAAAATTTTGAGGAAAAAGAACATAACAAAACAAATTGAGTAAATATAAAATATTTTACCTTGTGATAAATTATATGAAAATAAGGCAGGGTAAGGGATGCAGAGAGAAAGCATGTCTGTGTGTGTTTATGTGTGTATTATTTTAGTTAGGATAGTCAGGAAATAGTTTTTTTTAAGAGGAATGGAATAAATAGAAGGATAATCTAGGCAAAGATCTTGGGGAAAGTGATTGTAGCCAAAAGGAATAGCAACTCTCAATGCCAGAAGCAGGATAAACTTGGTATACCAGAGAAACAGCAAGAAAGCCATGTGGCTAGACTTGAGTGAGTAAGGCAGATAATGTAGAAAGATGAGGTCAAGGAAGAGGAAAGGTGAGAGCATGCAGGGCCTCATTGGCCATGGTAGGGAGTTTGTATGGTATTCTGAGTGTAATGGAAAGTCTCTGGAGATGTTTTAGTTGGAGTATGCCACAACCCACTTTATTGAAGAAAACATTTTCATGACAGTGTTAAAGAAGACTTCTATAATGGGGGTTTTGCACTAAGGGAGATAAAGTGAGTTCAACTACAAATACAATGACAAGTGATGATTATAGCCAAGGAGCAGGGTGGGGGTCAATAGATGGCAAATTACTAAGAAGAAGCATTAGGAGTAAGGAGGATTCTGGCTAAATGGACTTGGCAGGATTCTTACTGAACTCAGACCAGAGTGATAAGATGTCAAGAGAGATCAGATACCAAAGGTGGGGGATGAAGAATTTGATCAGATATCAGTGGTGGGGGATTCCTGATAAACTGACCCAGCAGGATTCCTGGTTAAAATTGGACTAAATGGGCCAAGGATAGAGCCCAGAGTTGAGGCCTAGGTGAAAAGAGGGCTCAGAGGATCTTGACTCACATTTGGTCAAGGAGAGGGTCTTTGTCTGCTTTATAATTTAGAAATACTACTTTGGAAGTTTTATGGGGAACTTAATGCAGGGGGACACCAGTTAAAATGATGAGATGAACAGAAAGTGATTGTAGCGTTCTAGGCAAGTGATGATGGCAGCTCTGACTCATGGCCATTAAGTACAGTTAACGTAGGTCGAGAATCAAGTAAGGACTGAAGTATATCTAGAGCTCTGTTCTTCAAGTGCCCTGACACAGGTTATATTCTACTGAAGAAAGGAGAGTCTTTTTTATTTTATTTTATTCTGGGATACACGTGCAGGATGTGCAGGTTTGTTATATAGGTAAACGTGTGCCGTGGTAGTTTGCTGCACAGATCAACCCATCACCTAGGTATTAAGCCTAGCATGCATTAGCTATTTTCCCTGATGCTCTCTCTCCCCTTGCCCCACCCGACAGGCCCCAGTGTGTGTTGCTCCCTTCCCTGTGTCCATGTGTTCTCATTGTTCAACTCCTACTTATAAGCGAGAACATGCAGTGTTTGGTTTTCTGTTCTTCCATTAGTTTGCTGAAGATGATGGCTTCCAGCTCCATCCATGTCCCTATGAAGGAAATGATCTCATTCCTTTTTATGGCTGCATAGTATTCCATGGTGTATATGTACCACATTTTCTTTATCTAGTCTATCATTGATGGACATTAAAAAAAAAAATCTTTGCAAAGTCATCTGCTGCTAAGCCATGTGCCCACAGAAGGACAACATTTTTCTAAACCTCTTCGGTGTCCCACTTTCTCATTCAACTATATGCCTACCCCAAATGGGTACCTTTAAACTCTTTGCACCATGACAATTTTAAACTAGTAGCATCCTTGCTTCTACTGGGGCTGTGCTGATGGAATTGGTGAGAAAAGGAATGGATTCCTGATACATTTCAAAAGTTTAACGATAAGATTTGCTAATGGATTGGATGTATGGGTTGAAGAAAAGAGAAACATCAAGAATTTTTCCAATACTTTTGGCTTGAACTACTGGGTGATGGGTAGTGCCATTTACAGATTTGAGGAAGCCCAAGGAAAGAATAAATGTTTTGCACTTTAAAGGGGGCAGGGTTTTGTTGAAGAGTTTCAATTTGGACATATTAAATATGAGATGCCTATTAGATATCTCACTGGTGATGTTTAATAAAAAGTAGTATATATGAATTTGGAGCTCAAAATGTTACAAATGGATATATGTTTAAGAGTAAATGTATAGATGATATTTAAAGTCAAATGGGTGACTAGTGAACAAGTGTAGATTGAAGAGAGAAATAGGCTGAAGATTGAGTTCTGGAACATTTCATCTTTTAGAGATCAGAGAGAGAAGAAATTGGCAAAGAATACTGAAAAGAAGTGGCCAGTGAGGTAGGAGAAAATCTCAGGATAGTGTGGTATCCTAGAAGCCCGCTTAATAATGCACCTCAGATGGACATAGTGATCAACTATCGTAAATACTGCCATCAGGTTCAGGAAAATGAGAACTGAGAACTGATCATCGGATTTGGCAAGATGGAGATAATTTATTACCTTGACAGATATAGCTTACTGGCACATAAGAAACAAAAAGCCTAATTAGAAGGGATTAAAGAGAAACATAGAAGGGAAGAAATGGGATCCAGAAAAAAACAGAAGAAAATTTTTGAGCCATAAAGGGGACTGAAAAAGAAGAGTGGCAGGTAAAAGGTAATGTTGGATTGAGGAGATTCAGTAGTCAGTTATGCCCATCATCATATACATAAGTAGTAACAGTATTCCCATCAGTGAATCACAAAGATGGGATATGAATGATTGAGTTTTGAGAAACTTTTTCCTATTCTAATATTCTTCTGTTTGTAGATAGAGATCTTAAAATCCAGGAGGTTAATTGGGTGGTCCACATTCTGCAACTTGCTAGTAGGCTAAACTTTCTGATTCCTACCCCAGAATTACCCTCACCATCTATGTTGTTTGCGTGCATCTAATCTCTGGACTAGGGTACTTGGGAAAGAACAGAGAATTTATTATTATATATGTTCATCTTGTCTTTAAGAGCTCAAAGATGAGAAAATTTTCAGAGAACAATGGATATACATTATCAAGTGTTGAATAGCTGCATTTGTGAAATAGACACTCAGTTTTGTGGGCATGTAGGGAGAAAATAGTGATGATTGAATCATCGGTGGAAAGAATTTTGGGTAAAAAAAACATAAATGGCAGATATTCAAGAATGATGCTGATGTCTGTATAAGACAATAAAGTGGGTAAACTGATTAACGCCAAGGGCAAGAAATGGGTAGCAGTTGAATGAGATTGGTAGATAGGGTGATTCTAGGTTATTAAAGGACTCTGGGTTCTTGGCAGAAGTTTCAGCCTATTGTAATAAGAAATGGAGAGCTACTGAAGATTTCTGAGGTGGGGAGTTGGATGACAAGAAACTGATTTTATTTGTGGAAAGAGATGGAAGAATTCCTGAAAATCTGAAGGTGAAGTCACAGTTGGCTACTAAGGTGACAGCAACAGGAATTCGTGAAGGAAGGGAAGCTTATAGGAGATGTTCTGTTTAATTTGGCTTATGGGCCAAATATACAAGAAATTTTCAAGAGACATTTGAAATCAAGTGTGGAGCTTGAATAAGTGGGAGGAATTAAAGATAGAATTTTATGAGGCCATTTCATGAAGTTGATTGTTGAGTCTACAATGCTGTAGTACAAGGTTCTCTTGGAGGATAAAAGAAAATACAGGAACTCAAGACAGTGATTGAAAATATTCATACTCTAATTCTTTGAGTTTCCATTTCTGCTACTGTGAACTGTGTGGTTAGTATTACTCACCCCACCTACCATACAGTGGTTGAGAGGCTCTGATGGAATGAGTGATGTGAGCATTCTTTGGAAAAATGTGGTGTTGTAGCAGGACAAGCTGCAGACAAAACCCCTCAGACACTGAGTTAAAGAAGGAAGGGCTTTATTTGGCCAGGAGCTTGGGCAAGACTCAAGTCTCCAACAACCGAGCTCCCCGAGTGAGCAATTCCTGTTCCTTTTAAGGGCTCACAACTCTAAGGGGGTCCACGTGAGAGGGTCGTGATCGATTGAGCAGGCAGGATGTATGTGACTGGGGGCTGCATGCACCGGTAATTAGAACGGAACAGAGCAGGACAGGGATTTTCACAGTGCTTTTCTATACAATGTCTATAATCTATAGATAACATAACTGATTAGGTCAGGGGTCGATGTTTAATTACCAGGCCCAGGGTGTGACGTCGGGCTGTGTGTGTGTGCATTTCATTTCTGCCTTTTAGTTTTTACTTCTTCTTTCTTTGGAGGCAGAAATTGGGCATAAGACGATATGAGGGTGGTCCTCCCCCTTAGTGTTATTTCAGATGCAGTGTGAAATTGCAATGACAAATGATAGAAACGTAATGAAATAGGATGACATTACAAATTACTTTTTAAAAGTAATGAGATTGAGAGAAGGTAAAATTGTGTATCAGTAAGAGTGGCTTTCATATATTTCAACGACACTGGCTCTTGGATACTCCTGCACATAGGAGTTCCAACATGTAGTTCCAAACTTGAGTTGGAAAATGTAAAAACAACTGTTAAAGAACATTTTTTTTTTCTGATTCAAATGGAGAGAAAGCAAGTTGTGTAACTGTTACTTAAAAGAAGCAGCTGGTAGCATATGTCAAGACAATTTGCAGCTATTATCACCTCTTAAACATACTGAGAAAATTGAATTGCTGACTAATGTGACTGGGAGTGAAGGTCACCTTTCAGGAACCCAGTGAGTGCAGTATCATCTTACTTTAAGATTCCACCTTACAATGTTGCATTTGAAAAAAAGCTTTCGTCCTACAACTTATGTTTTAAGATACATCAAATTTGACTGTGTAAATATATATGTATATGCATATATTTACATAGTATGTATTTATAAAATAGAAGAAAAATACATCCTCCTCAGCTCATACTATTTCCCTTTTGGCTACAGAAACCAGTTGTGGGGAAGTGGGGGGATCAACAGGAATTTAGATGAAGATAAAAGGAAAAGTAAACTAACAGAAAGATCATTTCGAAGCTTTTTTAAAGTCATTTTTTGTACCTTAGAATGGTGATACGAGGCAGATATCTTTGTTGCTTGTACGTGTACCATTATCTGCTGGTGTCTTATGCAAAGAAAGCCTGACTTGATGTGAATAAGTGCGTATAGGGGAACTGAAACTGCTCTGCATTAAAATGTAAAATGCTACCTGCCCTGTGGGCAGGGGACATTTTTGCAGATTACTTTACATTTGGGAGAATATTGTCTTTCTTTGGGAGTGTGTTTGCACGTATGTGTGTGTGTGCATTGTATTCTGATAGTTGAAAGTATGAAGCAGCATATCTTCATCGGTGGTGACCCTTCAAAATATATTGTGCTTAGCAAGTCCTAGTGACACAATAAACACTGTGTATTTGGAGAACTGAGTAATGAAGGGATCAAATACATTTAAATCCATCAAGATATACTAGATTTGGAGTGTCAAAAGTTTCTCCCACTGTGCAGTGTTTTGCTGAAGCCTTCTGTGGCCTTTTTGCAGAATGAATAATCAGATCAGAGAATGTACTCGAATGCTTAATTGTGTGTCACCGTGATACACACTAACCCAAAGTGACCATTGATGACATTCTACTTCTATGCTTTGCCCTTCACCTTGAAGTTCTTTCTCCTTTCTCTTTATCCTTATTGCAAACTCATCACCTTCTTTTCTGTTCCTAGATCAGAATAAATGTTTCTTCATTACTCTCCAGGCAGGTGTTAGGTTATCTGACTTTAGTCAGCCTCTCTCCACTCTGTAATTTAGCACCCATCTTCAATGTTTCTTGAATTTTATCTAGGCCAGGTAAGCCCCTGAGGCACCTTCTGAAACAAGTTGGAGGTGCTCTAAGCTCTTCACTCAGATTCAGTTTAGTTTGCTGATTATTGGTCCTGGGGTTGAGTCAGGATTTCACAGAAGAAAAATGCTAACTCTTTTAGGACTCACAAGTCTACTGCAGCCTATGAAATATCCATGAACATAATTTTAAAAGTAGTTCAGTGCATTCTCCCACACTGGAAAAGTACATTTTCAAAGGGAAATAAAAGTTAAGGTTGTTTCTTACTGCAATCAGAGCCCTATTATCAACGTGAAGCCAATTTTAAAATATAAGGAGTTTTAGATATAGTAAACCCTAGGAAACTTTTATTTTAAACCTTTCCGTTCCTCACCATTCTGGCTTTGAAGATAACCTTCAGAATATAAATTGATGCAGTAAGGGCTGAAGCCCAGAACCAAGAGTTCTGATGCAATATCTCAAAGAATGTTGCAGCCTCTCTCTGCTATACAGATTGCTAAGAACATTGTCAGAACTTAAAATGGAATAGCAGTCAGGTTTTGTTAGACATTAACTCAGTACTTGCCTTGAGAGTTTAAACTCGGCTACTGTTTAAGAACTCTGCATAGCCTGTTTTACCACGAACACCTGCCTCACTGATTCTTGCATTTGATGGAAGGTTTCAGAGAGTATATGTCTTACACACTTCAAATGTGTAAAGCAGAATAAAGAGCTGCATAGTTCTGCATCCTAGAAGAAATAATTGGCTTGTAGCTATTTTTAGCTTTAATTCCATTTACAGGAATTATTTAATACATAATATGTACCAAGATTAAATATGAAAATATAAAGCAAAATCATCATCTTCAAGGAGTTCACTATCTGATGAGGATGGGTAGGACAGTTATGTAAAGATCATTACCACATGTATTATAAAAGCAATATATATCAGTTCAGAGGTAGAAATGGCCCTGTCATTATTACTATTATTATTTATTTTAAATAATGATTATTTCTCTTTTTTTTAATTTTTTTTTTTTGAGACAGAGCCTCACTCTGTCGACTAGGCTGGAGCACAGTGACACAGTCGCGACTCACTTCAGCTTCCGAAACCCAGGGCTCAAGCAATTCTGCCTCAGCCTCCCAGGTAGCTGGGATTACAGGCGTGTGCCACCACACCCTGCTAATTTTTGTATTTTTAGTAAAGACAGGATATCACCATGTTGGCCAGGCTGGTCTCGAACTCTTCACCTCAGGTAATCCACCCGCCTTGGCCTCCCAAAGTGCTAGAATTACAGGCATGAGCCACCGTGCCTGGCCTAATCATGATTATTTCTCAACAATGGCTATAATTAACTGAATATTTTGTGTTGGGTACTGTCCTAAGTGCTTTATCTATTTTATATCAGTTAATCCACACAGTGACTTGTGAGGTAGGTATACATTCTATCAGGTTAGGAAACAGGCTGAGAGGAGTTAAATGACTTGTCCTAGATACTACAGTTTTTAAGTGAAGAAGGAGGAGTTTAACTTCTATTCCATCTGACTTTAAGTCCTTTGCCTTAACTGCTTTGTATAATTGCTTCCCTGGAAAGGTAAATGCTGATGTGGGATCTGGGAGATGAAAATTCCAGAAAGACAATTTCAGGAATCTCAAGGAACTAGAGATGATAAAATTTCAGAGACATTCTTTGATATATATATATATGTATACA
>NW_016809273.1:2931371-2960098 GCF_001698545.2 Rhinopithecus bieti
ATATATATTTTATATATACATATATATGTGTGTATATATATTTTTTTCTTTATGCACTAGAGATTTCATGGCAACAGGTTTATTATTACCACAACTAATGAACACAGAGTTAAGAAAACATTCAGAATATAAACAAGTTACTAGTTCATTGCAACCTATTGATAGCTACTCACCTCGTGTAGGAGTATGAAAATAGATATGTAAAAACAAATAGAAAACGTTTTGCAGATTTTGAACTGCAAGATGGTTTAAATGTTGCCATATATATGAATCAGATCAGTTTTGCTTTGCCCTCTATTGGAAAGTGCTATCGTAAATAGCATTTGGCTTTTGGTAGGTGGTTAATTTTCAGTAGAACACTGAAAAAGGAGCGTGTTTCTGTGTAGTTGATTCAATTTACTCAAATCTAATGAAAAGATGTGTTCATTTCCATTTCTTTAATATCAACAGATGTAAAGTAAATGGTAAATATAGCTAAGACAATTTAAAACTCTTTTAGTGGGTCTTTAGAAGCTGAAATTGTAATATATAGGCTGTCTTACTGTTTTAAAATAACTTATTTGTTCAAATATTCTCTACTAGTTTGTTATTCACTCCAATATGAATTTTAAAGATATATACATATGGATATCAGACATTCTTACATTTAGTGGGAAGCAAAAGTTGGTTACCTTTATTATCCCTTAAAACTTCAAATTCTACTGATTGTAACCATTACTTGCCTAACTTATAAGATAAAGCACTTTTAGTAACCTTGCTTGAAAATAAATGAAATTCTTATTTTGATACACAGATCATCTCATTATTCACCATTTTCCTTAAATAATAATTTGGTTTTGGCCTACAAATAGAATGGAATTTTCATTATTAGAGTCTTACTGTCTTTTAAAATTCTATTTGTGTTACTCTCTTGTAGTTGAGATAAAATGCAAAATTAAATTTTGTATCAAATTGGATTAAAGATGTTAATAACTTCCTCTTTGCCTCCACAACCACCTTCAAGGGACCTGCCCTGCCACTGGAGCCACAAAAAGAAGCTCTTTGAGCTCTAATACCTTCACCTCCAGTCCCTCTGCTCTAATTCCTACTTCAGACAGCTCCTCTAGGGAACCGGGAGTGGATTCATGACCTCAGTTGGGCCAATCCGATCTGGACCAGAGAACTGAGGTTTTTGTGGGCAGCTAAGCTAAACGCCCCAAATGCATTCTGGTGTTGAGTTCTTATTTCAAGATGTCCTAGGTAAGGAAATATTGTACTGTGGACCAAACTTACGGGAAGCTGGTTTAAAGAATGAAAGAGGCACACTGATGCACAAAGACATGTAGAATTCGTCAGACATATCCTCCTCGCTACTCTGTAGTCCCCACCCCAACACCCTCATGTAACTCTAGCAGCTGGGTTTTTTTTTTTTTTTTTTTTTTCTCTTGGTTTTCTGGAGGCCCTGCTGTAATTCTTGCAGTGAGACTGGTTGAGAATAAAATAAAACCAATTTTTACTTGAAGTATATGGAGTTGTTTCTATGCCTTACAATCAAATGGGCCCTGTATAAGATGGACAAAAAATGATTATTTTCAGTCCTTAGTAAGAGTGAATGCTCTATCAACCAAGGACTGTTTGATATGTACTTGATGCAGGACAAGTGTATCTCAAAATTGGGGCTTAGCCTGGGAGGGTTCTTGGCTTCACCCAGGAAAGAATTCAAGAGTGAGCCAGTGGTGTTAGACAGCAACTTTTGTTGAAGCAGTAGTGTACAGCAGCAGCAGAGGTACTACTCCTTGTGCAGTAGAGCTACCCCATAGGCAGTATGCGCAGAGTAGCAGCCCAGAAGCAGTTCTGCAGCCATACTTATACCCACTTTCAATTACATGCAAATTAAGAAACAGACTATGCAGAAATTTCTAAAATAAGAGTGGTAATTTTCAGGTTGTTGCCTTGGAAAGGGGTGGTAACTTCCAGGTGTTGCCATGGCAATGGTAAACTGACATGGCACTGGTGGACATGTCTTATAGAGAGGTGCTTTCATCACTTCCCTGTTTCAGCTAGTCTTCAATCTGGTTGGCAGTTCTAGCCCCACCTTCGAGTTAAGTCCTGCTTCTTACCTCATGCTTAAAGCTAGTAAATTCTGTGTAGTGAATATGTGTCGTTTTTGCATGTGCCATCATTTTGATAATTTTACTTTTATTTTCCTTTTGGCAAATATCTCTTCTCACTTTTTAACCCACATAATTTGGATAAAGTTGACTCCTGTCTCCGGACTTTTCAGAATTGGGTATATTTTTGGGTAGGTACATGGCACTCAATTCCAGGAGTGTGTAAGAATGTACAGTTGGGAGAGAGAAGTCAAGGGGAATGTAAGCTTGGAGGTGCTGAGCACTTTCAGTTGGGAAGAACTCATCAAATGATGATGCCAACCCAGAGAGAACTGTGCAAGCTGTAGAAGGCTTGATCTTTGACAACATTGTTGGAGCCCTTGGATCCAGCTGTGTCCAAAGGAAGAATGATTCATTGAATTCTTCAGTTTTTGAAGCCAATAACTCTTCCTTCCTCCTTACCCCCTAAGGCAGTTTGAGTTGTTTCTGTCACATGCAACTCATAATGTTGACCAAAATACCACATGGAAATAACATAGGAAACAGAAAACCTGGTCTTCTCCAAAGTAATTTACCATGTAGTGGGATAAAGAAGATAGACAGGCATGCAATAACTAAAAAACAGTATAAAACATATTATTAGATGTCAGACTGTGAAATAGTCTAAACATTATCTATTGACATACTTGCGGTAGACAGTATGAAATTTCTACTTAATATGTAGAACCTCTATTCAATCTTAAGTTACCTATTTGACATTTGAAAGTGCTGCCCCAGCTTCAGAGTCAACAGATATGAAGACAAAGTACCTGGAATGTGGCATAAAAGCACAGGTATTTTGCATCAGATAAAAATCATAAGGAAATATAAAGAAAAATAATAAAATTGCTTGCATTTTGCATTACATAAAATAAATATAAGAAATTATAAGAAAATTAAACAAACTGATACTTCCACAAATAGCAAAGACAATGACACAAATAAAAAAAATTAAAACGAAAAGTGGAGTAAAGAAATACATTTCTTTTAGTTTTTTTTGAGATGGAGTCTCACTCCTTTGCCCAGGCTGGAATGCAGTGGTGCGATCTTGGTTCACTGCAATCTCCGCCTCCCAGGTTCAAATCATTCTTCTGCCTCAGCCTCCCTAGTAGCTGGGACTACAGGCTCGTGCCACCACACCTGGCTAATTTTTGTATTTTTAGTAGAGACAGAGTTTCACCCTGTTGGTCAGGCTGGTCTCAAACTCCTGACCTCAAGTGATCCACCTACTTTGCCCTCCCAAAGTGCCAGGATTACAGGTGTGAGCCACTGCGCACTGCCAAGAAATATGTTTCTAAAACTGGCTATGTTAAAATTTTCCTTTGGTTCTTAATTATCATTTGGAATTCTCTTGTCTATGTTACTGTCTGCCACATCTAACCTAGAAACTAAACCCATTTCAAACCTCCCTGATTCCAATTTACTTTGTTCATTCTTATGTATACAGGTAGGCTGGTGTGGCAGTCATATAAAGCAGAATAGAAACAAGTCTGGTTGAGACCTGGAAGTTCTAAAAGAGCTCCATGAATAGGTTTTTGGTCATCTGTGATTCTCCAGAAACTGTTTATTGAATTTGGGGTAAATATGCATTTTTTTCCCCTAAAAGAATTCAAACTTTTATCAGTCTCTCAAAGGAATCTATGATCCAGAAAAATGTTATAATTTCCTTCTAATTTAGAGTTATTATAAGAAATGATTTCTCTTAGTTACATACATACATATAGTGTATGATATTATATTAAAGTATTGGCCTGTTTAAATAAACTATGAACAGTCTTAATGTCCTAAATAAATCTTAGAATTTGATACATTTTTCCCATATAAAACATACCCATGCAGACCTCAGCCTGTATTCATTCAGGTTCAGTCAAGTAGTATTTGTTTCCATATATTTAGCTTAATAATGTATAACAGTATTACCTATATCAAAATTATGTTTGATCAGTGTACATTTATTAACTATTCCTGCTTCTTTGTGGATGTTAGCTTTATTCTCCCTGGCTTTATTCCTCCATTTTTAAGGAACAAGATTTCATATAGCTCTTGACCCACACGTCTGTCAGCTTTCTCACTGTTAAAGTTCTATTTCTTTTTGAAATAAGCCAGGCACAGAAAGATAAAATTTCTAGTTCAGAAAATCCCAGGGAATGTATTTGCTTGGCCTCCCATGCGCTCCACTGCTTTCCTGTGGCCAAGCGAGTAGATACTATAGTTAGCAACTCTAATTAGAACAGGGTTTGAATGAGAAATGAAGATAAAAGAGCATCCCCTCCCCCAAAGGTCCATTATTCACAGGAGATACTTGGTATGATGGGAAAATAATAAATACTGGCTGGAGAAGTGCATTCCAGGAAGTAAAATGAAATGTGCTACAAATATTTGAAATAGCATGGAAAGGTGAGAGTTCAGTTTGAGCAATAGTGTTCATTCTGGGATGTAAGAAATACAGGTTAGAGAAATAGGCAAAGACCAGGTTGGGAGAACTATGTATATTCTGGTAAGGGATTTAAATTGTATCCTGCAGGCCAGTATGTTGTAAATATGGCAGCAGACTCATAGGATAGAGGGGGATTTGTTAAGATGCTGATTCACAAACTCAACACTAAACACAAAGAATCCAAATAATGGGATGCCTGAGAATCTGCATTTTTATTTTTATTTATTTATTTTAATTTTCCTTTAAGTTCTGGGATATATGTGCAGAACATGCAGGTTTGTTACATAGGTATACATGTGCCATGGTGGTTTGCTGCATTTATCAACCCATCATCTAGGTTTTAAGCCCTGCATGCATTAGGTATTTTCCTAATGTTCTCCCTCCCCTTGGCCCCCACCCCCTGACAGACTCCAGTGTGTGATGTTCCCCTCCCTGTGTCCCTGTCTTCTCATTGTTCAGCTCCCGCTTATGAGTGAGAACATGCGGTGTTTGGTTTTCTGCTCCTGTGTTAGTTTGCTGAGAATAATGTCTTCCAGCTTCATTGGTGACCCTGCAAGGGACATGAACTCATTCTTTTCTATGGCTGCATAGTAGAAAACCTGCATATTTAAAATACACCTTGGGTAATGCTCATATACCCAACTAGAGATTGAGGGTCGCTGCTAAAGAGAATAGAAAACTAGTGGAGGAACAATACAGCATAAACTAAAATATCTGTTGATATGGCTACAGCCTCCAGATCAACTAGAGATTGCTGTATGTCATTGTGTGTGTTTGAGGAGCCTATGGGATGCATCTCCTGTGTGCACATCTTAAGAGTGTTTTTGTTCCAGTTAAATATTTCCAGGAAAGCATCGTGTAGTGGAATAGAGTTTTAAACATGAAGATGATAGTAAAATATCCCCATTTTAACCTACTCAACGGAAAACTCTAAAAAAAAAACCAAAAAACAAAAAACCTTGGATCCCCACAAGCATGAAAAATTACTAAATAAGACAGAAAGATTCTGAATGACACATTAGTGAAGGGGCTAGCACACCCCTGTATCTAGAGGTGTAATGCTAGATCAGCATATTCTCTTTAATAAGGAAAATTTAAGTGTTAAATTGTTACCCAGTTTGCCTAGGTGTTCTGGTTACATTCATCAGTTAATTTTATTTATCAGTATCTGTAAAATTAGGAAAGGGTTTTTTGCTACATTTGTTCATGCCTACCAATTCTGAGAAGATGGATGAGGCCCAAGAAGTAGGACAAAGGTTTGCATTGGGGATTTTTAGAAAGTAGCTTCATTATTCTCTGGTGAACTTGGGGACAATTTCTTAGAAAAACCGTCCTTTCTTCCAAGCTATTAAAAGTGATTCTCAAAACCATTTCAGGCAATCTTTCTTGCTAGCAGAAATCCAGTAGGAGAATAATTTTCTCATAAGAGTAGTAAACACACACACACACACACACACACACACACACACACACACAATGCATTCTCTAATATTTGCTAGCATACACATGTGTGATTTAATGGTTAAGCAGCTAAAGCTTTGGCCCATGGAAAGAATACTTAAAAGTTTGCTTATTTAATGTGGTAAAAGGTAGTAAGTTAAATGTTTAAATTTTTTAAAATTAAAGTTATTTATTTTATTTTATTTTCAGCACTTAGTTTAAAGACTTACAAAGTTCTACAAAGCTATTGGAAGAATATCTGTTCCCAGGTTCTCCTACCCATTTCTTGCATTCCAGAAGCAACCATTTTCAACAGAATTTTATAGAAAGCAACTGCACATTTCTGAGCAACAGCTAATGGCACTATTCATTTTGTTTTAACCAACATCTATTAACTTCTCACCATGGAGGAGGACGATTTACCTCTTCTTCATCACCTCTCCCTGCACAGGCATGCATAAAAACATAACCTCTCATTCAGCCAAAATAGTTATGTCATTATTTTGAGTAGACCAATTTTCAGCCTTTATATTTACTATGATCTTGTAAATTCTAGTCACAATAGTAGTAGTATGTTCTGACCACTACTCATTTGTTGCATAACTTCCCCTTTTTCCTTAATTGCTAATAGTAATGTTTTTTTCATATATGTGTGTGTGTGTGTGTGTGTATATATATATATATATATATATTTTCTCACTTCCCTTACATTTTTCTATGTCTCCTTTCAACCTGCTCAAACACATCAGATATTCGGTTACTTTTATCTTCTTTTCTCTTTTCTTTTTTTGAGAGAGAGTCTCACTCTGTCTCCGAGGCTGGAGTGCAGTGGCGCTGTCACAACTCACTGCAACCTCCGCCTCATGGGTTGAAGCGATTCTCCTGCCTCCTGGGTAACTGGGACTACAGGCACGTGCCACCACGCCCGAGTAAGTTTTGTGTTTTCCTTAGTGACTGTCCTAGTTTACATTCCAACCAGCAGTGTAGAAGTGTTCCCTGTTCACCACATCCATGCCAACATCTACTGTGTTTTTGATTTTTTGATTATGGCCATTCTTGCAGGAGTAAGGTGGTATCACATTGTAGTTCTGATTTGCATTTCCCTGATCATTAGTGATGTTGAGCATTTTTTCATATGTGTGTGGGCCATTTGTATATCTTCTTTTGAGAATTGTCTATTCATGTCCTTAGCCCACTTTTTGATGGGATTGTTTATTTTTTTCTTACTGATTTGTTTGAGTTCACAGAGCAGTCAGACAAGAGAAAGAACTAAAGGGCATCCAAATCAGTAAAGAGGAAATCAAACTGTCACTGTTTGCTGACAATATGATTGTTTACCTTGAAAACAATAAGGACTCCTCCAGAAAGCTCCTAGAACTGATAAAAGAATTCCACAAAATTTCTGGATACAAGATTAATGTACACAAATCAGTAGCTCTTCTATACACCGACAGCGACCAAGTGGAGAATCAAATCAAGAACTCAACCCCTTTTACAATAGCTGCAAAAAAAGAAAAAAAAAAAAAAACCACAAAAAAAACCCTTAGGAATATCTAAGGAGTCAAAAGACCTCTACAAGGAAAACTACAAAATGTTGCTGAAAGAAATCAGAGATGACACAAACAAATGGAAACACATCACATGCTCATGGATGGGTAGCATTGATATTGTGAAATGACCATACTGCCTAAAGCAATCCACAAATTCAATGCAATTCCCATCAAAGTACCACCATCATTCTTCACAGAATTAGAAAAAAGATTCTAAAATTTATATGGAACCAAAAGGAGCCCACATAGCCAAAGCAAGACTAAGCAAAAAGAACAAATCTGGAAGCATCACACTACCTGATTTCAAACTATACTATAAGGCCATAGTCACCAAAACAGCATGGTACTGGTATAAAAATAGGCACAAAGACCAATGGAACAGAATAGCAAACCGAGAAATAAACCCAAATACTTACAGCCAACTGATCTTCGACAAAACAAACAAAAACATAAAGTGGGGAAAGGACACCCTTTTCAACAAATGGTGCTGGGATAATTGGCAAGCCACATGTAGGAGAATGAAACTGGATCCTCGTCTCTCACCTTATACAAAATCAACTCAAGATGTATTAAGGACTTAAACCTGAGACCTGAAACTGTAAAAATTCCAGAAGATAAAATTGGAGAAACCCTTCTAGACACTGGCTTAGGCAAGATGTCATGACCAAGATCCCAAAACCAAATGCAATGAAAACAAAGATAAATAGCTGGGACCTAATTAAACTAAAGAGCTTTTGCACAACAAAAGGAACAGTCAGCAGAGTAAAAAGACAACCCACAGAGTGGGAGAAAATCTTCACAATCTATATATCTAACAAAAGACTATTATAGTTCTTATACTTTTCCTTGGAATTGTATTAATGCTGTTACTATAGATGAAGAGCATATTGTGCTGTGTATTTAGGTATTATAGCTCTGTAAAAGTGTCTCTAGAAGGTCTTTTTGGAAGTTTTAAACTTTTATTTAGGATAATAATATGTGACATCTCATTGAACAGTGAATTACGTATGAAGGTAATTGTCTGGAGGGGTTAATTAGTCAATATTACAGATTTTTAAATTAATTCAGTTTATATATATATTTTAACTTTGTTTTGCCAAGTTTTTTTATTGGTAGCATTTTGGAGCTATAGCTGATGAGGAAGAGGATTTCCAGTGTACTGCCTTTTAGAAGACAGTAAGAACAAATTATTATTTGGGGCTCAGGCTCACAATTTCAGATAACAACAGAGGCCATTTGGTGTAAGGAACTGGTGTTAAGCTGCTTATTTTATGACCATTCATGACACTTGCCCACTTATATGACTCTTTCTATCTTCTCAGTGTACTAGAACAGAATACCAATACCATAGACTGGATAGCTTAAATGGCAGATGTTGTTTCTCACAGTCCTATCGAGGTTGGAAGTCTGAGATCAAAGAGCCAGCCAGCATGGTCAGGTTGTTGGTGAAAGTCCTCTTCCTGGTTGCGTCTTCACACAGCTTTCTTCTCCACACACCATGAAATAGATCCCCTGTCTATTCCTTTTTAAATTTTTATTTAATAAGGACACTAATCTCATTACGGGGACAGACCCTCATGATCTAACCTAATCTTAGTTACCACCCCAAAACTGCTTCTCCCAATACCATCACATGAATTTAAGGGGACACAAATATTCAGTTCATAGCAATGACCTTTGCTTTATTTTATTTTTAAGCCATTTGATAGACCATTATATTCATTAAAAACTAACATAAACCCAATCAAAATGAACTTTGTCCTTAAAGGAGCTATCTAACCCACATTTCCACAGACTACTAATTTGCTATTGCCCTTCACCGCAGCAGCTGGGCTAAACACCATGTATTCTAAAGATTTTTGCCAATGGTTCCCAGCATTTGATCCATGCTTTAGGCTGAGTAGACTTAAGAGGATTACATGAAAATCACTACAGCCTTATTCTTCTTTGAAAATGAATGAATCAAAAAAATTGGGTTCATTTATCCATAGATCAGAATATTCAGGATCTTGCCTCAACCCTCTTGTTGAACAGCTGTGTGTTCTTGGAAAACTATCTTCTTTTAAGGCTTTATCTGTAAAATAGAAATAATGCCATCCTACTTTCCCTCACAGGATAATACGAGTCAAATAAAATGATATAATGGAAGTACTCAAATGAAATATATAATCTGCTTTATGAAGGCAATGAGTTATTATTTAAAAGAAAGTGCAGTAGGTTGTATAAAAATAAGTATAGAATATATCATTGCCTCCAAGATTTTAAAATCTAAGATAATATATGAGCAGGAACAAAAGTGCTCCCTGCACATTTTACTGTAACTGGAGAAAATTATGCAATCTGGATATAAAACAAGTGTCAAGATTCTAGAAATGTGCCTATCTACAAAAGAGCTGTTGCCATCAAGTAGAATGATGATTCCATTAAAAATTCTGATTACTGCTATTACAAGTGACGTTTTTTTTGGAGGACATAATTTTCTGCTCTTTTTGCTTGTTCAGAACAGGTAAGTAGCAAAATTTGAAAGTAGCCATGTACTTTTGTGAATCCCTAAATGAAATGAAGTCATCAGGAAAAGAACAGCTCTTTCAGAACTTCTCTTTGGGGATTTCTGTTGTGACCTGGTCTTCACTTAAAGAGCTTCAGATGAACCCAATGAGCCATCTTTGGTTTCCTAGCCTGTGCAGTGCAGCCCTCCTCCTCTTGCACATCAGGTGGACATCATGGTCTTTCATGCTGCCATCACATCCATCTCCTTTGGCAGCTTTGTTCTTGTTCTGAAGTCTTATTGGTTGGTTCCTTCACGTACAAAAATAACGATGTATAACTATTGCTACTGTGGTGCAGTGATTTGCCAGCCTTTATTTAAACCTAGTAAAATATGAAAGAAAAAGTGAAAGAGGGTCTCTGGCTTAAGGATTTCTTATCTGAAGGTTACCAATGGCCTCTGGTGCTCACTTCATTTCATAGTGTTGGCAAAGATTGACAGCGTGTGAGTGTATTTATTTCAGTTTTCTTATAGTGGATTGTATACATTTACCTATGCTAATGAATGAGGCACTGTCTGTCCAGGTGCCCAACATTTGGTATTTTTTAAAAGGATTTACATCTTTGGGTAGAAGTAATGGCCCATCCTGTCATAACTTCCTAGACATTTAGCACTGCTGTGGTGTGTGTGTGTGAGAGAGAGAAAGTGGGGAAAGGGGTCTATGTAATATGAGCACCCCTGAACAGAAGAACTAATGTAGGGGACCTGTGAACCTGCTTTTCCCAATGTGTACATTTGGCTTCAGATTCACCCATACAACTAAGGTTAGTAGCAGTCTTTCAGCAGGATTGCGTAATGCTTGGTGAAACTCTTGATCATTTTCAGTGTTTACTTTCTCTCCAAAGCATAGCCTTGGAATTAGACAAATATTAAGTTCAAAATTGATTGCCATTTGCAACTGCACAACCTTGTATATGTTACTTAACCTCTCTGTGTTTCAGTTTCTGCACCTGTAAAGTGAGGATAGTAACCTGACACAGGTTTATTGTGAGGTTGAGATGTATTATATGATTTATGAAAGACCTAAAATAGTACCTGACATGTAGAAGGAACTCAGTAAATATTAGAGATCTTCTATCCTTTTGTCAATCATTTTTATCCACTTGTGTTCGTTCATTATAATAGCATTAGACATATCTGTTCAAAATTCCCATTAGTCAGTATTTTACTTTACAGGATCTCGCAACCTCAATTTCTCCAGAAACTTTGCATCTTTCTACATCTCAGGTATTCATCTTGGAGACTCTTAAAAATAACTCTGATTAGTAAACTTAATAAAAGAAAAGTTTTTAAAATAAATCTCTTTTGATGAGACTTTTTGGATTATAGTAAGAATTACCTGAGGATAAAATATTAATTTGGTTTTAAATCAGTGCATTGCAATCATATATGTTGATATTATTAAACTCAACTTTCCTCTGACTTGGGGGCAAAACTTCTTAACCACCATCGAGTAGTAAGTCCACATGCCATAGCAACACACATGCCGAAGGGCTTTGCAAATATCACACATTCAGGATAAACTTTAATTTAACTCATTGGAGCAAATCTAGGTATTTAATAACCATTAAAACACCATAGATGAGTGATATTAAGTTCATGGTGTACTTTGATTTAAATTATTTAAAGACATTCAACACAATAAAATCGATTATCTCATGTGGTTTTCTGAAAATGGACTCTATGATTTGAAAATCCTTTTACTAAAGGAGAGAAAAAGGGGAATTTGGTGGCAAGGAAGCTAGATTTCAGAGGTCCACTTACCCACTGTTAAAAATTGCCTAAGCAGCAGCGAGGGATTTTAAATTATTAAAATCCTGGCAGGGGATAGCAGAGTGTGTGTGGTATCCCTTCCTTCTCTGCTCACCATGTTGAACATAAAACTAATGTAATCCTATTTGTCTCCTGTTTAAAAATTTTATCTTTTCATCACTGAGTGCAGAAGTAAAAAACTCACTTCTTTTCAAGGCCTGGCAGGAAACAAAAATGAAGTGGGCTGGTCAGGGTTGGTGGCCAACTGGATCACATATTTTTCTAAATGACTGCTGCCTTTCACCTCCACGAATGCTGCCACATCTGAGTTTTCAAGAAAAAACAAAATATGGGTTTTAACATGTGATATCTCCCTGTTATGTAATCTATAGGAAATGAAAATGTATCCTTTTATGAAGCAAATTTGAGCTGCACTGACTCTTTAATCACAAAAAGCGAGATCCAACTGATTTTAATTTTCTTTTTCCCACCACAGATTAAGATATTAATACTTATTTCTTAATTGACAGATAATGATTGTACCTATTTCTAAGGTACAGTGTGATGTTTTGATGCATGTATGTGTTGTCTAAAGATTAGCCCCTACAGGGACACTGCATCCACATCAATGGCTGCTCTCACCCTTTACACATACGGAACACCTCATGTACAATGTTGAGTTGTTTGATGTTTCCAGAACACATCAGTTGCTTTCCTACCTTTTTGCACTTTGCATGCTCTTCCATTGGCCAGCATGCTCTCTCCTCTTTTCATGCACCAGCTCAACAAAACCTCAATATTCTCTGTGAAGTATCAGCACTTGAGAGGTCTTCTGAGTTTTCTGTGAGCATCTGTTTCTGGGACCAAGATGAATTAATTGGTCATTAATCTATACTTCCATAGTTCATTGCATTTTAATGACTTATGTGCATGTCTGTTTTGTTATTACTCCTCCATCTCTGTTCACTCAGCTGTTGCAGGGAGAGGAAGCACAGTAGCTGCAGACAAATTGTATATGGTTGGGTTTGGCAAGAAGATAGCCTCTCAATTTGTTATCAGGGCACTATTTCCACTATTGCTGCTCAGGATGAAGCTACCACATGAAGACATAAGCCAAGCTTCCAGGTTGCCCACCTGAGCTGCTTGGCAGAGTAGACATTTGACATTCGAGTCAGGCCCATGGAACAGGTGACTTACAGTTCTGTCCTTTCTTGGGCTGATTTTATAATCTTAGTTCTGCCCAAGCCTAGATAATCTTGTCTGACTTGATCCAGTCTCCCAGCCTTGGCACTTGCGTAGAGAAGCCTTTTGCGGGAGGCACAAGAAGGGAAGACCTTTTATCACATCACTTGAGCTGTCAAGCATTTATTTTCCATGATCTCTACCAAAAACTCATTCTGAACTGCCATTGCTACCCATCATGGTCACCCCAGAAACGAGCTTCTGATTCCAAGAGATTGGGAGCCTTTCAAGGGAGCAGGAGCAGTATCTTATTAATCTTTGTATCCTCAATGCCTAACAAACAGAAGGATCTCAAATACTTGTTACATGAACTGTCTGGAGGTGAAAAAAACTACAAAGATGTTATAAAATCTTGGTTTTCATTTATTGCTAACATTTTGTGACCTGGGTTGTAGAATGTACTACAGGTTCCATGACCGATTTTACATTTGCTAAATAAATAAAATGAAGGCTAACAGAACACCCCATTTGCACTTTCTTCACATCTTAGGCAGATGGAGCAAACAGAACTGGCTGTGATTTTATTTGCTCAGCCCTCATTGAACTTGGAGTTTACCCAGTGTTTGCTCAACCCAGCCAGAGATCTCATCAGAATCAATGACTGCTCTCACCACAATTTCCTTGCTTTGTACTTAGAGATTTATAGGTTGAAAAAAAGATTTTATTTTGAGGCCTGAAAGTCATTTTGAGTAAGGATGAGACTGGTTGAACCTACTGGGATGTTTCTTCTCTGGCTTTGTCTAAAGATTTTTTAAAAGCCAAGATATCAGAAAGATAATCAAATTAAGAAAAATAGGAAATATTTACTGAACATTTAATATATTCCATCATCTGTACAAAGCGTATTGCAGAAATGATATCTTTGGTCTGCAACTTACCTGTTGCAGATGAGAATTCTGAAACACAAGCAGGCTAAATAAATCACCCCAGGTGATTAAGCTACTATCTGGCTTCAAAGTCTGTCCTCTTTCTATGATACTACAATCTGTGAATGCAATTTCACTTCAATTGTCTTCATAACTCAAATTTCCCAGGAAATGATTCTAGTAGTTCTGAAGTTATCTAAATTAGGAGCAGCTTGATGATTGCAGAGCCTTCAGAAATAAAAGGATGAATGAAAGTTCTATACCCAAGAAATAAGATCTCTTAAACTCCTACATTTCATACTTTGGTGTTAGTCTTGCTTTTCGCCTTAGCTTCTGTTTTTTTTCTTTTTTTTTTTTTCTCTCTTTTAATAGTGTAAGTTCGCAACAGATTATAAGCGCTAAACCATGTTGGCAAGTTACTAGGTTCCTGTCTCTTCCGTATACTAAAGTCAGCAATCAATTGGCTTCATCTTGCAACCAGCACCCCACATGTACTTGGAACTTAGCATAAAACTTTGTGTTGGGAAGTTTGGGAGATATTACTGATGCAATATCTAGTTTAATACTGAGTACAGGGAGAGAAGAAATATTGGGCTTGGTTAAGAAAATGGGATTTGAAACTTCAGTCAGGAATATTTACATTTTGCGATAGTAAAACATTTGACTAACAATGATTATAATAAGTAGGGGCTTATTTTCCTTTTCATGGCAAGAAATCTGGAGATAGATGGCTGCTGGAATTGGTTTGATGGTTCAGTAATACCAGGGTTGGCTCCTCTGCAATGCTCTTGGTCTTTTTTATATGGTGACAAGATGACTGCCACAGCTCTAGGCATCAAATCCACATTCAAAGCAGAAGAAAGGAAGAGCAATTATGTCCATTTTGGCAGTTTCTTCAATCAGAAAACCAAAGGCTTTCTAAAAATCTCTTAAATCTACTTCTGTTTATAGATTGCTGGCCAATACTTGTCATAGCCATCTCTTGCTATAAGAAAGGTTGGAAAATTGAGTATTTCACTTTTCTAGCCACTACAGGGGAACGCAGTATGAAAGAAGGATGAGGGAATTGACTCTTGGATCTGCCAACTAGAGACATTTGCTGTTGAATCATCGTTACTGTAGGATTAAATAAAATGTCTGAAAATCACTTAGCAGAGAATAAGACTTATAGGAAGCAGATGTATCATAGTTATCAATATCAAGGAAATAAGAAGTGATTGTTAGCTTGGCAATGTCACCACTTGTTTTTTTGTCTTACACTATCTTTTCATGTGAGAAAGTCACTGGAAATAATGATATTCTGTCTTAAAAAGTAAAAATTTACCACTTTCTCATATTAAATTTCTATGTATAACTTTAACTGGGGTTGATGAATTTAAGATATAAACAAATGATTTCTAGGTCCTGGTTTGTAGTATTTCCTACTCCCACAGAAATATGGAGAAAAGAATCATTTTGGGGGGCAGGGTACCATATTTTCCAACCGTTTTCTGCCCAGCAACATCATTTGATTTGTGATAAAAGGAAAAAACAAGCTTCTGAGAGGTTGAGCAAAAAGCAAATGATATCCACAATGCCCCAGGTTTCCCTTATATATAATTATTGATAATTTCCTGTCCCTTCATGAAAGACATCACAGGAATAAGGTAAAATTATTTATTTATTTATTTATTTTTATTATACTTTAATTCCTAGGGTACATGTGCACAATGTGCAGGTTTGACAAATAGGTATGCATGTGCCATGTTGGTTTGCTGCACCCATCAACTAATCATTTACATTAGGTATTTCTCCTAATGCTATCCCTCTCCCAACCCCTCACCCCATGACATGCCCAGTGTGTGATGTTCCCCACCCTGTGTCCAAGTGATCTCATTGTTCCAATCCCACCTATGAGTGAGAACATGCAGTGTTTGGTTTTTCTATCCCTGTGATAGTTTGCTGAGAATGATGGTTTCCAGCTTCATCTGTGTCCCTGCAAAAGAAATGAACTCATCCTTTTTTATGGCTACATAGTATTCCATGGTGTATGTGTGCCACATTTCGTTAATCCAGTCTATCATTGATGGACATTTGGGTTGGTTCCAAGTCTTTTCTGTTGTGAATATTGTGGCAATAAACGTACATGTGCATGTGTCTTTATAGTAGCATGATTTATAATCCCTTGGGTATATACCCAGTAATGGAATTGCTGGGTCAAATGGTAATTCTAGTTCTAGATCCTTGAGGAATCGCCACACTGTCTTCCACAATGGTTGAACTAGTTTACACTCCCACCAACAGTGTAAAAGTGTTCCTATTTCTCCACATCCTCTCTAGCATATGTTGTTTCCTGACTTTTTAATGGTTGCCATTCTAACTGGTGTGAGGCGTTATCTCATTGTGGTTTTGATTTGCATTTCTCTGATAACCAGTATGATGAGCATTTTTTTCATGTGTCTGTTGGCTGCATAGATGTCTTCTTTTGAGAAGTGTCTGTTCATATCCTATGCCCACTTTTTGATGGGGTTGTTTTTTTCTTGTAAATTTGTTTGAGTTCTTTGTAGATTCTGGATATTAGCCCTTTGTCAGATGGATAGATTGCAAAAATTTTTTCCTGTTCTGTAGGTTGCATGTTCACTCTGATGATAGTTTCTTTTGCTGTGCAGAAGCTCTTTAATTAGATCCCATTAATCTATTTTGGCTTTTGTTGGCATTGCTTTTGGTATTTTAGTCATGAAGTCCTTGCCCATACCTGTGTCCTGAATGGTATTGCCTAGGTTTTCTTCTCGGGTTTTTATGGTTTTAGGTCTAACATTTAAGTCTTTAATCCATCTTGAATTAATTTTTGTATAAGGTGTAAGGAAGGGATCCAGTTTCAGCCTTCTACATATGGCTAGCCAGTCTTCCCATCACCGTTTATTAAACAGGGAATCCTTTCCCCATATCTTGTTTTTGTCAGGTTTGTCAAAGAACAGATGGTTGTAGATGTGTGGTGTTACTTCTGAGGCCTCTGTTCTGTTCCATTAGTCTATATATCTGTTTTGGTACCAGTACCATGCTGTTTTGATTACTGTAGCCTTGTAGTATAGTTTGAAGTCAGGTAGTGTGATGTCTCCAGCTTTGTTCTTTTTGATTAGGATTGTCTTGGCAATGCAACTCTTTTTTGGTTCCATATGAACTTTAAAGTAGTTGTTTTTTTTCTAATTCTGTGAGGAAAGTTATTGGTAGCTTGATGGGGATGACATTGAATCTATAAATTACTTTGGGCAGTATGGCCATTTTCACAGTATTAATTCTTACTATCCATGAGCATGGAATATTCTTCCATTTGTTTGTGTCTTCTTTTATTTCGTTGAGCTGTAGTTTGTTGTTCTCCTTGAAGAGGTCCTTCACATCCCTTGTAAGTTGTATTCCTAGGTGTTTCATTCTCTTTGTAGCAATTGTGAATGGGAATTCACTCATGATTTAGCTCTCTGTCTGTTAATGGTATATAGGAAAGCTTGTGATTTTTGCACATTGATTTTGTATCCTGAGACCTTGCTGAAGTTGGTCTCAGGATACAAGATTATCAGCTTAAGGAGATTTTGGGCTGAGACAATGGGGTTTTATAAATATACAATCATGTCATCTGCAAATAGGGACAATTTGACTTCCTCATTTCCTAATTGAATACCCTTTATTTCTTTCTCTTGCCTGATTACCCTGGCCAGCACTTCCAACACTATGTTGAATAGGAGTGTTGAGAGAGGGCATTCTTGTCTTGTGCCAGTTTTCAAAGGGAATGGTTCCAGTTTTTGCCCATTCAGTATGATATTGGCTGTGGGTTTGTCATAAATAGCTTTTATTATTTTGAGATATGTTTCATCAATACCTATTTTATTGAGAGTTTTTAGCATGAAGGGCTGTTTAATTTTGTTGAAGGCCTTTCTGCCTCTATTGAGATAATCATGTGGTTTTTGTCTTTCATTCTGTTTATGTGATGGATTACATTTATTGATTTGCATATATTGAACCAGCCTTACATCCCAGGGATGAAGCCAACTTGATCACGGTGGATGAGATTTTGATGTGCTGCTGGATTCGGTTTGCCAGTATTGTATTGAGGATTTTCCCATCGATGTTCGTCAGGCATATTGGTCTAAAATTCTCTTTTTTTGTTGTGTCTCTGCCAGGTTTTGTTATCAGAATGATGTTGGCCTCGTAAAATGAGTTAGGGAGGAGTCCCTCTTTTTCTATTTATTGGAATAGTTTCAGAAGGAATGGTACCAGCTACTTTTTGTACCTCTGGTGGAATTTGGCTGTGAATCCATCTGGTCCTGGACTGCTTTTGGTTGGTAGGCTATTAATTATTGCCTCAATTTCAGAGCCTGTTATTGATCTGTTTGGAGATTCAACTTCTTCCTGGTTTAGTCTTGGGAGGGTGTATGTGTTCAGGAATTTATCCATTTCTTCTAGATTTTCTAGTTTATTTGCATAGAAGTATTTATAGTATTCTCTGATGGTAGTTTGTATTTCTGTGAGATCAGTGGTGATATCCCATTTATAATTTTTTATTGTGTCTATTTGATTCTTCTCTCTTTTCTTCTTTATTAGTCTGGGTATAGGTCTACCAATTTTGTTGATCTTTTTGAAAAACCAGCTCCTGGATTCATTGATTTTTTGAAAGGTTTTTTGTGTCTCTATCTCTTTCAGTTCTGCTCTGATCTTAGTTGTTTCTTGCTTTCTGCTAGCTTTTGAATTTGTTTGCCCTTGCTTCTCTAGATCTTTTAATTGTGATGTTAGGGTGTCAATTTTAGATGTTTCCTGCTTTCTCTTGTGGGCATTTAGTGCTATAAATTTCCCTCTACACACTGTTTTAAATGTGTTCTAGAGATTCTGGTATGTTGGGTCTTTATTCTCATTGGTTTCAAATAACTTATTTATTTCTGCCTTAATTTCGTTATTTACCCAGTAGTCATTCAGGAGCAGGTTGTTCAGTTTCCATGTAGTTGTGCAGTTTTGAGTGAGTTTCTTAATCCCGACTTGTAATTTGATTGCACTGTGGTCTGAGAGACAGTTTGTTGTGATTTCTGTTCTTTTACATTTGCTGAGGAGTGCTTTACTTTGAATTATGTGATCAGTTTTAGAATAAGTGTGATGTGGTGCTGAGAATAATGTATATTCTGTTGATTTGGGGTAGAGAGTTCTGTAGATGTCTTTTAGGTCCACTTGGTGCAGAGCTGAGTTCAAGTCCTGGTTATCCTTGTTAACCTTCTGTCTCGTTGATCTGTCTAATATTGACAGTAGGGTGTTAAAGTCTCTCATTATTATTGTGTGGGAGTCTAAGTCTCTTTGTAGGTCTCTATGTACTTGCTTTATGAATCTGGGTGCTCCTGTATTGGGTGCATATATATTTAGGATAGTTAGCTCTTCTTCTTGCATTGATCCCTTTACTATTATGTAATGGCCTCCTTTGTCTCTTTTGATCTTTGTTGCTTTAAACTCTGTTTTATCTGAGACTACGATTGAAACTCCTGCTTTTTTTTTGCTTTCTATTTGCTTGGTAAGTATTCCTCCATCCCTTTATTTTGAGCCTATGTGTGTCTCTGCACATGAGGTGGGTCTTCTGAATACAGCACACTGATGGGTCTTGACTCTTTATCCAATGTGCCAGTCTGTGTCTTTTAATTGGGGCATTTAGCTCATTTACATTTAATTTTAATATTGTTATGTGTGAATTTGATCCTGTCATTCTGAAGTTCGCTGGTTATTTTGCCCATTAATTGATGCAGTTTCTTCATAGCATCAATGGTCTTTACAATTTGGCATGTTTTTGCAGTGGCTGGTACCAGTTGTTCCTTTCCATGTTTAGTGCTTCCTTCAGCAGCTCTTGTAAGGCAGGCCTGGTGGTGACAAAATCTCTAAGCATTTGGTTGTCTGTAAAGGATTTTATTTCTCCTTCATTTATGAAGCTTAGTTTGGCTGGATATGACACTCTGGGTTGAAAATTATTTTCTTTAAGAATGTTGAATATTGGCTCCCACTCTCTTCTGGCTTGTAGAGTTTCTGCAGAGAGATCTGCTGTTAGTCTGATGGGCTTCCCTTTGTGGGTAACTTGACTTTTCTCTCTGGCTGCCCTTAACACTTTTTCCTTCATTTCAACCCTGGTGAATCTGACGATTATGTGTCTTGGGGTTGCTCTTCTCACAGAGTATCTTTGTGGTATTCTCTGTATTTTCTGAATTTGAATGTTGGCCTGCCTTCTAGGTTGGGGAAGTTCTCCTGGATTATATCCTGAAGAGTGTTTTCCAACTTGGTTCCATTTTCCCCCTCACTTTCATGTACACCAATCAAACATAGTTTTGTTTTTTTTTTTTTCACATAGTCCCATATATCTTGGAGGCTTTGTTCATTTCTTTTACTCTTTTTTCTCTAACCTTGTTTTTCTTGTTTTTTTTTTTCCATTAATTTGATCTTCAATCACTGATACCCTTTCTTCCACTTGATCAAATAAGCTATTGAAACTTGTGCATATGTCACAAAGTTCTCGTGCCATGGTTTTCAGCTCCATCAGGTCATTTAACGTCTTCTCTACACTCTTTATTCTAGTTAGCCATTCATCTCATCTTTTTTCAAGGTTTTTAGCTTCCTTGCGATGGGTTTGAACATCCTCCTTTAGCTCGGAGAAGTTTGTTATTACTAACCTTTTGAAGCCTACTTCTGTCAACTCGTCAGAGTCATTCTTCGTGCAGCTTTGTTCCATTGCTGGCGAGGAACTGCAATCCTTTGGAGGAGAAGAGGTGCTCTGATTTTTAGAATTTTCAGCCTTTCTGCTCTGGTTTCTCCCCATGTTTGCAGTTTTATCTACCTTTGGTCTTTGATGTTGGTGACCTACAGATGCGGTTTTGGTGTAGATGACCTTTTTGTTGAAGTCGTTACTATTCCTTTCTGTTTGTTAGTTTTCCTTCTAACAGTCAGGTCCCTCAGCTACAGGTCTGTTCGAGTTTGCTGGACGTCCACTCCAGATCCTCTTTGCCTGGGTATCACCAGCAGAGGCTGCAGAACAGCAAATATTGCAGAATAGCAAGTATTGCTGCCTGATCCTTCCTCTGGAAGCTTCATCCCAGAGGGGCAGCTGCCTCTATGAGGTGTCTGTCAGCCCCTACTGGGAGGTGTCTCTCAGTTAGGCTTCACAGGGGTCAGGAACCCACTTTAGGAGGCAGTCTGTCCATTCTCAGAGCTCAAATGCTCTGCTGGCAGAATCACTGCTCTCTTCAGAGCTGTTAGACAGGAACGTTTAAGTCTGCAAAAGTTGTCTTCTGCCTTTTGTTCAGAAATGCCCTGCCTACAGAGGTGGAATCTAGAGACAGTAGGCCTTGTTGAGCTGCAGTGGGCTCCACCCAGTTCAAGCTTCCTGGTGGCTTTGTTTATCTACTGAAGCCTCAGCAATGGAGGACGCCCCTCCCCCAGCCAGGCTGCCATCTCCCAGATTGATCTCAGAGTGCTGCGTTTACAGTGAGCAAGGCTTTGTGGGCATGGAAGCCACCAAGCCAGGCGTGGGAGAGAATCACCTTGTCTGTCGGTGGCTGACACCTTGAGAAAAGCACAGTATTTGGGCAAGAGTGTCCCGATTTTCCAGGTAGTCTGTCACAGCTTCCTTTGGCTAGGAAAGGGAAATCCCCCAACCCCTTGCACTTCGTGGATGAAGCAATGCCCTGCCATGCTTCAGCTCGCCCTCTGTGGGCTGCACCCACTGTCCAGCCAGTCCCAATAAGAAGAACCAGGTACCTCAGTTGGAAATGCAGAAATCACCCATCTTCTGTGTCAATCACACTGGGCGCTGCAGACCACAGCTGTTCCTATTTGGCCATCTTGGAATGCCCTCCATGGTAAAATAATTTATTTAAGTATTTCACTTCATCTGATGAGTATGCTCATGTTGATATATACTGTCCTTGAGAAAGATGTGGAAAACTTGGCAAGAAGCCAAGGGTCCCTATAAAAGGACATTTGACTGTAACGACAAGAAATACGTAGATTGATGGATTCTAATTATCATCAGCTGTCTTTGGTTGAAAATGCAAAAAGAGAAAAATATAGTAGCAAGAAATTGCAGTACTCAAAGTAAGTAAGATCTTATCTGATATTCTGGAATAGGGTTTTGTTTCTTTGTTGTTTGGTTTGTTTACCCAAAGCTCTTAAGGATTTTTATTTTTCAGATTAAGCCTTCTCTTTTTTAGAAGTTTCTCTTCATGTCTAAGACTACTTTTAGGTAAAAGGTGTACTGCAACTGTGAAACATTGACCTGGAAGCTGAATAAGTGATCACACCTGAAATGTACATATTATTAATGGTAATAATAGAGAGATATTTAAAGCTGTAATGAAGCATTTTATTTCAAAGTATTGAGGAAGAATGGGAGAAATGGAGAAAATCACTGTGTTTTACTTTGGAGCTTTGTTTGCCTTTGGAGCTTTACTCCGTAAGTCTCCCATATCTTTTCATCAGACAAGCCTAACCATGCTCATTTGGTGGTGGTAAGTTCCAGGAATGAGTCAGTCAGTCCAATTATGCAGGAGAGCAAGCAGAAATGTCCATGCCTTCTGCTCTGCTTGCAACACATGGACTAACATCCCATTGGGTAAAACAAGTCGAATGTTCAATCCCAGAGTCAGAGTGAGACAGGAATAGAGTTAAGGGCAAAGATCCTGGGTGTAGGGAAGGTAGTATTTGGGACTATTCATGTAACCAATCTACCACCTCATCATAGGTTTTATTTGTGTTTGGGAAGTGTAACAGGAAGAACAAGCTTTGTTCTCTGAGTACTTTGGGTAACTTTGGATGTAATGTTACTGATTGGCTGCAGAATCATTGAACTAGTTTGTATAGTAAAGTAGTTTGCTTGTTTTATGCAGATGGTGATGATATTCTTAGACCTGCTACCATTTTTTAAGGTGTTTTTTGAATACTTTAATTAATTGATCATCTCTTCACCATACATGTCTATATGTTTCTTCTCAAAGATCAAGGCTTACTCTTTCTTTCATACAACAGTTATTGCACTTGATTAAAGGGAAGCCCTGTCAGTGAGAGGAAAAAAAGTCTTTTAAGGGTTTCTGGAAGAAGTAAATTATGTTAGACAATAGGAGAGGAAAGTATCTACTGATTGGGATAAATTTCATATTGGTGTAATGCACCATATTATATATGACACTTGTTAAAGATTTCTAGATTTAGGATGGTGTATAAATTGCATAGAGCCATTGAAAAACTTTGCCCTATAAGCACCTTGGAGATGTGGCTTTGTCATAATTGCTTAAATATCTGTTTGCAGTTATGAAAAGTCACTGTCACTATTAGAAAAATCATGTTATTGGCTTAAGATTTTCTAACTTTTGAAAATTTTCTTATATAAGAAGATACTCTGACAAACTCAAAATCTCACATTTTTCAGTTGAGGAAATAAGTGTTTTCCTTAGGCAACTTGAATTTCCAAGGCATATGTTAAAAATTACATATGCTTCTGGCTCACACTTAATTATTACTAACTTATTCTAATCTTGCCACTGTAAAGTAGAAAAAGTCCAGGCGACAATTTCAACATGGAAACTTAAATGCATAAGGGAATAAAAAGTGAAAAACCACAGCAATTATTTTCTAAGATGTAAAGAAAATGCAAATGAGTAGTTTTCGAGCTTATGAAAGATATATGAAACCACATAAAGCAGCCATCTGTTAAAATAGTTCAAAAGCGCAAATTTGGTTAGTTATTGACTGCTCCTAATAAGCTTGAATGTTGTTAGTTCACCCACAAAGAATTTCAGTCTAAAGTCAACTCTTCATTATTTTTCAATCAGCATTTCATGATCAGTGTCAGATCACCGCAGCTCATGCACAGCAGCAGGTGGACCAGATACTGAACATTAAATTAGCAAAATAACAAGGCGAAATTCTCCTTGCAAGCTCTGATTCTCTCCTTGCCTTCCTCCCACACATACAAATCCAGAGACAAAAAGAAAAAAGATATTGGGACAAACTGCAGTTATATGGCACAGGGATTCTTATGTATTTAACCTTGCTTTATTTGTGTATTGGCTTCTGTGATAGCATTGCATGTGATAAATAGCTGGTTGTCTAAGATGTCTCTATTATGCCTCTAAAGATTATTTATACTTTCTCAAGAATAGAACACTTGATAAACTCAATTCATAACTGAGATACTCTTGCGTCTACTTAATAGAATATTCTGGCTATTCCCTTTTCTATTCTACCCTCTCCACAATATACACACATCCACCACTTTTCAAAATGGCTGCTAGCCTAGTTATGGATATGGTCAGGAAAGAACATCGTCAGTCTTTTATAAATAGAAAGTAACTATGTGTACAAATATTAAGAAAAATCTTTCATTTCAACTCAGACATCCTACCCCTACAAGCTAATCAATCTGATCCTCATGCTACGTGGTTGAAGTTTGACTATTTTACCACTTTTACTCAGTATATTCTCTGTTAAAAATTACATAAATGGGACAAACTGTGCATGTTACAGTTCTCAGAGCAGCTATAGTTTTTTCCTAAAGAATACAAGGCTTTTACACATCCGATATCATCTAGCAGCTGAGGGATGCCGAGTTAGCTAAATTCTACTCTTGACTCCTGACAGATTCTACTCTAATTACAAGAATAAAAAAACATTTTTTTTCCCAAGAAGGACAGCTGTGCTTTTTATAAGCATTATATTATTTATGATTTATGGCAAATTATAAGAAAATAAAAGTCATACTTGCATCCACAATTGCAGTTAAAGTAAATTTTATTGCTACAATTTTGCAACACAAACAAAAACAACTCAGTATGTAGAATGATAATGACACCATTGAATATGTATTTTTAATGTCACATTAAATGTAAAACAGATTATTTATGGTATTGTTATGAAGAATACATGTATCATTTTGAGTAAAACAAATTCTACTCATATTCTGTTAAGTATCTTAAAATGCAATAAAATTTCTGCTGTAAGTATCCATGAAGATTGAGGAAGATTAAGTTTATAGAACCTAAAAAATAATGCTAGTCTTATTTCCTGTGCTACTAGTGGTAACATAACAAGGGAAAACTGTAGAAGATAAAGCTTTCTAAAGTGTAGAAGATGAAACTATTAAAGAGAGCCGTAAAGTATCCAACCACATGGAGAATTTTCCAGCAGCCTAGGTGAGACAAAGCTTGAGCTCTGCTTATGTTTGAGATAAAGTAGGCCAGGTTTCCCAGCTCAGGGGTTCTGCTGGGTTATGGGGAAGTCCCTTAATGCTGGAGCAAGGTCAGGCTTAACTGTTGGCATGTAGGAAAAGATGATATAATGGATAACTTTCTGCTGTAGAAATAAGCATATGAGTATAATTGTCAGGATGGCTATTATGAGAAGACTCCTTTTCCCAAAAAATTCTGAAAGCCACATTGAATGAATTTCCTCAAAGTAAGTGAAATTCACAATGACAACTTTATATATTCCAAGTGTTCTCTGATGACATTTTCATTATTTAGAATAGGTATCAGCAAACTGTAGCCCACAGGCCAAATGGGGCTCATTGCCTGTTTTCTGTTTTGGTTTGTTTTTTTCTTAGATCTAATTTATGGTTTACAAAAAAACTGAACAGAAACTATAGGGAGTTCCCATATATTCTGTCCACCCCGACCACAGTTTCCATTGTTATTAATATCTTCCCTTTGGTATATTTGTTAAAATTTGTAAACCAATATTGATGCATTATTATTAACTAAAGTCCATAGTTTACATTAGGGTTCACTGTTTGTGTTGTACATTGTGTGGGTCTTTCCCAGTGCCTAATGTCACATACACACTATTACAGTGTCATCCAGTACCTTCACTGCTCTCAAATTCTCCTGTGCTCCACCTGTTCATCCTTCCCCGCCCTACCCGTAACCATTGTCGTGTAGTTTGACTTTTGCAGAATGTTATATAGTGGGAAGCATACAGTATGTAGCCATTTCAGACTGGCTTCTTTGGCTTAGCAATATGCATTTTAGGTTCCTCTGTGTCTAGTCATGATTTGATAGCACATTTATTCTAATTGCTGAATAATATCCCATTGTTCAACTATATCACAGGTTGTTTATCTTAATTGCTTCCCATTATTGGAGATTATGAAAAAAGCTGCTACAAACACCCATGTGCAGGCTTTTGTATGAACGTTAGTGTTTAATATACTATTCTTATCTTTGTAAGAAACTGTCAAGATGTCTTCTAAAGCGGTTGTACCATTTTGCATTGACACCAGCAATGAATGAGAGATTTCATTGCTTTACATTCTTGTCAGCATTTACTGTTGACAGTGTTTTGTATTTTAGCCACTCTAGTAGGTGGTTAGTGATATCTCACAGCTGCTAATTGCCTGGTTTTGTAAATATAATTTTACTGGAACATAGCCATGCTCATTCGTTTACATATTGCCTGTGGCTGCTCTCATGCCACAATGGCAGAGTTGTCACCGACACCATATGTCTAAACTATTACTGTCTAGCTCTTCACAGAAAATGTCTGTGGAGATTTGCTTTGGAGTGTTTTTTTCTGGTCCTTTCCCTGATGACTTTTTAGAGTTTATACAAAATACCTATCAGATATTTATGTTTGTTTCTCTAGAATAATCAAGAAGTATTGAAGATATTTTACTAGAGAAGTGGAGTAAATTCATTATCAATGCAATAACCTAAAAGGTCTGTCCTTCAAAGAATTTGACCAAAATGACCTTTTGTTCTCTTTGTTGAATAATACTTTTGGGAGACATTAAATATATAATAGTTGCTCAAAGCCAATAAATTATACCATAAACCTTATAGATACAAATAGAACAATCTTGAAACTGTAAATGAAGTTTGTAGCATGTATATATGTGTGTGCCTATATATGTAAATATTTACTAATCAAGAAAAATTTTCATGACTGAAAAAATCTCACTTGTTATCAGGATTACTTCTTCATTCCCAACCTTCTTCTTATGCTCAGCAATAAAAATGAACACAATACTGATACACACTATACCATGAATAATCTTAAAAGATGTCAGGCACAAAAGAATAAGTAGTTTTCATATATAGTTAGTATCAACCATTACTGTAATTATCTTGGAAGATAGAGATTGGTTGCTTGGGAAAGAATAGCATGAAATACACTGAAAAATGGAAGCTATTATGGCATTTAAAGGTAAAAACTAATTTATTCTGATGAGTTGCATGTGAACTATTTATTGGTCACAGTATGTCTTGGAGCAATATTTCCAAAATCTGTTGCCACATATTTTTACATCTGAATCCAGAACTACTGATTCATAATCTGAATTATGAAGCACCCAAGGTGATTCTGATATTGTTCCATCATTTTTGGTCTTCATTTTAAAATCTACTGTACCAAAATATCTAGGAAGGAATTCTTTGGAAAGTCAGAACCAATGTTTAATATCTAAGTGATGCTTGGAGAAGTTAGTCCATTTTAATTGGTAATTAGTCTATTAGTGTTAAATAAAATTTATTTTGATGATGTGTGTAATGAAATTTCTTTTGATGATGTGTGCATGTCCAGTCTCTTTCAGAAATATTTTATTTTTTTCAAATAGAAAATATGGATTTTCTCCTCTGATTCCTCCCTGGGAGCAAAGGAGCTCTTCCAAAATGCAGATATGTTCCTGGCTCCCCTCTGATACTCTCCATTGTGACTCTCCTTTTCCCTCCAGAAGTCTCCTTGGCCTAGCCTATGAGGCCTTCCATGTGGATCATTGAAAAAAAGGAAGCAGCCTAGCCACAGCGTGCGTGGCTTGGGAAGCAGAACCTGCTTCTGCTCACCCCTTCAGCTGAGTGCCATGTGCAGGGCACAACCTGCTGGCAATCCTTGGAGGCCCTGACTGAGTCTCCTTGCCCCTAAATTCAATCTTGCTTAATAAAGTAGCCAAAATTTTGGTTCACGGCTCGTCCCATGAAGTCACCAACTATAAACTACTGATTACATGGCGACAGCTTGGGTGTGGACATAATGCCTTTACAAACTGTTGCAGTCACAAAAATGTCAACAGTGGAATGACATTGAACTGCTGAGCCACTGTAAGTCATCTTCGGTGAAACACTTAAGTTGTAATATTCAATTTCTCCTAAAATATTCATTTTTTAATTCTTGACCAGAAACCTCCATGACAGATAATATACTGAGAAGAGAACCACAGATCTGCCCTCTGAGGAAGTGAAATTGTTTTCTGTGGCTGATTCTGCCTCTGCCTACATATAGTTAAAAAAATTCACACATGTTCTATCTTGATGTCTTTATGAGAACCTAAGTTAGTTATTATTCTTTCCTGTGCCACATTACTGTGTATCACATGTAAGTAAAAGCACTATAAAGGGAGAGGCACATCCATTTCTTTTCAATTCACATTTTAGCCTCCCTGGTTCAGTTTGGCACCTCTTCCCTATATTATTATGAAAGATTCCTCACTGGTATCCCACTCTGAAGACGAGCCTTCCTACAGCCCACTGTCTACCTCTGTTTTGTTAACCTTCCTAAAGCACATATAGGAGAGCAATTGCCCTCTACTTTTAAAACTAACTAGTTTCTGGCAGGGCAATGTTTTACAATCTTTTATCTAGCATTTAAAGCCCTTTATAACTGGGTCTAACACAAGCCTTCTCCAGTCAATCTGATTTTATGGCTGCCCTTCCTTCCTTCCTTCCTTCCTTCCTTCCTTCCTTCCTTCCTTCCTTCCTTCCTTCCTTCCTTCCTTCCTTCCTTCCCTCC
>NW_016809273.1:2960497-2967557 GCF_001698545.2 Rhinopithecus bieti
CCTCCCTCCCTCCCTCCTTCCTTCCTTCCTTCCTTCCTTCCTTCCTTCCTTCCTTCCTTCTTTCTTTCTTTCTTTCCTTTCTTTTTGAGACAGACTCTTGCTCTGTCACCCAGGCTGCCAGGGTGGAGTGCAGTGGTGTGATCTTGGCTCACTGCAACCTCCACCTCCCAGTTTCAAGTGATTCTCCTGCCTTAGCCTTCTGAGTAGCTGGGATTACAGATGCATGCCACTATGCCCAGCTAATTTTTGTATTTTTAGTACAGACAGGGTTTCACCATGTTGGTCAGGTTGGTTTTGAACTTCTGACCTTGTGTTCCACCCACTTCGGCCTCCCAAAGTGCTGGGATTACAGGTGTGAGCCACCGTGCCCAGCATTATGGCTGCTCTTCTGTGAAAGTAATTTTTATTCTGTGCTTCTACATGTGCTATTTCATCTGCCTGGAATGCATTTGTCACCCAGCATTGCCATGATAGAATTTCTATCTCTCTTTAAAACCAGCTGAAATATTAACAACATCTGGGTTTTGCTATCCATCTGACCCAGTACTAATTAATATCTTTTTTCTTTGTACTGCTATGACACCTAACAATTTCAAAAAGCATCCTTGCTAATTTGTTTGAGTTCATTGTAGATTCTGGATATTAGTCCTTTGTCAGATGTATAGAGATTGTGAAGATTTTCTCCCACTCTGTGGGTTGTCTGTTTACTCTGGTGACTGTTCCTTTTGCCGTGCAAAGCTTTTTAATTTAATCAAGTCCCAGCTTGATTAAATCTTTGTTTTGATTGTATTTGCTTTTGGGTTCCTGCTCATGAAATCCTTGCCTAAGCCAATGTCTAGAATGGTTGCAAAAATGTGGAACCAACCCAAATGCCCATCAACCAATGGATGGATAAACTGTGTGTGTGTGTGTGTGTGTGTGTGTGTGTGTGTGTGTATATATATATATATATATATATGATGAAATACTACTCAGCCATAAAAAGGAATGACTTAGTGACATTCACAGCAACCTGCATGAGACTGGAGAATATTATTCTAAGTAAAGTACATCAGGAATGGAAAACCAAACATCATATGTTCCCATTTATAAGTGGGAGCTAAGTTATGAGGATGCAGAGGCATAAGAATGACACAATGGATTTTGGGGACTCAGGGGGAAAGGGTGGGCAATGGGTGAGGGATAAAATAGTACAAATTGGGTGCAGTGTATACTGCTCTAGTGATGGGTGCACCAAAGTCTCACAAATCACCACTAAAGAACTTACTCATGTAACCAAACACTATCTGTTCCCCAATAACCGATGAAAATGAAAACATTTAAAAAAAAAATCCTTGTTCCTTATGCTTCCTCTTGGGTAGATATTTATATACCTGTTTTGTATATAAATGTATGCATTTCCTATTTCAATGTTTCTGAAATTGGAGTATGTTTTTAAAAACTCTATGTATAGTTAGATTTTCTTTTTTCTATGAATTTCTTATTTTGGTTTAACTTAAATTCATGGTGCCTTATGTCCAGTAAAATATAGTCTGTGCCTCGTCATCCTTTGCTGTAATGTGAGTTTCTTAGGAGGAAAGTACCATGTCTTACACAATTTTCTATTTTCCACAGCTCCTTGCACAGAATAGGTAATCAATAAATTCTTTTTAAAGGAGCAAAATACATAAGATGATATAAAAATGAAAGATATACTATTCTGTGGACTCTCTGTGAAATAAGATCCTGCAAGGTTCTCTGTAAGTTCAAATAAAAATCCCTCTCCATTGCTCATGTCATTTGTGTGTATTGTACCCTTGTCATGATTTACTGGAAGAAATATGATAGACTTTGTTTCCTGTGATGTTTTGTGCATGCTCTGTTTATTTTTTTCTCTGAAGTCCAGCTTCTGTGTTAATTTTTATGCCAGAATATTTAAGTAGCCAATAGTACCTTTTGCCTTGCTTTACTAAAGTAATCTTGCTCAGCCAGCAGGGAAGCCTATTAGTAGCTTTCTTTGAATCTATTTACAACAAATTCTTTCTATTTATTAAGTAAAACTCTTTGCTGAAGTCATCCAAACACATTTTGATGCTACTTTCTGGGCCTAAGTTAGAAGAAACATCAATTCAAATTGCCTCAAAAAGATTTCCAATTATTTATGTGCTTAGAATATTGAGAGATTTACCTGGAAACTTTAATTGCCCTCTCTTTTGTACCTTTAAGTTTCTTCCTCTGTTTTTGAAAAAAGACTTTACTGTTTCAGAAATTTTCTTCACTTGACCTTTGAGCTAAAGCATATCCTTGTTATTTCTCTTTCTCCCCTTGGGTTATTGATCTAATTTTTGAAGGATAAAAGCAAAATTAAAAAATAAGAAACCTAATCTATAATATCGTACAACAACTTCATTTTTGATTATGCTTTTCTAATCTCTATCTAGATAACAAAAATAGAGCAGTGAATATTTTATGTTTACCTTTTGCCATGCTCTGAGGGAAGCATTTTACATCAATCAGTTTTCTTATTTCATCTTTCAGTAAACCTATGGGGATGAATTATTATTATTTCTATAAAATGTAAGCTGGATCATATCACTTCTCTTCTCAAAGACCTCCAAGGCTTTTTCATTTCCTCTGAGATTCTCTCTGTGTATTTTGAGGCCTTCACAGCCTGTCCGCTAGCCCCACCCCACCATTTTATGACCCCTCTGCCACTCTGCTCTTCACCTTTCTGTGCTTGCCATTTGCACCTCTTTTCTTGTCAGGCACATTCTTGCCTCAGAGCTTTTGTATTTGCTGCCTTTGGAATGCCCTTTCCCTGGATGGTTATCCGCATGACTTGCCCCCTCACTTCCTTCAGTTTATCATGCAAAGTCATCTTCAGGTGGGGGACACCTTACCTGGCTCTATCTAAAATGCTATCCCTCAGTAATTCATAACCCATTCTCTGCTTTCCTTATTTTGCTTTCTAACATTTTTCATGTTTTAATATACTGTATATTTGTCTGCAATCTCTTTTATTAACTCACTTATTTAAAAGTGAAAGTCAGGAATTGGAGCCTCTTTTTTGACTTCTGTATTCCAGACCTTAGGACAGTGGCTCAAACATAATAGGCAAATGATAAATATCTGTTGAATGAATAAATGTCGGAATCAGAGATGTCAGGTAATTCAGGATCTTTTAATTGGTGGAGCTAGAATTAAACACAGATGATTTTATTTTTACACACTCAACTTTTAAATATATATTAAGAATTTGCTGGCCAGGTGCAGTGGCTCACGCCTGTAATTCCAGAACTTTGGGAGACTGAGGTGGGTGGATCACCTGAGGTCAGGAGTTTGAGACCAGCCTGGCCAACATGGCGAAACCCTGTATCTACCAAAAATATAAAAATTAGCCTGGCATGATGGCGTGTGCCTGTAATCCCAGCTACTCGGGAGGCTGAGGCAGGTGAATCGATGAACCCGGGATGCAGAGGTTGCAGTGAGATGAGATGGTGCCACTGCACTCCAGCCGGGGTGAGAGTGAGACTCTGTCTTAAAAAAAAAAAAAGATAGTAAATAAATAAATAAATAAAGGTTTTAAAAAAGAATTTGTTATGTAAAAAACAGAAGTTTGCCTATAGCTTCTCCGTAAGTAATTCATCTATATTATATTGTTTGGCAATGTAGACCAAGACTCCGTGCAGAAGTGACTTGGAGAACTCCTAAATGTTTTTCAGAAACATTGTTAGATGCATAATGCATTAAGTTGTCTTTTCTCAATTTGTTTTTTAATTGAAATATGTCCATAATCTTCTCATCTCTGAACCACCAAATTATACTGCAGTCTGTTGATCAAGATTGATTCTGAGCATGTGGAACACATTTTAAACAAGAAAGAATTTTGTTTGTTGTTTTTAATGTAATGGCTAATGCAGTGGAAACAGATTCACGGACATTAAGCTTCTGTCCACACATCTATGTTCAACAAACCTAACAGTAAACATTTGCCTTGATGACTACTTCTACTGAAGAGATACAAAGAGTCCAATTTTTTTCTAATATTCTTGCCCTTAAAAATTATTTTTATTATACTTAAGTTCTGGGATACATGTGCAGAATGTGAATGTTTGTTATATAGGTGTACATGTACATGTGCCATGGTGGTTTGCTGCACCCATCAATCCGTCATCTGCATTACGTATTTCTCCTAATGCTATCCCTCTCCTTATCCTCCACCCCCTGACAGGCCCCAGTGTGTAATGTTCCCCTCCCTGTGCCCATATGTGCTCATTGTTCAACTCCCATTTATGAATGAGAACATGCGGTGTTTGAGTTTCTGTTCCTGTGTTAGTTTGCTGAGAATAATGGTTTCCAGCTTCATCCATGTCCCTGCAAAGACATGAACTCATTCTTTTCTTTTTCGTTCTTTTTTGACATGGAGTCTTGCTCTGTCACCCAGGCTGGAGTGCAGTGGCACAATCTTGGTTCACTGCAAGCTCCTTCTCCTGGGTTCACGCCATTCTTCTGCCTCAGCCTCCCGAGTAGCTTGGACTACAGGTGCCCGCCACCACATCTGGTTAATTTTTTTGTATTTTTAGTAGAGACGGTGTTTCACTGTGTGTTATCCAGGATGGTTTCGATCTCCTGACCTCGTGATCCACCTGCCTTGGCCTCTCAAAGTGCTGGGATTACAGGAGTGAGCCACTGGGCCAGGCCCTTTTTGTTTGTTTGTTTTTGAGACAAAGTCTCCTGTCGACCAGACTGGAGTGCAGTGGTGCAGTCTCAGCTCACTGCAACCTCCTCCGCCTCTCGGGTTCAAGTGATTCTTCTCCCTCAGTCTCCAGAGTAGCTGGAATTGCAGGCACGTGCCACCATGCCTGGCTAAATTTTGTATCATTAATAGAGATGAGGTTTCACCATGTTAGCCAGGCTGGTCTTGAACTCCTGACCTTGTGAACCGCCCACCTTGGTCTCCCAAAGCGCTGGGATTACAGGCGTGAGCCACAGTGCCCGGCCTGAACTCATTCTTTTTTATGACTATATAGTATTCCATGGTGTATATGTGCCACATTTTCTTTATCCAGCCTATCATTGATGGGCATTTGGGTTGGTTCCAAGTCTTTGCTATTGTGAATAGTGCTGCAATAAACATACGTGTGGATGGTCTTTATAGTAGAATGACTTATAATCCTTTGGGTGTATATCCAGTAATGGGATTGCTGGGTCAAATGGTATTTCTAGTGTTAGATCCTTGAGGAATCACCACACTGTCTTTCACAATGGTTGAACTAATTTACACTCCCACCAACAGTGTGAAAACATTTCTATTTCTCCACATCCTCTCCAGCATCTGCTGTTTCCTTACTTTTTAGTGATCACCATTTTAAATGGCATGAGATGGTATCTCATTGTGGTTTTGATTTGCATTTCTCTAATGACCATTGATGATGAACTTTTTTTCATATATTTTTTGGCCGCATAAATGTCTTCTTTTGAAAAGTGTCTGTTCATATCCTTCACCTACTTTTTGATGGGTTTTTTTTCTTGTAAATTTGTTTAGTTCCTTGTAGATTCTGGATATTAGCCTGTTGTCAGATGGATAGATTGCAAAAATTTTCTCCCATTCTGTAGGTTGCCTGTTCACTCTGCTGGTAGTTTCCTTTGCTGTGCAGAAGCTCTTTAGTTTAATTAGATCCCATTTGTCAATTTTGGCTTTTGTTGCCATTGCTGTTGATGTTTTAGTCGTGAAGTCTTTGCCCATGCCTATGTCCTGAATGGTATTACCTAGGTTTTCTTCTAGGACTTTTTATGGTTTTAAGTCTTATGTTTAAGTCTTTAATCCATCTTGAGTTAATTTTTGTATGAGGTGTAAGGAAGGGGTCCAGTTTCAGTTTTCTGCATATGGCTAGCCAGTTTTCCCAACACCATTTATTAAATAGGAAATCCTTTTCCCATTGCTCGTTTTCATCAGGTTTGTCAAAGATCAGATGGTTGTAGATGTGTGGTGTTATTTCAGAGGCCTCTGTTCTGTTCCATTGGTTTATATATCTGTTTTGGTATCAGTACCAAGCTGTTTTGGTTACTGTAGCTTTGTAGTATAATTTGAAGTCAGGTAGTGTGATGCCTCCAGCTTTGTTCTTCTTGCTTAGGGTTGTCTTGGCTATATGGGCTCTTTTTTGGTTCCATCTGAAATTTAAAGTGTTTTTTTTTCTAATTCTGTGAAGAAAGTGAATGGTAGTTTGAAGGGAATAGCATTGAATCTGTAAATTACTTTGTGCAGTATGGCCATTTTCACAATATTGATTCTTCCTATCCGTGAGCATGGAATGTTTTTCCATTTGTTTGTGTCCTCTTTTATTTCCTTGTAGTTCTCCTTGAAGAGGTCCTTCACATGTCTTTTAAATTGTATTCCTAGGTATTTTATTCTCTTTGTAGTAGTTGTGAATGGGAGTTCACTCATGATTTGTCTCTCTATTTATTACTGGTGTGTAGGAATGCTTGTGATTTTTGCACATTGATTTTGTAACCTGGGACTTTACTAAAGTTCCTTGTCAGCCTAAGGAGTTTTTGGACTGAGATGATGGGATTTTCTAAATATACAATCATGTCATCTGCAGACAGAGATTATTTGACTTCCTGTATTACTATTTGAATACCCCTTATTTCTTTCTCTTGCCTGATTGCCCTGGCCAGAACTTCCAATACTATGTTGAATAGGAGTGATGAGAGGGCATCCTTGTCTTGTCCCAGTTTTCAAAGGGAATGCTTCCAGCTTTTGCCTATTCAGTACGATATTGTCTGTGGGTCTGTCATAAATGGCTCTTATTATTTTGAGATACATTCTGTCAATACCTAGTTTACTGAGAGTTTTTAGCATGAAGGGATGTTGAATTTTATTGAGGCCTTTCCTGCATCTATTGAGATAATCATATGATTTTTGTCATTGGTTCTGTTTATGTGATGGATTACATTTATTGATTTGCATATGTTGAACCAGCCTTGCATCCCAGGGATGAAGCCGACTTGATCATGGTGGATAAGCTTTTAAATGTGCTGCTGGATTTGGTTTGCTAGTATTGGTATTGAGGGTTTTTGC
>NW_016809273.1:2968206-2997379 GCF_001698545.2 Rhinopithecus bieti
TTTAAATGTGTTCTAGAGATTCTGGTATGTTGGGTCTTTATTCTCATTGGTTTCAAATAACTTATTTATTTCTGCCTTAATTTCGTTATTTACCCAGTAGTCATTCAGGAGCAGGTTGTTCAGTTTCCATGTAGTTGTGCAGTTTTGAGTGAGTTTCTTAATCCCGACTTGTAATTTGATTGCACTGTGGTCTGAGAGACAGTTTGTTGTGATTTCTGTTCTTTTACATTTGCTGAGGAGTGCTTTACTTTGAATTATGTGATCAGTTTTAGAATAAGTGTGATGTGGTGCTGAGAATAATGTATATTCTGTTGATTTGGGGTAGAGAGTTCTGTAGATGTCTTTTAGGTCCACTTGGTGCAGAGCTGAGTTCAAGTCCTGGTTATCCTTGTTAACCTTCTGTCTCGTTGATCTGTCTAATATTGACAGTAGGGTGTTAAAATCTCCCATTATTATTGTGTGGGAGTCTAAGTCTCTTTGTAGGTCTCTAAGAACTTGCTTTATGAATCTGGGTACTCCTGTATTGGGTGCGTATATATTCAGGAGAGTTAGCTCTTCTTCTTGAATTGATCCCTTTACCGTTATATAATGGCCTTCTTTGTCTCTTATGATCTTTGTTGGTTTAAAGTCTGCTTTATCAGAGACAAGGATTATAACCCCTGCTGTTTTTTTTTTTTCTTTCCAATTGCTTGGTAAATCTTCCTCCATCCTTTTATTTTGAGTCTATGTGTGTCTTTGCACATGAGATGTGTCTGTCTTCTGAATACAGCACACTGATGGGTCTTGACTCTTTATCCAGTTTGCCAGTCTATCTTTTACTTGGGGCATTTAGCCCATTTACATTTAAATTTAATATTGTTATGTGTGAATTTGATCCTGTCATTATGATGCTAGCTGGTTATTTTGCCCATTAGGTGATACAATTTCTTCGTAGTGTTGATGGTCTTTACAGTTTGGTTTGTTTTTGCAGTGGCTGGTACTCGTTTTCCCTTTTTATATGTAGTGCTTCCTTCAGGAGCTCTTGTAAGGCAGGCCTGGTGGTGACAAAATCCCTCAGCATTTGCTTGTCTGTGAAGAATTTTATTTCTCCTTCACTTATGAAGCTTAGATTGGCTGGATATGACATTCTGGGTTGAAATTCTTTTAAGAATGTTGAATATTGGTCTCCACTCTCTTCTGGCTGTAGGGTTTCTGCAGAGAGATCTACTGTTAGTCTGATGTGCTTCCCTTTGTGGGTAGCCCGATCTTTCTCTCTGGCTGCCCTTAACATTTTTTCCTTCATTTCAACCTTGCTGAATCTGATGATTACGTGTCTTGGGGTTGCTCTTCTTGAGGAGTATCTTTGTGGTGTTCTCTGTATTTCCTGAATTTGAATGTTGGCCTGCCTTGCTAGGTTGGGAAGTTCTCCTGGATAATATCCTTAAGAGTGTTTTCCAGCTTGGTTGCATTCTCCCCGTCACTTTCAGGTACACCGATCAAACATAGATTTGGTCTCTTCACAAGTCCCATATTTCTTAGAGGCTTTGTTCATTCCTTTTTGTTCTTTTTTCTCTAATCTTGTCTTCAGGCTTCATTTCATTAAGTTGATCTTCAATTTCTGATATCCTTTCTTCCGCTTGATCAATTTAGCTATTGATATATGTGTATGCTTCATGAAGTTCTCGTGCTATGTTTTTCAGCTTCATTAAGTCATTTATGTTCTTCTCTAAACTGGTTATTCTATTTAGCAGTTCCTTAATGTTTTACCAAGGTTCTTAGCTTCCTTGCATTGGGTTAGAACATGCTCCTATAGGTTGGAGGAGTTTGTTATTACCCACCTTCTGGAGCCTACTTCTGTCAATTCATCACATCATTCTCTGTCCAGTTTTGTTCCCTTGTTGGTAAGTAGTTGTATTCCTTTGGCGGAGAAGAGGCATTCTGGTTTTTGGAATTTTCAGCCTTTTTGTTTTGGTTTCTCCTCAACTTCGTGGGTTTGTCTACCTTTCATCTTTGATCTTGGTTACCTTTGCATGGGGTTTTTGAGTGTTTATCCTTTTTGTTGATGTTGATGCTATTGCTTTCTCTATGTTAGTTTTCCTTTTAAAGGTCAGTCCCCACTGCTGCAGGTCTGCTGGAGTTTGCTGGAGGTCCACTCCAGACCCTGTTTGCCTGGGTATCACCAGCAAAGGCTGCAGAACATAAAGATTGCTGCCTATTCCTTCCTCTGAAAGCTTTCTCCCAGAGGGCACCTGTCAGATGCCTGTGAGAGCTCTTCTATATTAGGTGTCTGTTGACCCCTGCTGGGAGGTTTCTCCCCGTCAGGAGGCATGGGGTTCAGGAACCCACTTGAGGAGTCAGTCTGTCCCTTAGCAGGGCTCGAGCACTGTACTGGGAGATCTGCTGCTCTCTTCAGAGCTGGCAAGCAAGAATGTTTAAGTCTGCTGAAGCTGCACCTACAGCCGTCCCTTCCCCCAGGTGCTCTGTCCCAGGGAGATGGGAACTTTATCTATATGCCCCTGACTGGGGCTGCTGACTTTCTTTCAGAGATGTCCTTTCCAGAGAGGAGGAATCTAGAGAGGCAGTCTGGCTACAGCGGCTTTGTGGTGCTGCAGTGGCCTATGCCCAGTTTGAACTTCCTGGCAGCTTTGTTTACACTGTGAGGGGAAAACCACCTACTCAAGCCTCAGTAATGGTGGACGCCCCTCCCTACATCAAGCTCAAGTGTCCCAGGCTGACTTCAGACTGCTGTGCCGGAAGCAAGAATTTCAAGCCAGTGGATCTTAGCTTGTTGGTCTCCACTGGGGTGGGATCCCCTGAGCAAGACCACTCAGCTCCCTCGCTTCAGCACCCTTTACAGAGGAGTGAGCAGTTCTGTCTCATTGGTATTCCAGGTACCACTGGGGTATGAAAACAATAAACTCCTGCAGCTAGCTGGGTGTCTGCCCAAACGGCTGCCCAGCTTTGTGCTTGAAACCCAGGGTCCTGTTTGTGTGGGTAGCTGAGAGAATCTCCTGGTCTATGGGTTGCAAAGACAGTGGGAAAAGTGTAGTATCTGGGCCAGATAGCACCATCCCTCACAGCACGATCCTTCATGGCTTCCCTGGGATAGGGGAGCGACTTCCCCCAACCCCTTGTGCTTCCTGGGTGAGGTGATGCCACACCCTGCCTCTGCTCGCCCTCCGTGGGCTACACCCACTGTCTAACCAGTCCCAACGAGATAAGCCAGGTACCTCAGTTGGAAATGCAGAAATCACTGCCTTCTGCGTTGGTCTCACTGGGAGCTGCAGACTGAGGCTGTTCCTATTCGGCCATCTTGCCCAATAATCCTAAACATTTAAGCATTTATTTGAATACAAACACTGAAAAAATCTTGTATCCTTTAAATACACTTTTTGGAAGACTAGTTTGGTGACATGCTTCTGGAACAGGAGCTAGAGTATAGTCACTCAGCTAATAGGAGCAGAAAGTCATTTATTGAAGTGATCATAGCCAGCCACCTTGTTAATGTCAAGGATGATTTAAACTGACTGATTTGATGGCTGCCTCTTCCTACCAGAGGGCTCAGTGCCTGAAAAGGCTCACGTATGTAATTTAGATCTTCATAATTCCCATCAACTTAATGATGTACATAAAGCTGAAATAAAATCACCACTTTTCCCAAGATGGAATGTACACATTCTCTCTCTTTAAACATCCATCTTTTAGAGACAGAAATGATAATGTGGTTGATTGGAAAATGATAGCTTAATGCCTGTTCAGTGGTTTGGGTTATCTAATGAAGTATTCAAAATTGTCCTGTTAGTGCTCTGGAGACCACTGGCACCATTGTATGTACGTTCTGGATAGAAAGGGACAGGAGAAGCATCTTAGCCTAGTATTCCAGACTATACTTCCTATATTCTATTATAAGCTTATACTTTCAGGTTAGTATTTGAGTGATTTGTGTTTGAATCACAGTTTTATAAAACAACAATGCTTTATAAAATCTCCTGTCATCTCCCAGTTTTTAATATGCCATCGAGGTCTCTGATGCTCTGATTCTCTCTTTACTCCCTATCTTATGAAGCCCCAAGCCATGTGTCTACTATTTTTTGGAACATCCCCTTTCCTTCGTTAGATATCACTATACTTGGTCTCCAGATTTAGGAAGATAAAATCCTGGGGGCTGAGTTTATCAAGAGAATTCCCATTGAAATAGAGCAGAGAAGAGAAAAGGAAAAGAGGATGAGGAAAAAGAAAAAAAAAGACAAAATTCTTTATAACTGGGTGCTAAGTATGTCTAGCATCAGTCAAGCATAAAATTTTCATTTTCTCATTCAGAATTAGTTTTATGTAGGAACAGGCTTATTACCATGATTGACTCCATAAAAGTCAAACCAGAAAAAAAGCAACATACCTGAGAATCCATAGTTTGTTCATGAATAATTCAGCCATATGGAAACAGACATATTTTCTGTTCCCTTCTCATGGGAAGGGAATTTTTTTTTTACTTCCACATATATGAACCAAAATATTTTAACAGCAATTACCTCTTTAATTACACTAAAATGTGACATTTGCCTTTGATTTGAACTTTATGCTAAAAGCATAATTGGGGTAATGGCAGTTTTCTTTTTCTTCTTCTAGAAAATCTCCAACATACTTCTTTTCATTATTTCTGAACTCCTGAAAGACAGTGCACATGGTGTGTCTCTGCCAAAATTTTGCTTTCAGACTCAGAATTAGTGCTGAGCAGAATGTACCCTTAATCACACCTACCTTGCTAAAGCATGCTTATTCAAGTCTTTATCTTTAAGATTTTCGTAAAAGTAGGGAAAATGGTAATTAAAGGACTGGCTCCCTTCCTGCAAGCCTTAATATCATCATTTGTGAAAAAAGTATCTGCCATGTTCTTTGCTGCCAGGGTGGGCATTCCATTTCACATTCACGTTTATTTATTTGTTTGTTTATTTATTTATTTTGTAAGTGGTTATCACTTTCTTGATTGTAGATACAAGATTCTTGCCAAGGTTGTTTCTTATTTTGAGCAAAGAATGTGAGTGTGTATATAAGTGGAGTGGTAAAGGTAAAATAATAATTTAATTGGACTATGTGCTTTCACAATAGATCAGTCTTTTTCTGGTAGTCTTTGTCTGGGTCTCTCCCTCCAGAAGCAGATCCTGAGACAAGACAAGGATTTGAGTACAAGTAGTTTATTTGGCAGATGCAGGAAACATGGGTAGGGAGGAGGGGAAGAGAGTCATGGAAATGGGGGTAGCCGATGTTGGGAGGACTATAAAGGTAGCCCCTGCTGTCAGTGACTAAACCTTACTACCTCTGGAGAATTCTGGGAAATAGTGTTGTAAGTTTAAAATAAAATCCTAAGCCCCCAGTGACTGAATGGATCCCCTTTTGTGGCCAAGGTGACCCCAGAGAAACCTTAAAGCTGAGTTCCCAGCCATGATGGAATGGGAGGTCAGACATGCTTTGTTATACTCCCTCTCTTTTATCGTTTAGACACAAATGATTGGCATTAATGTTAAAATAGAGATCATAAGACTGACAGAACAGGCCCTTTGTGGCAATAAAGTACCAAATTATAAACAAGTCCTAAGGCCATGCTAGGCAAGGGTTAAGTCATGCACCCCTTCAGTCAAAGAATAAACAAAGAATAAACAGTACTCTTTAGTCAAAGAATAAACAATAACCACTCATTTGGTTCAGCAGTCTGCACTTTTCCACCCTTCCTGGACATAGATCCTAATGCAGGGGGCCTTAACTGCTGTATACCCAGGCAGATCTCCAGGCATCTGGAGCACTCACTCTCCTGGATTGGGAGTTTAGGCTGCTGTCTAACCCCTACAGAGAATTTGGGGTGGAGGAGGTTTCCCAGCTCCTGACCTAGGCCCATCTCTAGGTTTTTGGTGGCTGCCCACTGAATTTTCCCTAAGGCTGGTGCTTGTGCCTGCCATTGAAGGATCTGTAGCTGGTCCTACCTTGTCTGGCTGTGCCCTTATGATCAGGGAGCTCAGACCACTGTGCCTTCATAAATCAGCCCATTATCTGAAGAAACAGAGAGCTTTGGTCAGTAAACAAGGATACTGATCCTTGTTTACTGACCAAGCCACATTGGCCAGCCACATTGGCTGTAGCCAACTCTTACCTGTAAGCACCAGCTATTGGCTTGTAGGTAGAAATGAACAGCCCAGTGTAAAACCTGCCCAAATTAGTGTGTAGGGCTATAGAAGCAAAACCAAAAAACCCTACTTAGCATTCTGTACAGTCACACCCCCCAGGAAGATGGGAAAAGGAAAAAAATAATAATAATATAGGAGAAGAAAGAAAAATAAAAAATTCTACCTGCATGAAAATAATGATAAAAATTAGAAGTGCCAGCATCTCCAGACGAGGAAAAAAAACAGCTCAAGAATTATAGCACCATGAAAAATCTGTATTTATTGATACCACCAAGGGATGACATTAGCTCTCCAGCAGTGATCCCTAACCAAAATCGAAATTCAGAAATGACAGATAAAGAATTTAGAATATGGATTGCAAGGAAGCTCAATGAGATCCAAGACAAGGGTAAAAAATCAATACACAGAAACTTCTAAAGAAACCCAGGAAATGAAGGAAGAGATAAATGTCTTAAAAAGAAATCAATCAGAGCTTCTGGAGTTGAAAAACTCACTTAAGGAATTCAAAATACAATGAAAACCTTTATCAATAGAGTGGGCCAAATGAAAGAATTTCAGAGCTTGAACACCAGTCTTAATGAATTAACCCAGTTAGACAAAAATTAAAAGAAAATAAAAAAAGCAGTCTTTGAGAAATATAACATTGTGTAAGGTGATGAATTATTGACATTCCTGACAGAGGAGAAAAAGAAAAGAGCCTGGAAAACGTACTTGAGGGAATCATTCATGAAAACTCTCTTAATCTTGCTAAAGAGATAGATATCCAGATACAAAAAATCTAGAGAACATCTGTGAGATACTATACAAAATGAACATCACCAAAGGCATACAGTCACCAGAATGTCCAAGGTCAGAGCTAAAGAAAAAATCATAAAGGCAGCTATAGGATAAGGTCAAATCATGTACAAAGGGAACCACTTCAGGTAAACAGAGGACTTCTCAGCAGAAACCCTTAGAAGCCAGGAGAGCTTAGGGACCTATTTGCAGCATGCTTAAAGAAAATAAATTCCAATCAAGAATTTCATATCCTGGCAAACTAAGCCTCATAAGCAAAGGAGAAATGAAAGCTTTTCCAGAGAAGCAAGCTCTAAGTGAATATGTTACTACCAGGCCAGCCTTATAAGAGTTCCTTAAAAGAGTTCTAAACATGGAAATGAAAACGCAGTGCTTGTTACCATAAAAACACACTTAAATAAATAGCCTGAAGATTCTATAAAGCAATCACATGATAGAAGCTACAAAGCAACCAGCTGACAACCTCACAATAAGATTAAAACTTGACATATCAATATTAAGACCAAAACTTGACATAGCAATATTAACCTTAAATATAAATGGTCTAAATGCCTAATTTAATTGCACAGAGTAGCAGGTACCATTAAAAAACAAGATCCATCTGTCTGCTTCAAGAGACTAATTTCACATGTAGCGACACTCATAGGCTCAAAATAAAGGGTTGGAGAAAGATCTATCATGCCAATGGAAAAGAAAAAAGAGGGTTGCTATTATATCAGATAAAACAGTCTTGAATACACCAATAGTAAAAAAGGACAAAGAAAGACATTATATTGTAATTGTTTCTATTCAACAAGAAAACATAACTGTCCTAAATATGTATTTAACCAACATTGGAGCACCCATGGAAAGACTTAGTCACACAATAATAGTTTGGGACTTTAACACTCCATTGACAGCACTAGACAAATTGTCAAGGCAGATGACTAAAAAAGAAATCCTAGATTTAAACTCAGAAATTCTGGACATAAATGCAACATAAACTTAACATTTGATCAATTGGAAACAAGACATCTACAGAATACTCTACTCTTCAGCCACAGAATGTACATCCTTCTCATCTGCAAATGGAAGGTAATACAAGATCGACCACATGCTCAGCCATAAAGCAAATCTCAGCAAATTCAAAAACAAATGAAATCATACTAACCATACTGTTGGACCAGAATGGAATACAAATAGAAATTAATATCAAGATCTCTCAAAACTATACAATTACAGGGAAACTAAACAATTTGCTCCTGAGTGACTTTTGGTAAACAATGAAATTAAGGCAGAAATAAAAAAAATTCTTTAAAGTAAATGAAAACAGAGATACAGCATACCAAAATTTGTGAGATGCAGCAGAAGCAGTGTTAGGAGAAAAGGATTTTTTGTTTTGTTTTGTTTTTAAGCTTTTATTGTACGTTCAGGGGTACATGTGCAGGTTTGTTATGTAGGTAAACTTTAATTACAGGGGTTTGTTGTACAGATTGTTTTGTCACCTAGGTATGAAACCTAATACTCAATAATATTTTTTCTGGTTCTCTCCCTCCTCCCAACCTCCACCCTCAAGTAGTCCCCAGTGTATGTTGCTTCTCTCTTTGTGTCCATGAGTTCTCATCATTTAGCTCTTACTTGTAAGTGAGAACATGTGGATATTTGGTTTTCTGTTCTTGCATTAGTTTGCTAAGGATAATGGCCCCTAGCTCTATCCATGTTCTTGCAAAAGACATAATATCATTTTCTTTTATGACTGCATAGTATTCCATGGTATATATGTACTACATTTTCTTTATCCAGTCTGTCACTGATGGGCATTTAGGTTGATTCCATGTCTTTGCTATTGTGAATAGTGCTGCAATGAACACACATGTGCATGTGTCTTTGTGGTAGAACAATTTATATTCCTTTCAGTGTATACCCAGTAATTGGATTGCTGGGTCAAATGGTTAGTTCTGCTTTTAGCTCTCTGAGGAATCACCATACTGCTTTCCACAATGGTTGAAGAAATTTACATTCCCACCAACAGTGTATAAGCATTCCCTTTCAGAAGAAAAATTTATAGTGCTAAATGCCTACCTTAAAGTTCTGGAAATATCTTAAATTAATGATCTGACATCACACTGAGAAGAACTAGGAAAACAGGAACAAACTAGTCCGAAAGCTAGCAGAAGAAATAACTAAAATCAGAGCAGACCTGAATGAAATTGAAACACTCAAATCCATATCAAAATCAATAAAACCAAAAGTTGGTTTTTTGAAAGGATAAATAAGATTGATAGCTAGCTAGCTATATTAACAAAGAAAAAAGAGAGAATATCCAAATAAGCACAATCAGAAATGAGAAAGGTGACATTACAATCAATCTGACAGAAATGCAAAAGATCCTCAGGACTATTAAGAACACCTCTATTCACACAAACTAGGAAATCTAGAGGAAATTGATAAATTCCTGGAAACATACCATCTTCCAAGAATGAATCAGGAAAAAATTGAAATACTGAATTAGTTCCAAAATTGAATCAGTAATAAAAAATTTGCCAACCAAAAAGTCCTGGACCAGATGGATTCATAGCCTAATTCTACCAGGCATACAACAAATCGCTGGTACCAGTCCTACTGAAACTATTCCAAAAAATTGAGGAGGACTTCCTCACTAACTCATTCTGTGAAGCATCACCCTGATGGCAAAACCTGGCAAACACACAATAAAAAAAAGAAAACTATTGGCCAATGTCCCTGATGAGCATAGATGCAAAAATCCCCAACAAAATACATAAAAAAGAATAACTCAAAATAATAGAAGTCATTTATGACAAAACCACAACCAATATTATATTGAATGGGCAAAAATCAGAAACATTCGCCTTGAGAACTGGAATAAGACAAGGATGCCCATTCAACATAGTACTGTAAGTGTTAGCCAGAGCAATCGTGTAAAAAAATAAAAGTCATCCAAATAGGAAAAGTACGAGTCAAACTACCTCTCTTCGTAAATTGTATGATCCTACACCTAGAAAACCTTAAAGACTCCATCAAAAGGCTCCTGGAACTGATAAACAACTTCTGTAAAGTTTCAGGATACGAACTCGATGTACAAAAGTGAGTAGTGTTTCTATACACCGATAATGTTAAAGCTTAGAGCCAACTCAAGATCACAGTTCCATTTACAGTAACCACACACACACACACAAAAACATACCTAGGAATACATCTAACCAAGGAGGTGAAACATCTCTGCAAGGAGAACTACAAAACATTGCAATAAGAAATCAGAGATGACAGAAATGAAAAAACATTCCACGCTCATGGATTAGAAGAATTAACGTGATTAAAGTGACCACATTGCTCAGAGCAATCTATAGATTCAGTGCTACTGCTATCAAACTACCAACATTATTTGCTACAGAATTAGAAAAAACTATTTTAAAATTCATATGGAACAAAAAATGGACCCAACTAGCAAAACCAATCCTAAGCTAAAGGATCTAAGCTGGAGGCATCAGGTTACTTGGCTTCAAATTGTACTATAAGATTACAGTAACCAAAACAGCATGATACTAGCATAAAAACAGACACACAGACCAATGAAACAGAGTAGAGAACCAAGAAATAAGACTGTGCACCTACAACCATCTAATCTTTGACAAAGCTGACAAAAATAAGCAACGAAGAAAGGACTCCCTATTCAATAAATGGTGCTGTAATAGCTGTCTAGCCATATGTAGAAGAATGAAGCTAGACCCCAACCTTTCACTATGTACAAAAGTTAACTGAAGATGGATTAAAGCCTTGACTGTAAAACCTCAAACTAAAAAAATCTTAGAATAACATCTAGGAAAATTATTCTGGACATTGGCCTTGGAAAAAAATTATGACTAAATCCCTAAAAGCAATTGCAACCAAAACAAAAATTGACAAGTGGGACCTAATTAAACTACAGAGCTTCTGCACAGCCAAAAAGACAAAAAAACAAAAAAAAAAAAAGAAAAGAAAAAGAAAAACTATCAGCAGAGTAAACAGACAACCTACAGAATGGGAGAGAATATTCACAAACTATACATCCAACAAAGGTCTAATATACAGAATCTATAAGGAACTTAAATCAATAAGCAAACAACAAATATCTCATTAAAAGCTATGCAAAATACAAGAACAGACACTTCTCAAAAGAAGACATAAAAGCAACCAACAAAAATCGGAAAAAAATGCTCCTCATCACTAGTGATTGGAGAAATGCAAATCAAAACCACAATGAGATACCATATCAAATCAGTCAGAATGGCTACTGTTAAAAGTAGAAAAATAACAGATCCTGGCAAGGCTGCAGAGAGAAGGGAATGCTTATACACTGTTGGTGGGAACGTAGATTGGTTTAGCTACTGGGGAAAGCAGTTTGGAGATTTCTCATTCAAACCAGTAAGGCTATTTCTGGGTATATGTCCAAAAGAAAACAAACCTTTCTTCGAAAAGGACACATACACCTGCATGTTCATTGCAGCACTATTCACAATAGCAAAGACATGAAATCAACCTAGGTGCCTGTCAATGGTGGATTGGATAAAGAAAATGTGTTACATATATACCATGGAATATCACACGACCATGAAAAAGAATGTAATCACATCTTTTTGCAGCAACATGGATGTAGCTGAAGGCCATTATCCTAAGCTAATTAACACAGGAAGAGAAAACAAATACCACTAGTTCTCACTTGTAAATGAGAACTAAACACTGAGTATTCAGAAACGTAAAGATGGCAACAATAGAAACTGGGACTATTGTGGGTGAGGGGCATGGATTGAAACTAACTTTGGGTACTATGCTCTGTACCTGGGTGACAGAATCATTCATAACCTAAACCTTAGCATTATGCAGTGTACCCAGGTAACAAACCTGCACATGTACCCCTTGTATCCAAAATAAAAGTTGAAAAATACACCAAAAAAGCACAAACAGAAACTTGTTCCAAGTGAGGTTAATCCAGCTCAGTAAATTATCCTCAGTTTCAGGCATTCAGTGGAGGTCTTGGAACATACCCCCTGATTATAAGAGGGGACTACTCTTATCTTGGATTAGAGACTGATGTTAGTAACTTTCTTCAGATAAGAAGGCCACTGACCATGGACTGGTCCTGGCTGGTTTACAGAGATTGTGCACTTGTGTGCCTTCATGTCCTGAAAAGATCTTTTGATTTTTAGTGTCCAATTGTAATACATTTAAATGTTAAGTCTGTACCCTAAAGTGAACATAGGTTGTATGTTATATGCATGTTTGTTCAATATGCATGTATCAGGACTACTTTTGTATTCATAGCCCCTCCTGTCACTTGAATATGTGTGTTTAGCCAATTTCTCTAGCGTAGAGATCCCACTCCAACTCCTCCTTCGAAGTGCCTGTTTTTGTTCTTGGCCTGAGGCACGCTTCCCATCCTGTGGGATGGCCACCTGCAGACTGTAACTCTTTAAAAGAAATACAGTCTCCTCTTTCCTCTTATAAATTCGTATCTTGTGATTTTTTTAAGTTAATAGTATAAAACACACACTTTGCCTGCAGAGTGGATAAGCTAGCCATCTGCCTGCTCTGTGCAGGCAAAGCGGCCTTCCTTGGCTTCCCAGACTTTCAGGTAAAGAGATGCAGATATTGCCAGTTGGTATAATATTTGTGCAGGAGCAAACTGAAGTCACAACACCCAAGGTATATGGGCAGGGAACCAACAGCATCTGCTAGAGGCTGATTGTTTGCAATTTTATGTTCATCATTTCCACTTATAAAACATGTAAAACACCTAATGCGTAATTCTTGGCCCATTTTTGGTACTCAGAAATTTTCTTCCTTCTTACAGTTTTAGATGGTTAAATCAAATTTTCATATTACGAAATAACTTCTGACATGATTAATCTTTATACCTGAAGACTTAGGTTATTATCAATGAAAAGATAACTTCAAAACTAGTCTTATCAAGTAATGCTTTAGGGTGCTGTGTATTCAATCAAAACCATTTTAGTAAGTTATCTTATAGCCCTGCTATTTGTGATTGGACTTTCTTCATATGTTTGTTTGTTTATTTATTTATTTTATCATAATTTGAGATAGAGTCTCACTGTGTCGCCCAGGCTAGAGTGTAGTGGCATTATCTTGGCTCACTGCAACCTCCGTTTCTCAGGTTCAAGCAATTTTCTTGCCTCAGCCTCCCAAGCAGCTGGGATTACAGGCACCACAACCTTGCCTGGGTAAGTTTTTTTTTTTTTTTAAGTGGAGACGGGGTTTCACCATGTTGGCCAGGCTGGTGGTGAGCTCCTGACCTCAAGTGATCCGCCCGCCTTGGCCTCCCAAAGTGCAAGGATAATAGGCATAAGCCACCGCGCCTGGCCTCTTCGTATGTTTTTAATGCTTAGAGTAGACATATGTTAACCAGCCTATAAAGCTATAGAATATTAAAGCTAAAAATAACTGTGCAGATTACATAGGCCCTTTACCACCCCACAGCTGTTTATCAGATGTGGAAACTGAAGTTCAATGAGAACCACTTGCTCAAAGTTATGTGAATAGTTTTTCTTTCCATAACCCTGCATAAAATAGTGAGAACTCTGGATTCAGGGTAAATGTCTTGTTTTTTGGGGACTGAGATGATAAACTTCTAGAACTTATATGAAGGTCTGTTGTCTCTGTTTTTGGCCCTGTCTTGGAAGTTAAGCCATTTGTTCTTGCATGTTTTTGCTTATTTGTTTTTTCTTCTTGGGGCAGAAGTATCATAATAGTAAAGTTTTCTTGTCTGATGCTCGTTACATATTGTTTGGATGGTCTACTTATTTATATGTATATTTAAACATGGGCTTGAACTTGACAGTCTGTGTCTTTCCTGAACTCAGTCTGCTGGGCCCACTTCATACCCACCATTCTGTTTTGATGCTTGAGTTCCTGTCAATTTACTTCCAGAAAGCTTCCTGGACTGACTAATATTATAAAGACATTATTAAAACTGAGTAAATGTATAATCAAGTAGAAGTATTTAAAATTCTTCCCATGCCTTATTCTTGATTCCTACTAGATACTTAAAATTTACAATAAGGAAACTGAATGCCTAGACATTCAAACACTGACTTTCTTTTGATTTTACTAATTATTCTGTGTTTCTCAACATCAAGGCTACATTGCCTGCAGAAATCTTGGAAATTATTAAGGGTGTATCAGAATTACTAATTTAAAGAAATTTTCTTAGATGGTAGTACATTTTTTACTGTCAAGACAAAATTCTTTTTTAATAGAGATGACGGTAAACTAAAAGGTTTTCTCAAACAAATACAGTAATCTAAAACCAAGGGATGACACAAAAGAATTTGAACTTCATAAAAATTAAGAAATTCACTCCCAGTTTATTCTTGAATCAAAGAGAAAATTAACATGAACACTGAAAACTCTAGAAAACATGCTCAAGCCTATTACTTATAGTACAAGCTATAAATAGTGTCCTAATGCCCACATTTAGGAAAGAAGGCAAACATAAAAAAACCTAGAGAAAGAAAATAACCAAAGAAAACAGAATATTAAGAAAAGATGTATCTCAATTTTATAAAATGTATAAAAAGGAAAGAGGAAAATAACAAAAAACTCTTTAGAAAATCAATATGAATCTAGTTCTTTGGAAATGCCAATAAAACCAATAAAGCCCTTAAAGTATATTAAGAAAAGTGATAGAGTGTAAAAACATTGAAAATTACCAATAGTAGCACACATATATGTTTGTTGAATGAGGAATTTGTAGAGGGGGAACTAGGTACTAGGCATTGTCCTAAGCACTTTATTTGATCTTCACAATAACCCTTTGAGGTGAGCACCAGTTTCATCTCCATTTTACATGTGAAGAAGAATGACAGAGACTAACTAATATGTGCAAGATTACACAGCTGGGAATTAAACCCAGGCATTTTAACTCCAGCATCTTTATTTCTAACCATCAGCTGGAGATCGTAGTTCATATTCTCTTCGATGTAGTTCTAATAGGAAACCACAGTGTGGGTTCTATAAATCTCCATTCTAAGAATTCTAGTGTGGAGTTTCAGGTACTTTGTGGTTAAAGAAATTTTCCAGGAAAACACCTACTGATGGCATCATACTTTTGAAAGGTTGTTGTTGCAAATACAGAGAAGTATCTTACAGATCATTATCTACTGCAAATGTGGGAAATCTAGTATCTGATGGTGGAAGGGGACTGGTGAACTGGAACTCTTTCAGCCATACTTTCTGTGATATGCTGGATTAACAGGGGGACCTCTGCAGAAGAGTATACATCCTCTCTCCTGTAAGATCTGACTATGGCTCTCAAGGGACATTAATAACTGGTGGGAATTTCAGTAACATGAATTCTTTAATATTGAACTTTGTTCCCCATCAACTGAAATTTTTTTTTTTTCTGGGCTAAGGAACAGACTAGAATTTACTGAACAAAAAAATCTTACAGCTATGGTTGAGAGTTTATATTGGATAGACTTTTTCCCTAAAACAACATTTTTTTTAAAAACTACATTTTTTCACACTTAGTATAGTCATTACCTTGAACATGCACAATTTCCAAATCTATTCAACTGTCTGCTTTTATTCTCAACAGTGCAAACCATGAATATGATATCTGAATCTAATTTAACAATTTGAATTTCCATTAACACCACAGATACAACTGATAAACTCTCAGCATAACATAAGTCCTTGCAGAGGAAGGTATTGTGATTTAAATTATGCAAGCGCCAACTCCTAATATTTAAATAAAAATATTCTTCCTAAGCTGAGTATCTCAGGGTACTCTTTCATAAAAGAAAGAGTACTATGGAAATAAAGTCAAATAATTTTGGAAGGTACATTACTATCTGCTGCTTGGCTGAATGTTAGTGATCACCGGGCCTCAATGAAGGGAAAGATGCAAAGAAACAGTGTGGAGGCTGGTACATTTAAAGCAAAATCAGAAAATACATTAATTAGTTACCAGAAGGGTAGGAAATAGCACGTGTGTTCATTAAAACATCTAATTAAGTAGTTAATCGAGTTAGTAAAAATACATTTAGGAACTCTTTTAGGAAAAGACCCTTACTGTACTGTAAGCTAGTACTTATGTCAAACCTTTGTCTTTATTTTCCTTACATGCTTGAAGTGCTTGGCAAGAACTGGAACGTAGTAGGTTCTCAAATATTTGCTTGAAGGAAAGATTATTTATATATACTAGCAAAATATATTAATGCAGAGCAAACATTTTAGAGCTAAGGCAGAAAGAGTTTTCTTTGTTGGTATCTGATGAGAACTAAAGCATGTCACAAAATTAGTAGGATTTTTCTTAGGACTCTGAGCAGCTCTGTGGAGAGGTGCAGACGTAATCCTTGTTTAGAAACTATTTGCAACAGTAGTGAAGCCAATGAACTTGGAAGATGAAAAGAAATTCACTTCTAAAGAATTATAGTGGACTTTGTCAATTTATTAAATTACATAAATCCAATCTATTTAAGTCTAGTGGCAAAAGCTTCTTTTTATGTGATTGTCTTTGAAAATCCTCGTTTAGACCACCTTGACATATTAGGTTATGGAAGTATTTCTTTCAGGCTTAGGGAAATTTTAAACCTGAATTTCTTTTAGTGGAATACAGATTTTTATTAAGGGCAAGTAAATGTTCCTGTTAATTTTCCAGTAAAATGCAAAGATCAAATCACCTGGGCTCTAGTAATTAGAGATTCACCTCAGTCGTAACCCTAAAGTTGTCTCATGAAAAAAAAATGAGCGGACGGGCGCGGTGACTCACGTCTATAATCCCAGTACCTTGGGAGGCCGAGACGGGTGGATCATGAGGTTAGGAGATAGAGACCATCCTGGCCAAACATGGTGAAACCTTGTCTTTACTGAAAATACAAAAATTAGCCAGGTGTGCTGGCGTGTGCTTAAGAGTCCCAGCCGCTCAGGAGGCTGAGGCAGGAGAATTGCTTGAACCTGGGAAGTGGAGGCTGAGTGAGCCGAGATTGCACCACTGCACTCCAGCCTGGGCAACAGAGTGAGACTCCGTCTTACAAAAACAGAAAAAGAAAAAAAGAAAAAACAAGAATGAGAAAGGGGACGGGGAACGAAAGTTTTCAATCTTTAATGCCACTTTGCAGATGATTATTAATTCAAAATATTTTTAGCTCAGTTCTTCATAATCAGAGCTCATCAAACTATTGACTACATTTGAGAGGTAAGCAATTAAAAAGAAGAAGTCAACATCGTGAGTTAAATTTACCTAATCTCAGTGATTATTCTGGCCCATGTTATTAGCTTGTGTGACTTCCTGGAATGAAACTTTTGGATTCAACAATCAGATAATTATTGACTTGATGGACATTTTTAAATAAATGTATTTTCTAACAGACTTAAAATATAGATAGGATCAATATCAACTGATAGTATTGAAAGATTTTGTATTTGAAAGAAAATTCTTAGGTAAAAAAATGACAATTCAATAACCTAATTTGACCTTTAAAAATTGTATTTCAATAAATGGTTAAGGTTTTAAACAAGAAGTCTTTGTTTTTATACTATTTGCAATTTAAAAGTAAAACATGATGAGAAGAAAGGATTAAGTACCAATACACAAAATTTCCACAATTAGTAAACTACCATAAAGTCATTTTAGAGATGTTGACATTTACATAGTTTGTTACAGTGACTGTAATCTATTCAGAAGGTCCAATGGATGGGTCTTTAACTGGGCAGGTGGTTTCGAGAGAATGATACAGGAAAATTGTATTATTAGCTTCTTCATGCGAAATCCAAGAATCCTTACTCTGACCTATCTACCTGTTTAAATAGTTTGTTTAATGGAGAGTTGTTCCAGGGCCATCACTAGCTTGATCTTGAGGCCAGTGAAGGCTTGGGGAAATAAAGAACCTTTTATCTATTGATGTCCAATTAGCTTGGGGTCTGTTTGATCTACATGGAGTTAAAGTCTAGGCTCATTTACTCTTTTTTCTTTAATTTATTATTTAAATGTCATTTTTAAAATTAGGAAAGTAATATATACTCACTATTAATAGTGGAAAATGAAGCAATGATGCATGAAGAGCGAGTTTTTTTTTTTCTCCCGTGCCACTCCTTTCCCACCCTAATCAATGTTATTGGCATCAAGCATAGCTATCATTCCACAACTTTCTACCTTTTCATGCAACTTTATGCAAATTTTATCAAAAGATGTACATGCTTTGTTGATAGTGTTTTCATAAAAATGAATCACATTAAATATATTACTTGGAAATTTAATTTCTCATTTAACAGTGCAAATAGACCTCTCAAGACAATTGATATATTGTTTCTGTATCAGAAACACCTGGATGACTTGATAAAATACAGATGACTATGCCCTACCCTCTGAGATTTTGATTCAGAAGGCCTGGTGTAGACCGGGCACGGTGGCTCACGCCTGTAGTCCCAGCAGTTTGGGAGGCCGAGGCGGGCGGATCATGAGGTCAGGAGATCGAGACCATCCTGGCTAACAAGGTGAAAACCCGTCTCTACTAAAAATACAAAAAATTTGCTGGGCGTGGTGGCGGGCGCCTGTAGTCCCAGCTACTCGGGAGGCTGAGGCAGGAGAATGGTGTGAACCTGGGAGGTGGAGCTCGCAGTGAGCCAAGATGGTGCCACTGCACACTCCAGCCTGGGCGACAGATCGAGACTGTCTCAAAAAAAAAAAAAAAAAAAAAAAAAAAAAAAAAAAAAAAAAAAAAAAGACCTGGTGTAGAGCCAGAGAAGAAGCATTTCTAACAAGTTTATAGGTGATGCTGTGGCTGCTTGTCCAAGGGCCACACCTTGGAAATCACTGGTCTAACCTAGTTTTCTTTTGGATGGCTATCAATTACTGCATGCAATAGATGTGCTATGATTGTTCCAATCATTTCCTATTAGTAGCTCTTCATTTTTTCCTTTGGTTTTGCCACTATAAAATGCTATTGCAACAAACATCTTTGCTCATATAACACAAGGATTTTTTTTTTTTTTTTTTTTTGGTAGAATAGGTTTTCTAATATGAGATTGGTAGGTCAAAGTTGGTAAACATTTACAATTTTAATATTCACTGCTTATTAGCCTTTGGAAGTGGTCATTGCAATTCACAAATTATTACACATCAGAGGTTATATCTCTGTTCCTTCTTGGTGCTGCATTCTCACTGCATTAGTATTTCTGTATCAGATGAATAAAAAATGGCGTCTTATTGTTTTAAATTGCGTTCCCATAAGCCATAGAGAGTTTAGGAGAATTCTTGTATTTTTATTAGCCTCTTCAACCTTTGCCTCTGTCCATTTTTCCCTTTTGCTTTTTTTCTTTATCACATTTATGGAGATCATTTTATTTGATCTTTTATTTTTAAGCTTTTATTTTAGGTTCAGGGGTACATACGCAGGTTTGTTGTAAACTCATGTCACAGGGGTTTGTTGTTGTACAGGTTATTTTGTGACTCAGGTACTAAGCCTAGTAACCAGCAGTTATTTTTTCTGCTCCTCTCCCTCCTCCCACTTCCCACCCCCTGGTAGGCTCTAGTGTCTGTTGTTTTCTACTATGTGTCCATGTGTTCTCATCATTTAGCTCCCACTTATAAGTAAACATGCAGTGTTTGGTTTTCTGTTCCTGAGTTAGTTTGCTAAGGATAATGGCCTCCAGCTCCATCCATGTTCTGCAAAGGAGGTGTGGAGATCATTTTATACAGGGAATACAAATCCTTTATTTGACGTAAACATTGAAAATATTTTTCCAGCCTCTCTTTTCTCTTTTAATATTGCTCATGTTATGTCTCCATAAAAGATGTTTTTATATAATGAAGTATGTCTATACTTTTCATTACAACCTTTAGGTTTTCTATCTTGCTTATGACGATCTAAGATTATGCACATATTCTTCCAAAGTTTCTTACAATACTTTAACTATTTTATATTTTGCATTTAAATCTTCACTTCATCTGGAATTAAGTTTTTGTTTTTTTTTTTTTTTTTGAGACGGAGTCTCACTCTGTCACCCAGCCTGGAGTGCAGTGGCGCAATCTCGGCTCGCTGCAAGCTCCGCCTCCCGGGTTTACGCCATTTTCCTGCCTCAGCCTCCCGAGTAGCTGGGACTACAGGCGTCCGCCACCTCGCCCGGCTAGTTTTTCGTATTTTTTAGTAGAGACGGGGATTCACCCTGTTAGCCAGGATGATTTCGATCTCCTGACCTCGTGATCCGCCCGTCTCGGCCTCCCAAAGTGCTGGGATTACAGGCTTGAGCCACCGCGCCCGGCCCATCTGGAATTAATTTTAAAGTATCATGTGAAATTGGAGTACAAGTAGCAGCCATCTCCCCACTTTAGGAAATGGGACATTCTTGCCCTCAGTGTGATTTCTTCCTGGACTTTGGGGTAGGTAAGAACATGTGGCAAGTGGTCAGGTGCAGCGTTTCTGGAAGAGGAGCCCAGGCACCTGCTTGCTGATTTCCCTCGGGGAATCAAGACATCTGAGTCATCATTGGCGACCCCAAACACAGTAAGCTCTCTGCTCTGAGGCTGACCTCTAAGCTTGCGACAGACACATAAAAGAATAATTTGTGGCCAATTCTTGGTCCCTAAGGACACCTCAGAAGTGTCCTATGTCCCACCATGCCTCATATCCAAATGTGGTATCACTTAGGGTGTTTGGAGTGAATCACCCGTCTGTGTTTAAGTTGCCCTGTTTTTCAGAATACAAACATTAGAAAACTAATACCTGTTTACACACATTGGGTAAAAAAAAAAGAAAATAGACATAACCCAAAAAAAAAAAAAAAAAAAAAAATAGCAGGAAAACTCACCCATATTTCAACCACCCAGAGACAGACACTCCTAGCCTCTTTGTGGATAGCTTTTCAGATTTTGTAAATAAATCAATAACAGATAAACAAATGAACACATGGAAAAAATACCAGCTTTGATGCTGTTTTAGATCTGCTCCCTATTTTTGAACCTTTTGTTTGCTTCCAATTTTTTGTTGTTATATATGCAAAGAGATAAACATCGTTCTAGTTATATATTTTTGCAAAGATTTATTGTTATTTCTTTAGAATAAATTCCTAGAGGAGTGGTTGTCTGATCAAAGTGTATATTCATATATAAAAGGTTTCCATATTGCCCTCTAAAAAAATTCTAAAGCTTATACCCCCAAGCCATGTACAAGAATTCCCATCAGTGCATAACTCTGCGGAAGAATGACCAAGTACAAACCCATTTTCTCTTTGAAAATAGTTTATTCCTTCTATAGTAGACATTTTATTTTTATTATTTGACTGCTGGGGACTGATATTTTTTCTTCCTATGGACAAAAGCCATTTTGATATTTCATGCTCAGGAGTATGTTTCACATCGGGGTGAACGACCCCTCCCTTTCCCAGGACTGGGCATGTGGTTCCTGTGAACACATCAGCGCATACGATATTCTCATCCTCTAGGGCTAAGCAGGTCACCAAGCTGAGTTTTTCTATGAATTTTGGAATGTTACTAGAATGAGAGAAAAGAAGAGTCTCTCTCTCTCTCTCTCTCTAAGATTTTGAAAACAGTGGAAAAATTTAGAGCAGAAAATGAAAGCAGAGAAGGAAAACTTGGGAGAGGAAGAGAGGGACAGAAAGGGCAAGATAGTTTAGCTGTGTCTGAAGCCCAACCTACTGCTGGAGTTCCAATCACTTCCATTGGTGAGTATACACCTTCCCTTTACTTTTTATGTTAAAGGCACAAATTCAGATGTTTGCTTTTTAAATTTTATAATCATTATTCAGTCATCTGGAATGTACTGTTAAGCTTTCAAAGTAAAATATCTGTTTGTTAGTCATCACAGATATTTGAAACCAAATGCACACGTTTGCCATTTTCTTAGCATTCACCATTACAAAATGGTTACTATTGTATGACAAAAAGCTTCACACAAGAGTAGGTTGTTTGTCTCCTTGAGAAAGAAGGAGAACAGACATAAGAGAAAACTTTTATTTTTTATACCTTGCTCACCTTTGAGCCTTGGTGATTGTATTAGCAGTCTAATGGTGACAAGCGATTTGGGATCCTTGATCATCTCATTAATCACATTAATGATGTCAGACACCAAAAGGAAGGTAGAGAAATCACTTGCTTTATTGTTTTATGTCTTTTTATTAGGGGCCCCCGTCAAGGAGCTTTAAAGACATTGACAGGGAAAACAAATAGGCAGTTGATATTAATTCCACTGAAAGTAATAACGAAGCAACCAGATTTATAGCAAGGTAGCAGTAACCTGGTGGGACCTCAAATAGCAAGGTGTTGGAATTCAAGTTACTTTTTGCTTAAATAAAATTAATTCAATCCAGGAGTAGTGAGAGTGGAAATAGGTTGGGGAGGAAACAGATTGTGTTTAATTTTCAAAGTTTAAATTACTTTTCAGGGAAACAACAGGTTGGAGAACAAGATCATTGTTTGAAAAGATGAGCATTAACTCTGGAATTGATATTTATTTGCACAACTCATTCCTACGCTTGATAGGGCTCCAAAACTTATTATTGCACCCAAGATTACAGTCAGGGACAAGAGTAACTGCTACAGGTCAATGTTGAAGAGAAGTTGAAAACTATACTGCCGCACAGCCCATTTTTCTTTGCTTTCATTCTTTTTTAAGATAATTTCAACTTTTATTTTCAATTCATGGGGTACAAATGCAGATTTACTACATGGTTATGATGCCGAACTTTGGGGTATGATTGATCCTGTCACCCAGGTACTGAATATAGTACCCAACAATTAGTTTTCAGCCTCTCCCCCACTCCCTCTCTCTTCCCTCTAGTAGTCCCTAGTGTCTGCTGTTACCCTCTTCATGTCCATGAGTACTCAGTGGTAAGCTGCCTTTTATCAGTAAGAACATGCAGTATTCAGTTTTCTGTTCCTGTGTTTATATGCTTAGGATAATGGCCTCCAGCTGCATCCATGTTGCTGCAAGGATGTGATTTCATTCTTTTTATGGTTGCATGATATTCCACGGTGTATACACCCCACAGTTTCTTTATCCAACACACTGTTGATGAGCATCTAGATTGATTCCATGTCTTTGCTATCGTGAATAGTGCTGTAATGAACATGTAACAGAACATGTTTATGATAGCCATCAAGAAATCTGAACTTCAGGTATGTGTGGTATCCAGCTGATGAGATATAGATTTAGTTAATTTGATTAAAGAAGGATGAGTGCAAGAGTGCTAAAACATACATCAGTATAACATTCAATTAAATTCTAGGAGCCAGTTGTCAACAAGGTATGTGATCCCACTGAAAAATGTAAAAATATATGACATGTACTTTTGATTTTATTCACTCTACATAGACAGCAATCAAGGACACTGGAGGTGTTTTAACCTCTTGTTAATTACAATGATCAGATTGTGGCTTAATTGGATTTTATATCGTATACCAAGACAGTGTACATAATACGTGCCAACTACTGCACCAGGCTCAGAAAACCATGCCAGTATTGAACAAACAAAATTTTCCTTTAATTTTTCTTCCTTAGAAAGCAACTGTATACTTCATTCATTCATTCTAGACAGTCTTGTAGAAAATAGGACCCTAATGATAAACATGTTAATCACGTTTTCTATCCTTTTGAAATTTATATACTTGTAGGGACTAAAACAGAATAAGCAGGTAAATGAAATATTTTCTGATGCAGATAAGAACCATGAGAAACACAAAGAGCTGACTAAGGTATGAAGTTGTGTAAAGTATAAAAGAAACATAAAGAGTTGACTAAGGTATGAGGTTGTACAAAGTTAAGGAACATATCTTTGAACAAGTAAGATTTGTATTGAAGCGCAAATAAGAAGCAGTTCTCTGTAGAGACTGAGTGACGAAAGATTATTTCACGTAGAGGAAAGTGAGTGCAAAGTTAGAATAAACTTTGAAATTTTGAGGGAACAGTATCAGAATATGAGGCTTAAGAGAGAGGCAAGTACAATCAATGCAGAGCCTTTTGGAAAATGGAAATAAGATTATACTTTATTATCTATTCATAGCATAACTTATCGTTTTCATGGTAGTCCTCTTTTTAAAAAAAATGAAAATAACATTACAAAACAAAGAGCTCAATGTTATTTCTATAAGTGTGGTGTCAGGTTACATTTTCAACTAAGTAAATTAGGAACATCCACATACTTGATACATCACAGATCCTACCAATTGTGAGTTAATCTTGTTACGTCCTATTCCACATCACAGAGGTAACATGCCATTGTAGATGGTTATACAACTTAATCATCAATTAACAGCCAAAAGTTGTTTACATTGATTGATATTAAATATCTCCTTCAGACTTTAAACCATCTATCAAAAGTCACTTAAGACAGGCATAAGGTGGCTAATTCAAGAAACTTTGGGAGAACTTTCTGCTTCATTACAGTTTAGGAAAAAAATTTTGGATTCTGAAAATTTTTTCAAAATTTTCAAAATTATTTTATTTTCATACTTTACCTCAGGGTTCTTTCCCATTTTTCAGATGCTTCTAGAATAAGAAATTCTGAGACCTCTTTCACAGAGTCTGCAAAAAAGCAACCCACGCCAGGCGCGGTGGCTCAAGCCTGTAATCCCAGCACTTTGGGAGGCCGAGACGGGCGGATCACGAGGTCAGGAGATCGAGACCATCCTGGCTAACAGGGTGAAACCCTGTCTCTACTAAAAAATACAAAAAACGAGCCGGGCGAGGTGGCGGGAGCCTGTAGTCCCAGCTACTCGGGAGGCTGAGGCAGGAGAATGGCATAAACCCTGGAGGCGGAGCTTGCAGTGAGCTGAGATCCGGCCACTGCACTCCAACCTGGGCGACAGAGCAAGACTCTGTCTCAAAAATAAATAAATAAATAAAAAATAAAAAGCAACCCAGATACTCCTTTCTTTCTGAATGCCAGGTTTTCCATCATCTACTTCCAGTCTAGATCTCGTGCATCTGTACCATCAGTAAATCACTAGTTTTAACATCTTAGACATCCTTCAAAAGGATAGATTGCTGCTGGAAAAAACAACAAATCAATGCACTTTGTAATGCTTCCTCAGATGCTTAGTTTGGGGAAGTCAAGACGTAAGAGTTGGTAACATGTTCTTCTGTTGTTGTTGTTGTTACTATAACAGGCAGGAACCATGTTTTACTGTATTCTGTATCCCCGTGTCTTTGTGTCTTAGTATGGTGTGGCACATAACCTTGCAATCACTGATGCAAATTATGAGTTTTTTTCCCCAAGCTGTAATTAAGTATAATTGATAAAATTATATGTATTTAAGGTGTACCACATGATGTTTAGGCCTGTCTATACATTGTGAAATGATTGTGATACCACAATCAAGCTAATTAACGTGCCCAACACTCACCATTTCTTTTGTGACAACATTTAAGATCTACTCTCCCAGCAAATTTCAAGTATACAATATGGTATTCTTAGCTATAGTAACCATCCTTTACATTAGACTCCAGAATTTATTCATACTTTATCAATAAAACTATGTACCCTTTGATCAACATCTCCCCATTTTCCTCATCATCCCTTCCACATCCCCTGGAAACCACCATTCTCCCACTTCTATAAGTTTGATTTTCTTTTTTATATTCTACATATAAACAAGATCATGCAGTATTTGCCTTTCTGTGTTTGGCTTATTTCATTTAGCATTGTGTCCTCCAGGTGCAATAGACAGCAATACAATAAAAGTAGGGGACTTTAAATACCCCACTTTCAACAATCAGTAACACGGGAAACAAGGGAATCAGTAAGAATCAATGGAATTGAACAATGCTATAGACCAAAAGGTCATAACAGACATATACAGAACATTCTATCAAACAGAAGCAGAATACACATTCCTTTAAAATGCACATAGAATATTCTGTGGGCTAGCTCATATGTTAGGTGACAAAACAACTCTTAATAAATTCAAGACGTGGAAAAATATCAAATATTTTTTCGACACATAGTGTCTAAAATCAGAAATCAATACCAGGAGGAAAATTAGAAAATTCACAAATATGTAGACAACAAACAACATACTCCTAAACAACCAATGGGTCAAATTAAAAAAATCAAAAGGGAAATTAAAAAATATCTTGAGACCAACATAAATAAAAACACAATATACCAAAACTTATTGGATGCAGTGAAAGCAGTTATAAGAGGGAAGTTTATAGTGGTAAATGACAACAATACAAAAAGAAAGATCCCAACTAAACAACCTAACTTTACACCTAAAGGAACCAGAAAAAGAAGAGCAAACTAAGCCTCAAACTAAGTTAGCAGAAGGAAGGAAATATTGATCAGAACAGAAATAAGTAAAACAGATACCAGAAATGTTCAGTGAAACTAAAAATTGGTTTTTTGAAAAGATAAACAAAATTAACAAACCTTTAGCTAGATTAAATTTTTAAAAAAACAGAAAAGACTCAAGAAATGAAAGTGAAGACATTATAATTGATACCACAGAAATACAAAGGATTATGAGATTGCTCTGAACAATTATACACCAAGAAATTGGATAACCTAGAAGAAATGGATAACTTCCTTGAAACATACAACCTACCGAGACTGAATCATAAATACAAATCAAAAAATACAAAATCTGAACAGGTTAATAACAAGCAAAGGGATTGTATCAGTAATCAAAAACTCCCCCCGCAAAAAAAAGCCCAGGACTTGATGGCTTTGCTGAAGAATTCTACCAGACATTGAAAGAAGAGTCAACCAATTTATCTTAAAGTGTTCCAAAATATTAAAGAGGAGGAAATACTTTCAACCTCATTTTACCAAACAAACACTATCTTGATACCAAAGGCAGAGAAGGATGCTACAAGAAAAGAAAATTATGGCTAATATTTCTGATGAGCATAGCTGCAGAAATCGTCAACAAAATATTAGCAAACAGAATTCAACTTCACACTGAAGTGATGATTTACGTCGTGTAATGTCAGAATATGAGTACTCAAGGGTAATGAGTTTTATTTCTTTTGTTGTCGTTGTTTGAAGTAACGCAAAAACTAGTTAGTGTTGACTGCCTAGCTTGAAATATCCTCCCCATTAGAAGATTTTGAATGTTTAAAGTATTTGATTGGTTGGTGGTGCATTTATATAAAACATGTATAAGTGATTGGCTCTGCCTTTATTCCAGGAAGTAGCAGCTGGCTCTAAATGAAATTTTTGGCTAATGATGTAAAACTCCATAGAAATCTACATTGGTCCCTTTGATAGAGCCTTTAGTGTCAGTCAGTATAGTGTTATCTTAGAGCCCAGGCTGGGAAGATGACCTTCCCTGGAAACCTATGATTGCTACCCATTGGTTTCTAAGTTCGCTTCGACTGATATTCATATAACAGAAGCATAAATGTAGAGCCATGTGCTAAAACGTTTTTACTTCTCTGAGAGGCTGGGACTTAGGGGGACTAGGTGCTAACAACAGACAGAGTCTGTACTTGAATATCCATTACTCACTGTGACTGTTGACTGAATCATGCTGGCATGTAGGAGGGGAACCTATGACATTAATGCAGGGAATTGTACCTTCATAATTCCCTTTGAAGGGAAACCTGACATATGGGAACCTTTGCTACAGACTTTGTTCAAGAAGTAATACCCAGGCTGATAGAAAGGCTGATTTTACCAGTAGAAGAAGATCGTCTCTCTGTTGCCTAAGCTAGCAGCTTGGGAAAACCATGTTACATCCTCAACACACTGAGGCTCTTTAAGTAATCTGTACATAATTGTATTTATGGTTACAGGTGGAGAGACAGAAAAGGCAAAGGCAACAGTCCACTTCTCTAACCTCTAGTTTGAATACATAGGTATGTGGCTGGTAATTTAAGAAATCATTGTATCATTGTAATATCTGAGATCTTATACTAGGAGGAACCATGGAGTAGAGTTGGATCTAGATGGGTAATGGCAGTATGTGTTTTATTTTCTTTTGTTTATCTTTCCTTCCCTTGCATTTTTCCAGAAATGAGCATGAATTACATTTCAAATAAGAAAGGTATATTTAAAATTATATTCAGCATTTTCTGGCAACAAATTTCAGCTATTTTTATTCTCCTTCCTTTTCCAAAGGACTGAGTCCAGGCAGAAGGCAAGGATTTTGAGACCTTATCTACTCATTTAAAAACATTCTTGAGATCCGTCACAAATAGTAGCTGTTATAAGAACTTTCTACTCCTTTGAACACCGAATCCACCGTGAGAAACTTCATTTATCCTCCTTTTGTGAACACTACAGATTCATCTATCCCTTGTAGTGTGATTTTCTGTCTTATTTCCTGACTCTGGATTGCTGTTTTCAGAGTGCTTGGAAAATGAATTTATTCTATAATGCTGTTTGTCGTGTTTCTCCTTTCTTGAGTTACTGTTCTAACGTATTCTTTGGTGTCTAAAATAACTCTTTACTCAACATAGCTCTTGCTTTTTTCCTTTGTACTTGCCAACCATTTTATATGGGTAATTTGTGTAGGTCTATGCTAAGAGCCTCTTTGAAGAGAAAGTCAATTATGGCTGCTTTGAACTCCCATCAAATCAAAATTTGTTATTCAAAATTCTGCCTGTAATTTCACTTTTACTAAACCGTGGACAGTTTTGGCATAGTTATCTTTATCTTTTCCAGTCAATGAAAATTTGGGATTAAAAGAGTAATCTTTTTTGTTTTCCATTTCTAATGATGCATTTATTTAACTGGTCAAAATTATCACAGTTTTAGAATAACAGATTTGGAAGGGGCCTCGGAGACCATCTGGTTCAACCCTCTCATTTGTCATGTTGAGATAAATGAGCCTCAGAGCTCAAACACATGGTGACTAAACTAAAACTAGAATCCAGAGCTCTGGTCTCCAGGCCCACATATAGCCTTCCTACTATATCTGGTTTATTTTACTCTCAATGGGAAATGTAGTTTTATTTCCTAATTTTCAAAACAAAGTGAAATAAGGACTACAATCTTGATTTGTCAGGGGGACATTGGTTGCAAACAACAGAACCTGACTTTGGGTATTTAGGGCAAAAGAGAATTTGCTGAAAGGTTATCAAAGGCTCACTTAATTCTTTAGCACAGGTCTTCAAAATAAGGAATGATTAGTGAAACTCAGAAGGAGAAACAGCATGTTTATTGAGCAAGATAGCCTTAATGTTCTCCTCAGCTTGACTAAGATTTAGACAGGTTCCTTCCTGACTATAGACCTTTGAGTTTCCTTTTTTTTTTTTTTTTTTTTTTTT
>NW_016809273.1:2997535-3006946 GCF_001698545.2 Rhinopithecus bieti
GGAGTCTCGCTCTGTCGCCCAGGCTGGGGTGCAGTGGCCAGATCTCAGCTCACTGCAAGCTCCGCCTCCTGGGTTTACGCCATTCTCCTGCCTTAGCCTCCCGAGTAGCTGGGACTACAGGCGCCCGCCACCTCGCCCGGCTAGTTTTTCCTATTTTTTAGTAGAGACGGGGTTTCACTGTGTTAGCCAGGATGGTCTCGATCTCCTGACCTCGTGATCCGCCCGTCTCGGCCTCCCAAAGTGCTGGGATTACAGGCTTGAGCCACAGCGCCCGGCCTCCTTTTCTTATTTACTTTTAAACACTTGCAACTATAAATTCTGCCACTTTAAGATGTAAATCTTTTCCCAGCCTCCTGCCAGTTTTGGAACCCAGGGATGTCTTTCTAAAGGACCTGGGAGCTGTCCCTTTGAAATATAACTTAGAAAAAAAGCCTCCTAACTCCCAGTCTCCATGGGAGAGTAGGAGCTTAACTTCAGTAAGAGACAATTAGCAAACACAGATGGACTAATTACATTGGCCAGTCTCCCATCTAAAGTCCTCCAGCAGTATCTACTGGCTCAGTCAGTGCTTAAAAATTCTCAGCCATTTGTTATAATAGAATTAAGTTCAATCTCTCTGTGCTATGGTAACGGTTTTGAATAAAATCTTCCTTGCCTCTTTAACTTGTCCCAAGTGTAACTTTTCTTTGACATCTTGATGCCACTAGTAAGAAGGACTAAAATTGTGACCATTTTCAGTATCTTTTCCCTTTCTCAAAATTCAGTTGGAGGGAGGAATTATCTGCTTGCTCTAAGGGAAGGCAGTCTCTTGATAATTTCAGCAGATTTTCTGCAGTAATCTAACCCCTTAACAAACTGAGTGCAGTTTGGAAGAGGAAATGAAAAGCTAGACAGCCAAACAAACAAACAACCTGTTGACTAAAACCTTTACTGTCATTCTGAGTTTCTAATGAATATATTAGTCCTGGGACTCTTTTGAAGTATATAAAGGAGCTGTGTGAGAAGTGCCTAAGATACCATGGCTTTATTTTTCTCCCTTTCCAGTATGGCACAACTCTTGGCACATGAACAATAAAGACTCATTTGGGTTAAGGCAGAGATGGTATAAAGGTTTCATCTAGCATGAAAACCACTACTTATTAGTAGTGGTTGCAATGAAATACTGGGTTGAGAATTATTCAGAAGTCAAATCTGGGCTCAGTGGAAAAGGTACAGGTAAAGGGTTGGTGGTTGATGTTTATACCACGCATGTTAGTCTAAGTCCTCTGAGATTGGATTTAACATGCAAATTTTTACTGGGAGAAACACCTTTGAGAGAAATGGAGTGGGATCTGGGGAAGGTGGGAGAACCATCAGGCTGCAACTCAAGTCTGATCCTGAGTGAAGATGACAGCAAAAGAAGATTGTGGGGAAGGTGTGGCAATGCCATTGGGAATCTTCATATTAGAGTTGGCTGTCAGGGGAGTCTTGTGTTTCCCAGGGATGGGCCTGCCTTAAAATTCCTGCCATGTTCAGTCATTGGCCTCAGCACAAATGCAGACAAGGGTTTCAGAGTGTAGCAGCTGAGTCCCTGGCCAGTTAAGCTTCCTGTCATTGAGTTCTGCAGGCAAATTCTCATGAATACCATACTATGTAACTGTTATCCTGAGTTACAATATTGAAGCACCCAGTTCAGACTAAATGAACTTCACTGACATTCGAATTAATGGTGGTGGCTCAGGAAACAAATGAATGTCTACGTGTAGAGAGATTGATTAGATATCCTCATTTATTGAATAGGATATATTTAACATCAGGTAATGAAAAAAATTAGAACAGTCGTTTTAAGCAATAAAACATTGAATTATCTCACATAATAAGCAGCATCTAGGTGGACAATTCAAGATTCGTTCAGTGTCTGAGTGATGTCATCAAGAAGCCAGGCACTTTTTATCCTGCTCTTCTACCATCCTTGACATGTTTGTTTTTATCTTAAAATGTAGTAACTAAATGTGTAGCAGCTACACAATGGCTGCTAAATTTCCGTCTATCACATTTCCATTCAAAAGTATGAAACAGGACAGTGGCCAGAGCGATTAAAGAACCACTTCTTTCCTGTTATCTGGGAAGTATAGATTGCTGTTCCAGAAACCCCCAGCATATTTCCTCTTATGTTTGATTGGTTAAACATCATTCGCATGCCGTTAATTTGTGGCTAAGACAAAGGAATTAGAAAATAGAAGAATGACTTTTTTTCCCATCAGTGAATTAGAAATATAAATATTTATTGCCCCATTCCTGGGACTGGAAGAGGTACCTCCTTTCCTTAAATACAATGTATTGCTGGCAATCTGATACCTAAACAAACCAGGGTCACTATTGGCTAGGGAGAAGGGTGAAAAAGGCAGTTACGCAGGGAATCAATATTGTCAACTATGACTCCACACCTAGGAGGTTTTAAGTGTGTAGTCTTGTACAGTGTTAGATCTGAAGAAGACTCTGGAGCATGGACACTTCCCAAGAAAAACAGGCAGAGATGGAAACTATAAGACTGATAAAAAGAGGGCTTTAAAATTATCAGAAAAGCCCTAGAAAGGTTAAAAATATTTTTGTCAGGCACATGTTAAAAGGGCTATTGGAATAAGGGTCTGGAAAGAAATTTGACAATGATGTTAAATGCATTAAATTTATATATATATATATGTGTATATATGTGTGTGTGTGTGTGTGTGTGTGTGTATATATATATATATATATATATATATTTGTGTGTCTCAAAAATTCTACTCTCAAGAATATTTACTATGGAAATAACCAGGTAGACATGCAAGGATTTACACACAAGAGTTATCAAAGCATTGCTTATAATTATATAAGCCTGCAAACAAGTAGAAGTTTACCTTTTTTTGAAGGACATTTAATGTTTTAAAGGATGATAAATGGTTCTTTGAAAAAAAAACAGGTTTACAAAATACGTCCTTAGGGAGAAAACAGCAACATATTCAGAATTGTCATTTCTATGTGTTAGAGTTACTGTCACTTTTAATGCTATTTTATAGGGCTTCTTCCAAAATTTATACAGTACATACGAAATAAATTCTCTGGAAGACCACTTCAGTTTTGCCCAGGGTTGAATTTGAATTCAATGTTGATTTTAGATGCAGAATCTTGCAGTCAGCCACTGAAGTTTGTTCAACTTTCAATGCAGAGTTTAAGTTGCATGTAATAAGAACTCATTTATAACTCACAGCCTGTAGATGAGGAAACTGAGGCCAGATAGGCTGAGTAACTTGTTCACATGTTCGTAAGTGGCACCTTCATGTCTCACTTGGAAGACTATTACTAAGCTACTAAAATCTCCCTGTTCATTCTGCCTAAGTACTGTTGGTTCTCCATTCAGCAGCTAGACTGAACATTTGAAAACCTAAGTCCTAGAATGAAACACACTCAAACTTCTAGACTCTTCTCATCACGCTCAGTAACACCCACAGCCTTACCACAGACAAGCTATCTGCCTACCTCATCTTGTGCAATGCTCAGTCTGCTCATGCTCCTTAGACCTTCCAAGCTTACTCCTCTTGAGGACCTAGGTGCTTTTCTGGGAAAGACTGTCTTTGGCTCCCTTTTCTGGAAATACTCTTTTATTAGGTCTTAAAATGGCTCACTTTCCTACCTTCATTCAACTTTCTGCTCAAATGCTTTCTCCCTGAAGAGACCTTCCCTGACTACTTTATCGTATCCGTTCTCCTCTCTCCATCACTCCTCTCTTTTTATTAGAGATGCACATCATTTTTTATAACATGGATTGCTCTACTCTGGGCTTAGTTGTTTGTCTGTCTTCATTCCTAGAATGTAAGTCCCATGAGGGTAAATATTTTGTCTTGCTCTTTACAGTATCCCTAGTACCTCAAAAAGTGACTGACGTGTACTATAAGCTCAATAAAATGTGTTGAACAAATGTATCAGTGACAGAGTCCGTGTTTTTTGGACCCCAAGTAGTATGTTCTTTTCATTATACGTTAATCAGAATAATTGTATGGTCATAGATCATTTTGGATATGTATCAGTTCATAGATTATTAGAATATGCTTTTCATAATTCTTCATTAAAACTAGAACATAAAACCGGTATTTATAAAATAGTTGTGCATATAGCAGAAAGTAAAAATACCTTAAATTACTGATAATTTTATTTTCTGAGTTTACTTCAAGAGAAGAGAACATTTATACTCACCAGAAACTCAGTTTAGCTATAAAATTTTATTATAATTTATTTTTGCCTACTGCTTAAGCTCTGGTATGAATTAAAATAGGTGATTAAGTAGTAAACTGTTTGTAATGTATTTCAGCCATTAGTAAACTGTAAGTATTCAAAACATCATTAGCATCGAAGTGTATAAAGATGGAAAAGTTTAGCATGCCATTTACAGTAAATTATGCAACACTTTAAAGCAAAGCAAATGTTTCAGTAATGTGTTAATGATTCTTGGGTATAATGTCAAGTGACTGAAATGATGGTAGGTGGGCAATGAGAAATGAGTTTGAAGCTGATGAGTTCTTGATGATATTATTTCATCATGTGCCCTTTTATTGCTGTTAGTATTCAAAATTCAATTTGAGTTACCTCATTTCTCAGTGATATATATTCTATTTTCATAATTCCATTTCAAGTCTTAGCTGTAATAAAAATTATATCTTTGACCAACATCTCCATTTAGATAGGAGGAATGGGCTGTGGTGATCTATTATACATCATGGTGACTATAGTTAATAGTTAATAATAGTTAATAATAATGTATTATTATATTTTATTTGAAGGATGATGAATGGTTCTTTGAAATTCAAAATATTATTAGATTTTAATATATAATAATGTTTTATATATTTCAAAATAGCTTAAAAATAGATTTTAGGTGTTCTCACCGTAGGGTAATGTGATGGGTATTTGAGGTGATGGGTATGAACCATGACCATAGAAGATGACGAACTTGATAAATGTACGTGTTCTCGCTGCTCCACCAACCGGCCGGCCCCATCTCTCTCCTTTGCCATGGGTCTCCCTATTTCCTGAGACACAACGATATTGAAATTATGTCAATTAGTCACCCTACAATGGCCTCTCCATGTTCAAGTGAAAGAAAGATGTCTCACACTTTAATTCAAAAGCTTAATGATTAAGCTTAGTGAAGAATTCCTGTGTGATGCTCAGACAGGCTGGAAACTAGACCTCTTGCACCAAACAGTTAACCAAGTTGTGAATGCAAAGGCAAAGTTATTGAAGGAAATTAAAAGGACTACTCCAGTGAACAGATGAATGCTAAGAAGAGAAAACAGCCTTTATAGCTGATACGATGAACGTTTTCATGGTCTGTATATAAGATCAAACCAGCCATAACATTCCTGTAACCCAATGCCTAATCCAGAGCAAGGTTCTAACTCTTCAATTCTATGAAGGCTGAGAGAGGTAAGAAAATGCAGAAGAAATGTTGGAAGATAGCAGAGGTTGGTTCATGAGGTTTAAGAAAAGAAGCCTTCTGTATAACATAAAAGTATAAGGTAAAGCAGTAAAGGCTAATGTAGAAGCTGCAGCAAGTTATCTAGGTAAGATAATCGATGAAGGTGGGTACACTAAATAACATATTTTCGACATAGATAAAGCATCCTCATGTGGGAAGAAGATAACATCTAGAATTTTCATAGTTAGAAAGGAGAAGTCAATGCCCAGCTTCGAAGTTTCAAAGGACAAACTTACTCTTTTGTTAGGGGCCAATGCAGCTAGTGAATTTAAGTTGAAGCCAATGCTCATTTACCCCTCTAAAAATCCAATAGCCCTTAATAATCATGCCAGCTCTACTCTGCCTGTGCTCTATAAATGAAGCAACAAAGCCTGGATGTTAGCACATCTGTTAACAACATGGTTTACTAAATATTTTGAACCCATAATTGAGGCCTACTGCTCAGAAAAAAAAAAAAAGATTTTTTTTTTTTTCAAATTATTACTGACCATTGACAATGCATCTGGTCACCCATGAGCTCTGATGGAGATATACAAGAAGATTAGTGTTGTTTTCATGCCTGCTAACACACAACTGTTCTGCAGCCTGTGGAGCAAGGAATAATTTTGGCTTTAAGGCTTATTATTTAAGAAATACATTTTGTACGGCTATGGCTGGCATATAGTGATTCCTCTGATGGGCAAAGTAAATTGGAAATCTTCTGGAAAGGAGTCATCATTCCAGATGTCGTTAAGAACATTTATGGTTCATGAGAGGAAGTCAAAAATAGCAATATTAATAGGAGTTTAGAAGAAGCTAATTCCAACTTTCAAAAATGACTTTGAGGGGTTCAGGACTTCCGTGGAAGAAGTAACTGCAGATGTGGTGGAAATGGCAAAGGAACTAGAATTAGAAGTGGAGTCTGAAGATGCTACTGAATTGCTGTAATCTCATGATAAAATGTGAACTGATGAGGAATTTCTTCTTGTGGATGAGCAAAGAAAGCGGTTCCTTGGGAAGAAATCTATTCCTGGTGAAGATGCTGTGAACATTACTGAAATGACAACAAAATATTTAGAATATTACATAAACTGAGTTGATAAAGCATCAGCAGCACTTGAGAGACTTGGCATCGGTTTTGAAACAAGCTCCACTACAGGTAAAATGCTGTCAAACAGCATCACATGGGACAGAGAGAAGTTTTTCATTAAAGGAAGAGTCAATCGATGTGCCACATTTTATTGCTGTCTTGTTTTTAAAAATCGCCACAGCCCCTCTGAACTTTAGCAACTACTACCTGATCAGTCATCAACTGATGACTACTACCTCAGCAGCCATCAACACTGAGGTCAGACCATCCGCCAGCAAAAAGCTTACACTCACTGAAGGCTCAGATGATTAACATTTTTTTTTTAGCAATAAAGTATTTTTAAGTTACATACATTGTTTTGTGCATATGCTATTCTATACTTAATATCCTACAGTATAGTGTAAACATAACTTTTATATGCACTGGGAAAACAAAAAGTTTGTGTGACTTGCTGTATCGTGATGGTCTGGAACTGAACTTGCAGTATCTCAGAGGTATGCCTGTATTAATAAAGGTTGTCTGACAAGACAATTATAGACCTATTTATCTTCAATTCAGTATTTCCTATATTTTTGACTATACAAAACCTTATGTAAGTAGGTAGTTACATAGATGTGTATACATGCATTATTGCATAATATGTTAACACTTCTTGGAACAGCTGTTTTCCTTAGAAAAACATTTGGGGAAATGCTGATTGAGAAAGATCGGAAATGTTTGAGACTTCAGCTTCTCATGACATCCAAAATAATTAATTTTCTGGAAATAAAAATCTTACATTTTCATTTCACTGTGCTGAAATCAACATGGCATATGCATTAATGCTGACCAAAACACTCATTTTAAATTGGGGAAAGATTAAGAACAAAATCTGAAGATCTAAGAAGAGTTTTGAAATTGGAGGCATCAATAGGACACTCTACGGTCAGCATGTTTCAAATGAGAGAAAAAAAAAATCATCCTTTTGCAGCAAAAAATTTCAGGTTGTGGTTTTTGTTTCAGTTTCTTACAGTGGGTTTTGAATTCAGTAGGTTGTCAGCCAGGCTTGTATTTGAAGATTATGTAATGATGCCCCAAGGAGTAGCGCTTACCACTTAACTGTGTCACTCATTTATTCAGCAAGTATTTATTGAATGCTTACACTGTAGTGGCTACTGGTTACACATTAGTTAATAAAACAAAGCCTAGCCTTCACAGGGCTCACAATCTGGTGGGAAAAACAAGGAATAAGCAACTAAACAGTGTGCACAACATCTAATTAACTGTTGTCATAGATAAAGCACGTAAGAGATCATGGATACGTTAATTAGCTAGATTTAGCCATTCCACAGAGTATATATATTTCAAAAGAACATGTGGTACACGATACATATATATAATTTCTATTTGTTGAAGAGAAAGAAAGAAAGAACGAGTTACCAGGTGTTGGGTGGAGAATAAGTATGTGAAGAGAGGATGTTTCTCTTTAGATTGGGTGACTCTGGAAGGACTCTTGGAGAAGACGGCGTTTAGGTTGGGCCCAGAAAGATTAAAAGGAACAATATAGAGAAGCAGAGAAAAGAAAAAGAAAATTCCAGGCAAACAGTTCTGCACATGCAGAAATCCTAAAGTGGGAAAAACTCGAGCATCTCAGCAGCTTCTGTCTCTGCTCTGGGGCTCAGTGACAGTGAGTACACTGGAGAATGCTGTTGGGGAGTAGGTGGGCCAAGTAGGCCAACAGTTGTTCCAAGAAGTGCTAACATATTGTGCAATAATGCATGTATACACATCTATGTAACTACCTGCAGAGCCTTACCTTTGACTATAAAAAGAGTTTTAAGTTTTATTTGAAATTCATTTGAATGCTAGTGAAAGCTTTTATTTTTTATGAATATACTTTATTTTCTAGAATAGTTTTAGGTTCACAGCAAAATAATGAAGAATTTTAATCAGGAAATGATGTGACGAGGTTTACATTTTTGTATGATCACTATAGCTACTATTAATTTGGGTAGGGTGTGAGTTTAGAAGTAGGGAAGTTAGGCAGGGAGATAATGCAGTTATGCAGAAGAGAATTGAAAGTGGCTTTCACAAAGGTAGTGGCAGCAGAGTTGGAGAAGAATGTATGGATTCTATGAATATTTTCCATATGGCAACAATAGATTTGCTTATAAATTTTATCTGCTGTGTGAGGGGATGCGCTGGTTCTCGTGTTTCTGGCTTAAGAAACTGGGTGCCTGGAAGGCAATTTAATGTCATAGGGAAAGCTAAGGGAGGGACAGACATAGAGGGAGAAGATAACAATCTGGAATTGGGCTTTGGAGATTTCTATGGAATAACCTAGTGGAGAGGTGACTATGAAGTGGATGTGAGTCTAGAACTCGGGGGAGAGATAGAGACTGGAGCCTTCCATTTGGGGGAACTTCTACATTGACTACAAAATTCTAGAAAATGTAATGAACAGAATCTAATCAAATGTAGGAATGATTTCCTACTAAGTTTTTGTTCCCTGGAGGCAAGTCCTTCATACATCTCGTTTAACTTATATGTCAGATTTTAGAAACTGTATTTTCCTCATTCATATTTTGAAAACCTAAAATTAAGTAAAATTCTTGACATTTCACGTACATAGTCCCAGAAGCAGAGGAAGAGCCGGTTACGTGCTACTCAGAGTAGCCACCCAGCGGTAAAACCATCCTGAATAACTCATGGCTGATTATCCCCTAATGGACAGATTCATTGTGGGTGTAACTATGTCAGCCCATTTTTTATTGGTTTTCTAATTCATTTATAAGCAGATGCTGATGACTCAGTAAAATTCAAATACACACTTCATATTTCACTTCTCTTGCATTTTTAGAATGATGAC
>NW_016809273.1:3007321-3033200 GCF_001698545.2 Rhinopithecus bieti
CAGTAAAATTCAAATACACACTTCATATTTCACTTCTCTTGCATTTTTAGAATGATGACAGTAAAATTCAAATACACACTTCATATTTCACTTCTCTTGCATTTTTAGAATGATGACCCTTGAGTTAATCTATGTGATAGAGCAGAGATTCATTTTAATAGAAGAACTCGCAAGGAGGGAAAATGAAAATGTAGCATGATGAAGAGAGCCCTGGTCTAAGACAAGCCCTTATCTAAATCTCATATCTGCTCTTTATGACTTGGAGGATATCACTTTATTTCACTTATTTTTTTTTCCCTTAACCTTATGGAGCTTAAACAAATATTCAAGGAAAATTTAAACTGAAGTAAGCTTTGGAATAAGAATGTCCTGAAGTTTCCATGTATTTGGCTTTGTTGTCAATGCTGTAAATACATTTAGCCACTGGTTTTCTAGTTGGCATATGGTTATAGGATCTCAGAAATAAGTGCTTTTCTGTATATGTATGGTATTTTTAGATATAAAATATAGACTATTCATTTCATGCATATGTTCTCTTTCTGCTAAGGGAAAAAAAACAACCTTTACAAAGAGGTTTTCTGCTCTTCACTTTATCAGCTGACAAGTAAGCAGTTGTTTTGATTCTGGGATTCTTTCTATTGACAATTCTGTGCCTCTTTCCATTTAATTGTATTTGCCATTATGTCCCACTAAGTAGTTAACTCTGCATTTTAGAAAATTCAGAAGCTAAAGGGAGTGATTTGAAAGCGCTGTTGAATAGTTTTCTTATTTATAATAGTTCAAACTGTGTTAAGCTTTATCACAGACTTTTAAAATGTGAGAACCACTTGCGTGTGTGTGTCTGGATGAAAATTATGTCTGAGAGAAAAACAAAATTATCTTTAAGAGACTGAGTAATCAAGACAAGGTAAAAAAATAAATAAATAAAACAAAGCAAAAACAACACCAAAACGATTGTCTTCCCAACTTATTTATATAAGAATAACTTTTGAATATTTACATAAGCTTTCAAAGGAGAAATTTATTTGCAGTTATACATTAGGTTTAATTTGTGGACAATCAAGTTCCTCAAGGGTTTCTTCTTATGCTAAATTCTCTCACCAGGCAATAACAAGTATGACCTGCATTTCGATTATCAAGTATATATGACTATTCCAGATTTACATCTCCAGACCAGACCTCCTGGGAGCTGCAGACTCTCCATTCCAAATGCTTACTCTGCATTACCACTTGGAGGTCTCAAACGTATGGTACTCTCAAAGGCACTTCCGTCACCAAATCTGTTCCTTCCCTGATAATTTATCAAAAATTATCCAAAAATATAGGCATGCTCTGTAATTCAGGCACTGTATGAGTTACTACAGTACAGCAGAGAACAAGACAGTGTCTGCCTTTCTGGGGGGGTCCAGTGAGCAGAAGCTAGAGGTAGAAATGGAAGTATCTTCATGGATACTTCTTCCATATCTAATTTATCATCAAGTCATGCCATTTTTATATCAGTTCATCTAATTTGTAACTCTATGACTATCTAGCTTAAGCCACAATTTTTATCCACACAATTTTTATCACTTATGTTCTCCAAAGTGTACTTCTCACACCTACTCTGCACTTTCCTAAACCAATTCCTACAAGGGATAGGCGAAGTCGTCTTTCAAAACACAGTGTTGCCATATAATATTCTCTCCTCTTAAAATCCTTCAGTGACTTTCCGTTGTTCTTATTTTAAAACTATAGTTTTTTTTTTTGTTTTGTTTTGTTTTTGTTTTTTTTTTTTTTTTTTTTTTTTTTTTTTTTTTTTTTTGTTTTGAGACGGAGTCTTGCTCTGTCGCCCAGGCTGGAGTGCAGTGGCCGGATCTCAGCTCACTGCAAGCTCCGCCTCCCGGGTTCGCGCCATTCTGCCTCAGCCTCCCAAGTAGCTGGGACCACAGGCGCCGGCCACCTCGCCCGGCTAGTTTTTTGTATTTTTAGTAGAGACGGGGTTTCACCGTGTTAGCCAGGATGGTCTCGATCTCCTGACCTTGTGATCCACCCGTCTCGGCCTCCCAAAGTGCTGGGATTACAGGCTTGAGCCACCGCGCCCGGCCAAAACTATAGTTTTTAACATATCCCTCAGGGTGCCAAATAATCTGGCCTCTGCTGGTCTTTCTAGCCTGACCTGCTGCTCCTCTTTCTCCTTTATCTCTGCACTTCAGCCATATTTCCATTTTTAAATGTATTCAGTGTCTCTTAGTGCAGTCTTACTTACCTTTCCTTCCTCATCTCAAATCTCATTTTCTCTATGAACCTGTCCTTAATTCTCAGACAAGATCAAGTGATCATTATATGCATTTATTACCTCCTGAACGTCATAAAACATGCTTCATATGTTTGTATAATATATGAGTTAATATCTGTCTTTTCTAATGGTGTACAAGTTTCATAATGGAAGAGATTTCCATCTGTTATTTTCAATTTTATACCTTTTACATCTAGAACAATGTCTAGCACACAGCCGATGCACAATAGATAAAATATTGAGGCTTCAGGAGTATGTCATATTACACTTATCAGACCTGTAGCAGATGCGGTCAGTCATATCCCCTCACCCTATTCTAGGACAATCACACATGGTTCCTTTACATACTTGCAGTCTTCTGTGTCTCTTTGCCTAGTGGTATTCTCTAGCTGTGAGAGCATGGCTGCCAAGGAAAGCCTCGAAGTGCTGTAGAGTTAATGTCCCTGGAATGACATTCAGCCAGTGAGGGATGGGAATCTCAGGGTGTGTTGCACAAAGACTCTCAGAGGGTCCTGAGTAGTATTGACACCCAATTGCCTACAGCAATAACTTGCTTATTTATTCACCCCTTACAACACATCTCCCTTCTGCTCTCTCACTTTTCTACTTCTTCACAGTATTTCCTGGCATCCCCTCCCTGCAAAACCACTTGTACCCACATCATCATCTCAGAGTTTGTTTATGGAGAAACCCAAACTAAGAAGGAGCTAGAGCATTGCAGAATGTCAGGGGTACTATTCTAGTGGCACTAATCACGTTGTATTCTATTTCTCAAAGTACCCCTTACATTAGAACATGAAAATAAAAATTATGAAAGAAATAGTTCAGGACAAGATTTTGATAATAACTAAAAGTTTTAGTTAAAAACTTTCAACTAAGCTGGATGCAGTGGCTCATGCCTATAATCCCAGCACTTTGGGAGGTCGAGGCAGGCGGATCACCTGAAGTCAGGTGTTCAAGACCAGCCTTATCAACATGGTGAAACCTTGTCTCTACTAAAATTACAGAAATTAGCAGGGCATGGTGGTGGGTGCCTGTAATCCCAGCTACTCGGGGGGCTGAGGCAGGAGAATCGCTGGAACCCTCGATGTGAAGGTTGCAGTGAGCTAAGACCACGTCATCGCACTCCTGCCTGGGTGACAGAGCAAGACTCCATCTCAAAAAAAAAAAAAAAAAAAAAAAAAAAAAAAAAACTTTCAACTGGTGTTTATTGACTTTATTGAATGTTTTCTGTATTTTAGGAGTAGAAGGGAGGAAGGGATGCATGAAAATATATAGCTACTATGTACCCATAAAATGTAAAAAAAAGGTATGACTTTGACCTTTTGGAATTTATGCTTCTATTGAACCTAAAACATTTTGGTATATGAGACTTTCTATTTCAAAGTGCTACTTTTGGCCTAAAAGATGATAACTGCAACTTGAGAGACTCAGAGCTAAAGCTGGGAGAGTTTGTCTCCTTGATGAACTGAATTGTCCATTTCATCCTAAGCATTAAGCAGAATAGATCATCTGATTTTTTAAAAATGTCATTTATTGTGTCTTCCTTCAGGCAAAAATAACATGAAGAATGACACAAAATAGCCTACTTAAGAGATCACTGCCAGAGTTCATCAAGGTTCTGATTCTTCCTACCCTCTTGAGTGCTTTGAATTTTCTTCTCAGTTATTTTTCAGTCTTCCATTTAATTCAATTCAACTAGTACTTATTGAACAAGAAGTATGCACCAGTTTGTGTGCTAGACACTGTAGAAAATTCATAGATACCTTTGAAATATGTACAATTTAGTGAGGGATATACATAATTATTATTACACAGTGTATATTTGAAATGGCAATGTTTAAAGAAATAGAAAGAACATGGTTTTGAGGACAAACAGGGAGATCATTCTAGAGAAAGAACATTGCAGGTGAGTATTGAAAGACAGGATGCAGCATTATGAGGCGGTAAGTGAGGTCACATGGTCGCTAGGTGTAGGCAAAAATAGTAAAAGTAAAGCACAGTAGGAAGGCGCAACCAAGAGCAGAGGGGGGTGGCCAGAACACATCTCAAGTGTGCAGTTTGCATAATGGAAAGAAAAAGTGGAAAGTTGGGTAGGAGCCTGGAGTAAATGCTGAATTCATAAGGACTGCCTTTATTCCATAAGCAAAGGAGCAGGAGCACATTAAAGGTATGAGGCCAGGGAATACTAATAGCAAGAATGTTTTGGTTGTAAATAATAGAAACTTGGTTCCAACTAGCTTGGGCAAAAAGGGAATTGATCTCAACTAGTGTGAACAAAATAGAAACATAGGAGGGGTAGGCATGGCTGGGCTCAGATGCTCAAATGATACTATGAGGAATCTTTTTCCACCTCTGGGGTGATTTTTTTTCTCTGGCGTTTTCATTATTCAGCAGCAAGATGACCATTAGGAGCCCCAGGGTTTTATCCCCAATCACTTTCAGTGGAAAGAGACACTCTATTTCTCTTAGCTCCAGGGGAAAGAAAACCAAAATAAAACGAAGTTAAAACAACAACAACAACAACAACAACAAAGGCAAAACCCAAAAAACTCCATGATCTTAAGTCTCATTGATGTGGATTAATTCACATGCCCATTCTGAACCAATCACAGTGGCCAGGAAGAAGGCCTGATAAAAGTGTAAAGTTTCTTGTTCAAAAAGTAAGAAAAGAGTGTTGTCAAAGGTGATTAAATATGAAGTTTCTTTCTTCTGCATTCACATTCAACTTGTCATGGTGTTTTTTATTTGCTGTTTAATGTCATTCTAAGTAAAGAAAATTTAAATTTTAAATGATTAGCATAGACCTTACCATTTCTCTTTATATGTGCAATGCCAGTTTTAAATGACATTTAATTCATATACAAATTCATCAAAATTACAAAATCTATGTTGTATAAACTTTCTCATGCATATGGATTTTGTTCTTTCCAGAACTGTAGAGATGCTGCATCATACTATCTTCACTTCTTGATATGTCCTCATTCTATCAATACTCTCTAGGTCCCACTCATTGATGAGTAGGGAAGGGCCAAAGGGAAAAGGAACTCTGAGTTGCCCCGTTTTTTCTTTTCCTTCTAGAATGTCATCATTTTCAGCTAAGTGGTTGCCTAATACAGGCATGTTACACTGGAAAAAATGAATACGATAGGGTTCTCTGGTCACCCGTGTTTCTTAGAACGCAATTGCCTTCTTTTCCTATTGAAGGAAATTCTGACTCAAAAGAAAAATGTGGCTTTCAGGGCCCTCAATTATTCAGTTTTAGATGCAAATGATACCTTCTTGCTTTGAATCTCACTGAACTCTAATGTACTGAAATTCTGTATTCACGGGGCAAATGTTATGAGTGAATGGGGTAGCATGGAGTGATGGACATTGTGCACATTTACTATGCTCACATGGAAACCTTATTGTCCCACTGGATTTTGCTTAAAAAACACAAGTTCAGAAACAAAATTATTACCTATTTTGAGACAGAGGCTGTAATGCATTAAGCCAAGTGTGAGATCCTTCTGACTGCAGGGTCCTGTATATTTACATGGCTCACACATTCCCCAGTGAAGCTGGCCCTGCAAGGGGGCAAGGAGTACTCTGTCTTAGTTTGGATTACTTGGTCATCCCTGGAGCCAAATTTCTCAATCAAAACCGTCTGACTCAGAAAGGGGGAGGGGATGATTCTCCAAGAGAAAGGGAGAATGGATTTTGGGCAAATGCAACAGATGTTCATTATAGGAACAGATAATTAGGGGGAATTGTCTGTTCTCTTTTCTCATCCACAAAATCCAAAGAAGTGTCCAGCCAAAGAATAATTGGAATTTTTTTCCCTGCAAAATGTCTCTTTATTTCTTGCTTTGCTTCATGGGAAATTCACCTCTGTTAAGAAAGAATAATCTAATCTGTCTGTGTCTATTTTTAGAGTTGATGCTATCTAGTACTTGTGAATAATGTTAAATAGGTAATCTGCTGATTGTTTGTGAATGGAGATGACCATATCTGTAGTGTGAGACTCCAAAGAAAATTTTCTTCAGAACGTTGCTGCTGGTGCTTGGCGGTGTGGAAGGTTGATTCCATGTGCTTGAGCTGTTTTATCACATGACTATGCGTACATGTCCTCGTTATTTATCTGAGACCAAGATGCCAAAAAATGCAATCTTCTTATTTGTATTTTCGATAATAATACAAAAATAATACATGAAACATAGTGCATGCTTATTAAATATTTCACTGACTGTTGAATGAGTGCCATATTCTTCAGTCTTTACTCGGAGGGGTTCTATTTTCTAGATTTAAATAGCAGTGACCACAATAGCTGGATGCGATATTCATTTAGACTTAAAAAAATGGCATCACATTGTCATTTTAGATGATTTTCCTGGGTGTCCACTGTCCAGGGCTTGACTTGCAAAAGTACATCTGAAGATTTTCCAGATTTTTGAAAGGAGTTCATTTCGGGAAGGTTGAACTATCCCATGGCTCACCTACTTATTCAGTGTAAAAGATAGTTTAATAAGAAAAGACTGGTCACATGCCCTGCTTGTACTTTTCACCCCAATGTTTTGCCTTGATCCTCTTTCTGCCTACCATACTCTTTCCCCAGATACTCAAAAGGCTTGCTACTCATCTGTTTTAGGTCTTTTCTCAAATGTTATCATCTTGGTGAAACTTCCACTGAACACACTATTTAAAATTGAACCTCTCTTCCTACCATGGTATTTCTATTCCTATTTCCTGTTTATTTTTCTCTAAAGCACTTATATCATTTGCCAGATAATATATATTACTTATTAATTTTTATGTGTCTGTCCCTAGATACTAGAATATAAGTCCAATAGATCAAGGACTTTTTACATTTTATTAACCACTCTATCTTGAGTATCGAATAGTTTCTGGCACATACTATGCTTAGTTAATATTTGTTCCAACTCCATTGAGTTGGAAAAGACCATGGCCCACCATGGAGACTGTGGCAGCCCATGATGGGCCATGGACCACATTTGGAGAAATCTGACTGATGAAGCACCAATTTATTAGTATATTAAAATGTTTTCCAAGCCCCTTGGATTTGCATCTTTTGACCCTTTCCTTTAGATTTGAGAAATTCTGTGTGCCACTAAAGGTAATCTGAGCAGTTCATATGTTAGTATTTTTCCAGCTCAAAGTCCGTTCTTATAAAGGAGATTAGAACTGGATGGCCCAGAACCTGCTGAAAACAAAAGTAGATGAAAAGATTGAGTTGTGACAGAATAGAGTATTCCTAATCACTAATTGAAACCAAAACCAAACTTATCCTTTATAATTCTATTTTGGTTTCAACTTAATAAGTTGAATTTACTTTCTGAATTCAATTTTTTTTTTCCTTCTAGCATCTCTTCACACATTCAGAGTGGTGAAAACTGAAATCAGTTTAATCCTTTAGAGCTGAGCTTATCATAATAAAATTGCCAACAAAAAACAGATACCAGTGGGATAGCAAAAGATAGTTCATGAAATGAAACAGCAGGTTGGTTGGAGGAGTGATTTCTGTGAGTAACTAACATGTAACCAGCATTTGCTTTATAGTAAATACCTTAATAGGTGTTATCCATGTATGTACATGAATCTTGTTAGCTAATTCAAACAATTCTGTGAGATTACTGTTATTGTTTTCCTTTTACTAATATGAAGCTGGAGCTCATGGAAATTAATTTTTTTTACAATCAAACAGCTAGTAATTACTGAATCTGCAATTCAACTCCATGTCTGCTCTTACCCAGAATTTATGCTCTAACCAATATATGCTGGACTGCATTAGAGAACTTAAATTTTCTAGCAGAATAAAGAAATGGATTTCATTGGTTGGTGATTTCTTCAGATAGGTGGTTTAAGCATCTTATATTTACATTCATTCAGTGCTTTGCACTTTTCAAAATTTTTTCATATTACCTCCCTCTGTCTTTTTCTCTGCCTCTTTCTTCATCTCTCTCTCTCTCTCTGTGTCTTTGTGTCCCCCTCTCTCTCTGTTTCCCCGCCTTATAAATGTATTTATTTTATTTTATTTTTTCCCAGAAGCTACTGTTTGTACGGTTTTTGATGATTGAAAAGACCAGTATATTATTGCCCTCTGAGATATCCTTGTAATGAATGGAATAAATGGATACTTTTCAGGTCTCTTTTCTCTTGACTGTAAATTGGTTGAAATGAGACAACATTATTTCATTAATAAAAATTTGATGGTAATTGGGAAAGGAGCTTGGCTATACTAAAATGAAAAATACCTTTTGGTATGCAAATGTTTTCTTCCTTAGGAAAATTAATCACATACATATGGTTTCAGGGGAATATTTAAATCACTTCCGGCATTAGTTTTCAAGGACCTTAAAAGCCTTCACATACTTAGTTCTAAAAGCACAGCATTAAACAGCTGAACAGACCCTCTATAAGCATTTATTTCAGCTATTTTATTTTGTGTTGGAAAACAATGCATAGAAAGTTGACTTGTGCGAAATCACAGTTAGTAAGTGGCTGAGTGAGATTTGAACCCAGATATGCTGGGGTTTTTTGTTTAAAAATCATTTCTCCGAATCACATGAACATAAAATGCACAAACAATACTTGCAAATCCAAACATAGTTCTAAAAAATAGCATGATAGCTGAATTAAATTATTGTATCTAATTCTAAATACTAATGTAATATTTCTCTTATGAGGGCCATAATCCAGAATTTTCCCTAATTTGGATAGTCCTCTATTCTTGTTTTGTTAGAGAAAGTGAAGACTGAGTTTACTGCCTCTACTAATACTGCTGCCGTTGCTACTACTGCTGCTGTTTCAAGTGATCCTTTATTGAGTGCCTATGAGAGCCAGGTGCTGTGATGGATACATTATGTGTTTATCAGTGGGGTCAGTCAGGAAACAGATACCACCCTAACTATTTTGAGAAGAAAGGAATGTAATACAGGGGATTAGGTGCTTAGAAAACCACTGAATGGTCTCCAAGAGTAAAGGTCAGGAAAGGCTGTCACATGTTTTCTATTTGCTGTAGATTTTCAGAGGATCAGGAAATTGCTGCTTTTTCTCCTGTTAAGAAAATTTATAAGATGTGGAGCATCAAGGAAGGTGACTCAAGGAGAGAAGGTCAAATGATTGCTTGTCACTGCTAGAGAAAGAGAAATATGCTTCGGCCATCTTCTGTCTTCCAAACTCACCAAAATTGGTAGAACCTAATCTGTGTCCAGAATCCTATCGGCAAAGGAGCCTGGGAAATCCAACTTTTAAGCTCCTAGTCTTTGCTATAAAAGGGAAAGTACAGCAAAGGGTGAAAAGGCTTCCAAATCTCAACAGACAACTTATAGCATACTATTTACTGTCTCATTAAATTCTGTGAGTAAGCATTATAGATGAGGAGACCTGAGACTTAGAAGTATTAAGGAACCATGTTAGTAGCCCTGGCTTGCATACTAGGTAAGATGAAAATGTTTGGTAAAGCAGAGAGCGATAAACGATAATGAAACAATTTGTTATTTGGTATTTCTAAAAGAAGCATTAAGGCAGTCATTGTGGGAAACACCAGGGACTTTACTGAATTTCCTTCCTTTGATTTTATGACTCTATCTCTCTCTATGTTATCTACCTAACTATTTTGAACTATAAAGATAGTGAGGGTGTGACTTATGGTCACAGCTGAACAGTGGAAGAAAAAGGCTTTGGACTCAGAAAGTCTCACTCTGGCACCTGGAATTAACCACCAAGCCAAATGTGTTATCATCGAGGGCACTCTACTTAGCACGATTATTTGTTAATTAGCATTCACCGTCATAACTTCTCTTTTGTTTATCCTGTGTCTGCAAAATATACTTTACTTACTGTCACCCAATTCTGAGAGGAAAATAATAAAGGTTGTATTATATTTTACACCTATTGCTTCAAGCTATAGAGCAAATGGTCAAGTATTTTTCTCCTTAAAGAAATAAATATCTCAAAGTAAATAGTCTTGACTTTTAGGGTGAAGTGAAACCAAGAAAACACACATGAGAATAAGGGAATGAAGGTTTCATATTATATAAGCAATGGCAACCACTCATCTATGAAGACAAGAAACTGAGGGGGCTGCATGTTATTATGAAGAGGTGGCAAGCATTGCACCAACAGGCAGCACCCTTGGGATCTAATTCCAACTACTTGTGTGCCTTCTAGAAAATTATTTAAGCACTGTGGATATGTTGCACAAATGTGAAAATTGGGGTTAGGTGGTTGCAAAGATTTTTTTTTTCTGCTCTGAAAATCAACTTTTGTGGTTTGTGAAACATTATAATAATATAAAGTTTATGCTTGCTTACCATCACCTGCTGATATTTTTCTTTTGTCTTTGAGATTTTGAAAGTTTAATAAATTTGAAATGAGGCAATTTTGAAGCAACTTATTTAAGCACAGATTTTTCATATTTCTAAGTACATTTCAGACAGGCAAAATTTTCACTTTTAAACATTTCTGTATCTGTTGCATATATTTTTAGTCCCAGCAGACAACTCCCAAGCTATTTAAAGAAAAAGATTTTTACAGATTATTACTAAATTTGCAAGTTTATAGGATGCATATCAGTTTTGGACCAAAGAAAACTAATTAGAATATAAGTTGGAAAAATAGCTGCATCTGCTCAATATCTGATTATTTTGAGGTTCAAAGCTGTACTTTTATTGCAATTACACTGCTTTTGTGTTTTTCTTCATTTTAGTTTTAGAAGTCATAGGCTGGAAAACCTAGCCATTTTAACCAACTCCCATTGAAGTGATTAATTCAAGGTATAGCTTATTCTCATCCAAATTGAATTAATGTAGTAGAAGAAATGGATCACTCTTTTTTGTCTGATTACTTTTAATTGGTCCCAGCTTAATAAGCAAACATTACTTTAATGAAGTTTCTGAGTTTATTATGGTGTGAAGCATGTTGGTGTGAGCTGGTGTGCTTTGGTTCCAGGATTAACTTGTCACCTTAGGACATGGCTGCTTTATACTAGTACACCATTTTGTCTTTAAGGATGGAATATAAGTTTATTCATTATCTAGGGTATGGGATGCATAGGGTAGAGGGCATTTTAAACTCTCTGTCTTCTCTGTTAGAAAATGTGTTGTGATAGACAAACATTGGAGAGAGAGAGAAAGACAGAAAGGTAAGGAAGTAAGGAATGGCTGCAAGAAGTAACATGTAGCAGTTCTTTTCCATCAGTGGTGTCATACATGGGTAAAAGCATGGCCCTAGAGTTAAAGAAAACTTGGCTCTAGTGTCAAATGAGTCACCAGTTATACCTATTTTGTAGGACAAGACACCTTATCTCTTTGGGTCTCAGTTTTCTCACAGTGAGGGATTGACCCTGGTGATTTTACCTGCTCTGAGATTCCATGATCCTATTATGTTCAACTACTGTGAAACTTGACCATAGTTAATTCAGTCCTTGGTAGTTCATTTCAGGCTCATCTTTTTTAATGTTTTGGTGAGAAAAATAAGAAAGAGACTTGCTAGAAATTGACAGAGAGAGAGCCATTCAGGGAGACAATCTTATCCTTCAATAATACCAATTCTATCCACTTTAGGAAAGTCAGATTAGTTTATCTGCAACTCTTTGCTTGAGCCTTTTTTTTCCTCCCAGAAGTTCTACCTCTCAGAATTTGCTAAAAAGTTGCTCTATTCTTTGAATTTTTTGTGTATTGAGGGTAAGTGTTCATCTTTCTCGTGTGTATGTAAGTTTCTAGGGTACTTAATTTCTTAATATTTAGAAGTACATATTCAATGCATGCTGTTTTCTTTTATGAAAGCTCATAAATGTAAAATATTTAATTTTCTTTTCTACATTATTTGAATTCTTTTTAATTCTTCTGATGGATATTTGATTTTAATACACTTTTAAATATAAAATAGTTTTAGATTTATACAAAAGTTGTGCAGATCACCCACACCTGATTTTACCTATTATTAATATCTTACATTAACATTACAATTAATGAGCCAACACTGACACATTATTATCAACTAAAGTTCACATTTTCCTCAGATTTTCTTAGTTTTTGCCTAATGTCTTTTTTCTGTTCTAGAATCCTATCTATGATACCACATTTCACATAGCCCTGTTTCCTGAGGCTCCTCCTGGTTGGGACAGCTTCTCAGACTTTGCTTGATTTTCTTGACTTTGAAGATTTTGAAGGAGTTCTGTTCATGCATTTTGTAGAACGTTACTGAGTGCCTATGAGAGCTAGGTGCTGTGATGGATACATTATGTGTTTATCAGTGGGGTCAGTCGGGAAACAGATACCACCCTAACTATTTTGAGAAGAAAGGAATTTAATACAGGGGATTAGGTGCTTAGAAAACCACTGAATGGTCTCCAAGAGTGAAGGTCAGGAAAGGCTGTCGTGTGTTTTCTATTTGCTGTAGATTTTTTAAAGGATTAGGAAATTGCTGCTTTTTCTCATGTTAAGAAAATTTATAAAATGTGGAGCATCAAGGAAGATGACTCAAGGAGAGAAGGTCAAATGACTGCTTGTGACTGCCAGAGGAAGAGAAATATGCTTCGGCCATCTTCTATCTTCCAAACTCGCCAAAATTGGTAGAACCTAATTTTGTAGAACATTTTTCAGTAGTGATTTATATTGTGATTTGCTTATGATTACACTGCTGTTATGGAAATTTGGGAGGGAGACCACAGAAGCAAAGTGTCATTATCATCATGTCATAGCAGGGGCACATACTTATCAACATATGCAACCACTGTTGATATTAACTTTGATTATCTGGCTGAAGTAGTGTTTGTCAGGTTTCTCCACTATAGATTATGTTTCCCCTCCTTGAGAATGGGGTATCTTTGTAAATGATTTGGAATTCTTCGGCATAAGAAACTTATTAGTTCCCTCTCATCTATTTATTTAATTAGCTATTTATATTAGTATGGGTTAATGGATATTTATTTTATATTTTAGGTTATAATCGAATATAATTTTATTATTACCGTTCCTGCTTTGGCCATTAGGAGCTCTTGCAGTTAGCTCATGTGCCATTATTTTGTCACATGTCTATCAATGTGGGTTTGTTTCTTTCTATTCTTGAGTAAAACAGGCTCCAGACTCATCTTGTACATTTACTGCCCCAGTCTTAGAATCAGGTATTTCTCTAAAGATATTTGGTTCCTTTATTGGAGAAAGGTATTAGAAACCAAGATCTAGCCTTTAGGTGTTGCTGCTGGTGTGTTGTCTCTTGTAGGTAATTATAGTTGACAGAACAAGAAAATATATATGTGTATGCTAAGCTGTGCATAAACGCGCACACATGCACATCTCTAAACATTTCCATCAGCATCTATATTAAGCTCGACAGGAGTTCATACTGATGTTCCCAACTGTAAACATTACCACATGAATTTTTCTTGTCTTGTCTCTTTGCTTGTCTCATCATCCATTATCCATTTACTTTATTGTAAAATTACAATATTCATGTGTAGTTTTAAAATAACTGTTAACTATATCCACAGGGAAAACACCTTTATCAAGGAGAGTATAACACTTATGTTAAGTTTCCTTTGCATTTAGTCTTACAGTCTTTACTCCTTTCCAAAGTTACTTAGATGAGCACACCTTCAGCAAAATTATTCCATGCATTTTTTCATGCATTTTTAATAGTTATGTTCTTTTGTCACGGTCTGCATTCCGTATTTGAATGATTTTTTGTGAATGCCAACTTAATGTCTTTGGATATTCTGTTTTATTTCTTTCAGTTACTTCTCATCCCTTTCTTTCTTCCCCCCTTCCCACGAATGTATCTGCTAGCATGCCATTTCTTGCGTTGCATTATGATTATTTGTTTACATACCTATCTTATTCTCTACTGATATATTTTGGATTTTTGTCCCCACCCAAATCTCATCTTGAATTGTAATTCCTAATACTGGAGATGGGGCCTGGTGGGAGGTGTTTGGATCCTGGAGGCAGATCCCTTATGGCTTGATGCTGTCTTCATGATAGTGAGTTCTTGCAAGAGCCCATCATTTAAAAGTGTGTGACTCCTCCTGCTCACTCTCTCTTGCTCCTGCTTTCACCATATGAAGTTCCTGTTTCTGCCTCACCTTTTACCATGAGTAAAAGCTTCCTGAGGCCTCCTCAGAAGCAGGTGCTGGTTGGCATTATGTTTCCTGTACAGCCTGCAGAACTGTGAGCCACATAAACCTCTTTCTTGTATATTACCTAGTTTCAGATATTTCTTTATAGCAATGCAAGAATGGCCTAATACCACCCACTACACAGTATACTCTTCCTGAGCTGAAATTATCTTCTCCCTAGTGCCTAGTGTGACATTTGTGATACAGTAAGTGCCAATTAAATGTTTGTATCAATGAGTCTTTGAGTCTTGGGTGAGCAGAGTAACATTGTCATATATCAGGGTTATATAGTTGGGTTGCCTTCAGATAGAAAGTTAAGCTGCTTTTTAGGTATTTACCTGTAAAATGTGACCTTATACAGGGTAATATCCGAGAGTGGAGTCTCTGTCATCAAAATGTCTAGCAGTGGGTCCTGGCTCCACCACTTACAAGTTATGTGACCTTGGAAAGAGAACTTAACTTCTTTATCCCCCAGTAAAACCTAAGTAATAATAAAATCAAGCTCACAGCATTATCCTGAGCTGAATGAGAAAATACTTACAAAAGCATTTGACACAAGGCCTAGCACATATGGCTTTAAAAAGGCAAACATTATTATTATTGAATTACTTTCATGTAATGTTATTCTTAAGAGGCATATCTAAATTATTCTTTCTTCTTTTCCATTTCCTTTGATAGAATAATTTAATCTAAGTACTATTCCTTTATTTCTACAGATTTGATTATTTTTCTCCTAATATTTGTGTGTGTGCATGTCCTCTTCCTGAGCAGTGAGTAGAATAATTATTTCTCAGAACATACTCCCTAGTTTGGCTTCTGGCTTGAGAGGTAATTATTTTGGCATTATCTTCCACTGCCCTGCATTTGCCATCTGTTGGCAACATCATTGAAATCATCTGAGTCTTCTGTAGTCTGGCAGTATTTTATCTTTTTATTGGCTCTACCTCCAACTTAAGTTTTATCTCCAAAATGCGGAATGTGGCTAATTTCTGAAGTAGGCCTGAATATTTTGGGGTTTTGTAGGACATCTGTAGTCTGCAATTTGGAAAGGTACCTGTCTTCCTTCCCAAAACCCTATTAAATATGAGAGAAAAGAATAACTTGAAAGTAAAAAATGGCTGAATTTAGGTTAATTTTGGTTTATGCTATCATTTTATTAACTCAGAACTATCCAAAAAATGACCCGACTTTGTAATTTCTACACTACAAATGGAAATTATCTTTTAACACTGAGACATTTTTAAAGAAAATCCATGCCTTACAATACTTCAACACGACTGTCTAGTTCTGGATTCTGTCAATTTCCCCATAGGTCTTCCAACTGCTTGATGTTCTTTTAAAATGCCATTTTCAAGGACTATTCAACAGGCTGAGTTTGCATCCCCAGAATCACTGCCTTTCATGTCATATGAAGGATATTCTCACTCTGTCACATCCTTCTTTTCCTGTTCACATTTGTTATTTATCTTGCATCTGGATCTATGCCAAAGCCGCCTGTAAATCTTAACAGAGTGCCTCTTAGCCTCTGAATTCCCTTTATCTGTCATGGAAGCATATTCTTGAAAGAACTCCAGGAGGGTAGTTATAATGAGTGATCCTCTCATTTTCCCCATTCTTTCTTTCAGACTTGCCAAAGAAGCTGCTTATTTCACAGAAGGATGGTGCTGGCTAAAAGATGCTTCCTTGAAACTGAGAGACTGCTGCCTTAGACAGGTCTCCTTGAAGAGGTATTTGATTTGCATTTTAATCGTTGGAGCTAAAAATCTGTGAACATGAACTATTGAAAATACTAGCTCGAAAGTTTAGTTATCTGCATTGTTTCTGTTTGCATTCTGTACAGTCTGTCACTTAGGAACATACTGAAGTAAATTAAATATGCATGTTTGGATACACATTAGAATTTCACATTTACTTGATAAAAGCTGCAACTATCCTTTAGACAAAAAGTACATACATAACTAACAAAAAGATTGATAATGTCTAGAGTTGGTAAAAGCGTGGGGAAGTAGTTACAATCATTCTTACATCTTGCAGACAAATACTGATTGCAGCAACATTTTTGGGAAATTAATCTGGCAGCATCTATCCTAGCTTTGAGTCTCTTGTATTCCTTTATCAATTCATTTAATAAAAATCAAGTGAGCATTTACTATGTGCCAGGCACAATTTTAGTTACTGGGGATATGGCAGTGGAAAAAGTAAGTCCTTACCCCTGTGGGTGGTACTCTTATTTGGAGTAGGACTGGAAACAGAAAATAAACAAATAAACAAGTAAATCCAAAGTATGTCAAATGTAATTAATGCTTTGAACAAAATAAGGTGAGGTAGGAGGAGAAGAGCTACTTCTTTTGGGGAGGTATGTTACTGGTTTTATTTAGCATTTAGCATGTTCTCGAAGGGCGCCGCTAAGAAGGTAACACTTGAGTGGAGACCTGAAGAATGTGAGAGAGTAGGGCATGCAGAGACCTACGCAAAGAGAGCTCCAAGTAGAGGGAACAAGAAAATGCAAGAAATTCCAAGGTGAAGGCTTGCATTGTGTTGGATTCAGGGAATAGTGCTGAGGCCAGTGTGTCTGGAGTGAAGGAACTGTTGTGGGGAGTGGTAGGAGATGGGGTCAGAATGATACCGAGGGTGAAGATGAGCAATTCACAGAGAGACACAGGTCATCGAACGACTTTGTCTTTTACTCTAAGAGAACTGACAGACCACTGATGGATTGGGGCAGAAGACTGACACAATCTAAGTTACAATTTTTATGTACATGATAAAAGAGCAAGGACAGAACAGGCACACTAGTTAGACGATTGCAGCAATCTGGAGGCTATTGCTTTTAATTTCTGTGTAAATAAACACATCAGAACATAAGGCTGTGTGTGCAGGGGTGTTTGTTACAGCACTGTCTTATGTCACCTAATTACAGAAAACACTGAATGCATACTATATCGATAGGGGACTGGTTGGATAAATACTGCTACATACATACAATGGAATAGCATATATGTATTAAAAGAGTGAGTTAGGACTGGGTGTGGTGGCTCACACCTGTAATCCCAGCACTTTGGCAAGCCTAGGCAAGAGGATTGCTTGAGGCCAGGAGTTCAAGAGCAACCTGGGGAACATAATAAGACTCCATCTACAAAAAAGTTTCAAATATTAAAAACTTAGGTGGGCATCGTGGTGTGCACCTGTAATTCTAACTACTCAAGAGGCTGAAGTGGAAGGATTGTTTGAGCCCAGGAGTTTGAGGCTGCAAGGAGCTATGATCACATCACTGTACTCTAACCTGGGCAACAGGGTGAAACCTGTCTCTAAAGAAAAAAAAAAAAAAAAAAAAAGAATGAAAAGAAAAGAGTGAGTTAGAAATTTGATCTACTTGGTCTGTTGTCAAAGCTTGTGCTTTTCTGTGGTTTAACTCCTACATTACATAACTTTAAGTCAAATGGTAGTTTTGTTAATAGGAAAAAGGCCATGGGTCTTTGAAGGCTAGAAACCTGTTAACATTTATTTTCATACTCAGACAATTCATGATCTAGCATAATTGTTAGCATATAAGACTCACTCAACACTTAATTATTGAATAAATTGAATGGGAATCATAACTACATATCCTGTAATTTTTATATTTACCATAAAATCATACATACTAACACTGAGGAAAATTTTCATAATTTACTTCTTTTCCAAATGGAAATCTCCCTTGTGAGTAAGATTATAGAATAACACAAACATGCAGAATGTCTTTGTGTGTAAATTAGTGAGCATCATTTGAAGAAGAGCTATAAGTTATTATTTGGGATCTCTGTATATACTTTGCAAGGGAAATCACATCTGAATGTTCTTTATTGTATCATGTGCAGAACTCTGAATTCTGAATGAAATTTAGGTTCAGGCAGTTAAGTCCAAAAAAGTTTGTTCTTTGTGTGGATTTATGTACTTCAACTTTTATTTTAAATTCAGGGGTTATACGTGCAGGTTTGTTACAAGGGTACATTGCATGATGCTAAGGTTTGGGTTCTTTACATTTAAAGAATGTAAAGAGGTAGGAGGAGAAGAGCTACTTTTTTGGGGAGGTATGTTACTGGTTGTATGTAGCATGTTCAGGAAGGGCCCCTTCCCATACATTTGAAGAATGTAAAGAACTTTGGGTAGGACTAGCTTGACCTCTCATTTTGATATATTTTTTTAAAAGACAAGTATCTGTCCAGACATGGTGGCTCATGCCTGTAATCCCAACAATTTGGGAGGCTGAGACTGGTGGATTGCCAGAGGTCAGGAGTTCGAGACCAGGGTGGCCAACATGTTGAAACCCCATTTCTACTAAAAATGCAAAAATTAGCTGGGTGTGGTGGCAGGCACCTGTAATCACAGCTACTTGGTAGACTGAGGCAGGAGAATCACTTGAACCTGGGAGGTAGATGTTGCAGTGGGCCGAGATCATGCCATTGCACTCCATCCAGCCTGGGTGACAAGAGTGAAACGCCACTTCAAAAAAAGAAACAAAAGACAAATATATTTGTTTTCCTAATAGTTAATTATTTACACTGTTCATTTTTCTGGTATCTAAAGCTTTGATTCTCACTGCAGTGAACATTTAAGATAATTTTTCAGTAGGATTTTCTTGCCCAATACCTCCTTTACAAGCTTCCTTGAAGTAATATTATCCTAATGTTGTTCTTGAGTTGTTTTAAGCCCTCAATATATAAACAAAACATTGAAAATAATCTTTTATCATAAAGAATATGCATATAGATATATTTCAAGTGATATTAAGCATAAGTAGAAAAATGTACATAGAAGAATGTTATTATCCATGATCTTATCAGCTGATTATATCCATAAAACATTTTGTTGAATAATCTTCCATGCTATCATTAATTCATTCATTGGCTCATTTATTTAGTCCTTCAGTTTGTTTAATAAATATTACTGCTTTCCTACCTTGTGCCAGGTACTGGGTGTTGGGAATATATTAGTGAAATAAGGCTATGAGGTCTTCAACCTCAAGGAGTAAATAATACAGGAGGAGAATCAGACAATAAAGATGTATTTATATGTTGCGAGAAGTCAGGGACCCCAAACGGAGGGACCAGCTGAAGCCATGGCAGAAGAACATAACTTGTGAAGATTTCATGGACATTTATTATTTCTCCAAATTAATACTTTTGTAATTTCTTACGCCTATCTTTACTGCAATCTCTGAACATAAATTGTGAAGGTTTCATGGACACTTATCACTTCCCCAATCAATACCCTTGTGATTTCCTATGCCTGTCTTTACTTTACTCTCTTAATCCCATCATCTTCCTAAGCTAAGGAGGATGTATGTCACCTCAGGACCCTGTGATGATTGCGTTAACTGCACAAATTGTTTGTAGAGCATGTGTGTTTGAATTATGAAATCTGGGCATCTTGAAAAAAGAACAGGATAACAGCAATGTTCAGGGAACAAGAGAGATAACCTTAAACTCTGACTGCTGGTGAGCCAGGTGGAACAGAGCCATATTTCTCTTCTTTCAAAAGCAAATAGGAGAAATATCGCTGAATTCTTTTCTCAGCAAGGAACATCCCTGAGAAAGAGAATGGCCTCTGAAGGTAGGCCTCTGAAATGGCCCCTTTGGGGGTGGCTGTGTTTTACAGTCAAAGGCGAAGGGATAAACTTACATTAGCAAGTTTTTTAGTGGTGATTTGTGAGCAATGTATAATGCACAGTATTTGTAGTCTTTTATCCCTCACTCCCTTCCTGCCCTTTCCCCTTGAGTCCCCAAAGTCTATTGTGTCATTCTTAGGCCTTTGCATCCTCATAGCTTACCTCCCACTTATGAGTGAGAACATATGATGTTTGGTATTCTGTTCCAGAGTTACTTCACTTAGAATAATAGTCTCCAATCTCATCCAGATCCCTGTGAATGTCATTAACTCATTCCCTTTTATGGCTGAGTAGTATTCCATCATATATATATATACACACATATATATAATATATATATAATATATATATGTTCACACACACACACACACATATATATATATATATATGTATGTATGTATGTAACAGTTTCTTTATCCACTCATTGACTGATGGGCATTTGGGTTGGTTCCATGATTTTGCGAATTGTGTGCTATAACCGCTATGCAGTATCTTTTTGTATAAAAACTTTTCTTTTCCTTCTGGTGATCCCAGTAGTGGATGCTGGTCAAATGTCGTCTATTAGTTCTTAAGAATGCCACCGCGTTTTTCCTAGGATTGTACTGTTTTCTCCCCCGCGTTGGAAGTTCCTGTTCAAGGCTAACATGCCAACATCTACTATTTTTTGATTTTTTTGATTATGGCCATTCTTGCGGTAAGATGGTATCCTTGGGTTTGATTTGCATTTCCCTGGATTATTAGTGATGTGAGCATTTTTTTATTGTTGGTCATTTATATATCTTCTTTTGAGAATTATCTATTCATGTCCTTAGCCCACTTTTGATGGGATTTTGTTTTGTTCTTTTGATTTGTTTGAGTTAATTGTAGATTCTGGATATTAGTTCTTTTCAGATGTACAGATTTTGAAGATTTTGCCCACTCTGTGGGTTGTCTTTTTACCCTGTTGACTATTCCTTTTGCCATGCAAAAGCTCTTTAATTTAACTAAGTCTCAACAATTTATCTTTGTTTTCACTGCATTTGTTTTTGGGTCCTTGATCATGAAATTCTTGCCTAAGGATTTCAAGCGATTTCTAGAAGGATTTTCCAATGTTATCTTCTAGAATTTTATAGTTCTAGGTTTTAGATTTAAGTCCTTTATCCATTTGAGTTGATTTTTGTATAAGGTAAGAGATGAGGATCCAGTTTCATTCTGCACGTGGCTAGCCAATTATCCCAGCACCATTTTGGAAAAGAGTGTCCTTTCCCCATTTTATGTTTTTGTTTGCTTTAATGAAGATCAGTTGGCTTTAAGAATTTGGGTTTATTTCTGGGTTCTTTATTCTGTTCCATTGGTTTATGTGCCCGTTTTTTTATACCAGTACCATGCTGTTTTGGTGACTATGGCCTTATAGTATAGTTTGAAATCAGATAATATAATGCCTCCAGATTAGTTCTTTTTGCTTAGTCTTGCTTTGGCTATATGGGCTCTTTTTTGGTTCCATATGAATTTTAGAATTGTTTTTTTCTAATTATGTGAAAAGTGATGGTGGTATTTTGACAGCAATTGCATTGAATTTATAGATTGCTTTTGGCAGTATGGTCATTTTCACAATATTGATTCTACCCATCCATGAGCAAGGGATGTGTTTCCATTTATTTGTGTCATCTACAATTTCTTTCAGCAGTGTTTTGTAGCTTTCCTTGTGGAAGTCTTCCACCTCTTCAGTTAGTTATGTTTCTAAGCATTTTATTTTTTTTGCAGCTATTGTAAAAGGGATTGAGTTCTTGATTTGATTCTCAGCTTGGTTGCTGATGGTGTGTAGAAAAGCTACTGATTTGTGTACATTAATTTTGTATCTGGAAACTTTGCTGAATCGTTTGATCAGTTGTAGGAGCTTTCTGTAAGAATCTTAAGGATTTTCTATGTAAACGATCATAGCATCAGCAAACAGCAACAGTTTGCCTACCTCTTCACTGATTTGGATGCCTTTTATTTATTTTGCTTGTCTGATTGCTCTGGCTAGGACTTTCAATACTGTGTTGAAGAGTAGTGGTGAGAATGGGCATCCATATCTTGTTCCAGTTCTCAGAGGGAGCTTTCAATTTTTCCCCATCCAGTAATATGTTGACTGTGGATTTGTCATAGACAGCTTTTATTGTATTGAGGTATGTCCTTCTCTCAAGGGTCAGGTTTTTTATCCAATTTTCTAGATTCTTTTGTGATGAATGAGTGAGTCATTTCTCATTACTCCATCATAGTGTAAATAAGAAGTCTCAATTACATAACCATTTTAAAATTATTTTTTTTTTTAGTTAACAATATGCCATAGTAATATATTCTTTCCAATGAGTGTAAATACACATTCTTTTCAATGCCTTCATAATATTTCATTGCATAGATCTTCATAATTTATAACAAATATCTTACTGATGGACATTTAGATTAGTTCCATTTGCTGACATTATTATAATTCTGCAAAAATAATTCTAATGAATGTATTTTGCATTAGTAATAATCAATGATTTCTCTACAATAAACACTAAAATTAAATTTGAGTCAAAGGCAATTCACCTCATACTTGATAGATACTGCTATAACAATTCAGGAAATAGACTAGTTAATCCTTATGTTATATATAGTGAATATAGCTAATCATATGCTTCTTTCTTAACAGTTAAATTTTCAAAAATTTTGCATTTGTATATAGCAAAAGCACTACTAAGAAGAAAGTTTATACCTATAAGTGCCTACATCAAAGAGATGAAAAACTTCAAATAAAGAATCTAATTATGCATCTTAAAGAACTAAAAAAGCAAGAGCAAACCAGCCCCCAAATTAGTAAAAGAAAAGAAATAATAAAGATCAGGGCAGAAGTAAATAAATTTAAAATTGATAAGACAATTCAAAAGATTGGTGAAACAATTTTTTTAAAAGGTTAAACAAAATTGACAAAACTTTAACCAGACCAACTGAGGAAAAAAGGGAGAAGATCCAAATAAATAAAATCAGAAATGAAAAAGGAGACGTTGCAACTGATACTGCAGAAATTCAAAGGATCATTAGTGGCTACTGTGAGCAACTATATGCCGATATAATCTAGAAGAAATGGACACATTCCTATATACATACAACCTACCAAGATTGAACCAGGAAGAAATTCAAAACCTGCATAGACCAATAACAAGTAACTACATTTAAGCCATAATAAAATTCTCCCAGTAAAGGAAAGCTTAGGACCTGATGGCTTCACTGCTGAATTCTACCAAACATTTAAAGAAGAACTATTATCAATCCTTTCAAACTTTCCCAAAAAATAGAGGAGAAAGGAATACTTCTAAACTCATTTTATGAAACCTGAATTATTCTGATACCCAAGCAAGTAAAGGTCACATTAAAAAAAAATACTACAGGCCAATATTTCTGATGAATATTGATGCAAAAATCCTCAGCAAAATCAAATTAAACAATACATTAAAAAGAACACTCATCATGACCTTTCTCCTTGGGATGCAAAGATGATTCAACATATACAAATCAATCAATATGATACATTATATCAACAGAACGAAGGATAAAACCATATGATTATTTCAAGTAATGCTGAAAAAACATTTGGTAAAATTCAACATCCCTTCATGATAAAACTCTAAAACAACTGCAGATATGAGTAACATACTTGAACATAATAAAAGCCGTATATAGCTGACCCACAGCTAGTATCATGCTGAATGGGAAAAAACTGAAAGCCTTTCCCCTAAGATCTAGAACCCACGAAAATGCTAATTTCACCACTGTTATTCAACATAGTACAGGAAATCCTAGCTGGAGCAATCAGACAAAAGAGAGAAATAAAGAGCATCTAAATTGGAATGGAAGTCAAATTATCCTTGTTTGCAGATAACATGATCTTATATTTGGAAAAACATGAAGGCTAAAGAAAAAAACTATTTGAACTGATAAATTCAGTAAAGTTGCAAGTTACAAAATCAACATACAAAAATCAGTAGCATTTCTATATGCCAACAGTGAGCAATCTGAAAAAGAAAAAAGAAATCCCATTTGCAATAGCCATGAATAAAATTGAATACCTAGGAATTAACTAAACAAAACTAGTGAAAAATCTCTATAATTAAAACTATAAAACACTGATGAAAGAAATTGAAGAGGACACCAAAAAAATTAAAAAATATTCTATGTTCATGGATTGAAGAATCAGTATTGTTAAAAAAGTCCATACTACAGAAAGCAATCTACAGATTCAATGCAATCCTTATCAGAATATCAATGACATTCTTCACAGAAATAGAAAAAACAATCCTCAAATTTATATGGAACCACAAAAGACCCAGAATAGCCACAGTCATCCTAAGCAAGAAGAACAGAACTGGAGGAATCACATTCTTGACTTCAAATTATAGTAGAGGGCTATAATAACCAAAACAACATGGTACTGGCATAAAAACAGACACATAGACCAATGGAATACAATAGAGAACCCAGAAACAAACCACACACTTAAAATGAATTCATTTCTGACAAAGGTGCCAAGAATATGTGCTGGGGAAAAGACAGTCTCTTCAATAAATGGTGCTGAGAAAACAAGATATCCATATGCGAAGAATGAAACTAGACCCCTATCTCTTACCACATATAAAAGTCAAATCAAAATGGGTTAAAGACTTCAATCTAAGACCTCAAACTATAAAACTACTATGTGAATACATTGAGGGAAAATCTCCAGGACACTGGTCTGGGCAAAAATTTCTGGAGTAATACCCCACAAGCTCAAACAACCAAAGCAAAAATGAACCAATGGAATCACATTAAGTTAAAAAGATTCTGCACAGCAAAAGAAACAACCAAAAAGGTGGAGACAACCCACAGAATGGGAGAAAATATATGCAAAGTAATCATCAGATAAGGGATTAATAAACAGAATATATAAGGAGCTCAAACAACTCTATATGAAAAATCAATTCATCCAATCAAAAAATCAGAAAAGATTTAAATAGACATTTCTCAAAAGAAAATATATAAATGGCAAACAGACATATGAAAATGTGCTCAAAATCATTAATCTTCAGGGAAATGCAAAGCAAAACTGCAGTGAGATATCATTTTACACCAGTTAAAATGGCTTATATCCATTAGGCAATAATAAATGCTGGTGAGGATGCGGTGAAAGGAAACCCTCGTGTACTGTTGGTGGGAATGTAAATTAGTACAACCACTGTGGAGAAGAGTTTGGAAGTTCCTTACAAAACTAAAAATAGAACTACCATGTAATCTAGCAGTCCCACTGCTGGGCACATGCCCAAAAGAATGAAAATCAATATGTCAAAGAGCTATCTGAATTCTCATGTTTATTGCAACATTATTCACCACAGCTAAGATTTGGAAACAGCCTAACGGTCCATCAACAGATTGCACAACAGGGTGACTATAGTCAATAATAACTTAATTGTACATTTTAAAATAATTGAAAGAGTGTAATCGGATTGTTTGTAATGCAAAAGGTAAATGCTTGAAAGGATGGAAACCCCATTCTCCATGATGTGATTATTTCAAATTGCATGCTTATATCAAAACACCTTATGTGCACCACAAATATATACACCTACTATGTACCCACAAAAATTAAAAATAAGAAAATTTTTAAAAAGAAAAGAAAAAATAAATAATTTGCATTTTATGAGTATTTATTACCTTTTATTTGCTTTTAAAGAAATGTAATGCACCTTCTTTTGTAAACTTTAATAGAGCATTTTATTTTATTTTATTTATTTTATTTTTATTTTTTATTATACTTTAAGTTCTAGGGTACATGTGCATAACATGTAGGTTTGTTACATATGTA
>NW_016809273.1:3036114-3039147 GCF_001698545.2 Rhinopithecus bieti
CGCCCCTCCCCCAGCCTCGCTTCTCCCGTTTTGGTTAGATCGCAGACTGCTGTGCTAGCAATGAGGGAGGCTCCGTGGCCGTGGAACCTCCTGGCCAGGTGTGGGTATAATCTCCTGGTGTGCCCGTTTGCTTAAAGCACAGTATTGGGGTGGGAATTACCCAATTTTCCAGGTGTCTCAGTTCCCCTGGGTAGGAAAAGGGATTCCCTTCCCCCTTGTGCTTCCCAGGTGAGGCAATGCCTCGCCCTGCTTCAGCTCTCACTGGTCGGGCTGCAGCAGCTGACCAGCACCAATTGTCCGGCACTCCCCAGTGAGATGGCCCCAGTACCTCAGTTGAAAATGCAGAAATCACCGGTCTTCTGTGTCGCTCACACTGGGAGTTGGAGACTGGAGCTGTTCCTATTCGGCCATGTTGCTCCACCCGATGTGAAAGCTTTAATAAAGAGATTAAGACCTAAATATATGAATAAATCTGAGTGTTTTTACACTAAGTTTGATAAGGAGTGAAAAGTCGTGGAAAAAGCTAAGTTTTTTCTTCCAGTTCACTGGGGAAACTTACCCTTCAGCAAAGCCTATGCCTTCAGATTATTCTTGAAGTTCCTCCATCTTTGTAGAAAGGAGGTTCCTTTCCTCCAGGGCAGGGTGGGGACCTCTCATGTGAAAGTCTTATGACCTGCCTCAGGGAAGACCGTCAGAGAATCCTTCTATCACCTACCATTACTCAAACGACTGCAGCTAAAAATACTAAATATGCTATGTTGTCATATTATGGGTATCATGTCGTGAACCCCACCATTCATCCACCTGAAACCTACCCAAGAAGCTTCACAATTCAGAAGCCGAGTTGGTAGATTGCCCCACATCCCATTGAACTAGTCTCTGAACCCTGGGAACAGTTCTATCCAGTTAAACAATTGTATATCATTTTGGGAGGCAGTGGTATAGATGGGAACAGTCAACCACCTAAATGAAGTGAGCAATCAGTCATTGAATAGGAGGTATGTTTATGGCAATAAGAAAAACAAAGGTTAATGGTTGTATCAAGTTAAGGGCAGAGAGAAGTCAATTAAGATTTCTAGATGTTGAGATTGAATAATTTTAAGATGGTGGAGTGAAGATAACGGTAGAATTTCATAGATTTTCCTGATTTATAGTTTGAATATCTTTGGTTATGTCACTGGGTGTTCCAGTGAACTTTCTGAGTCGCCCAGATACCAACAGGAATGAAGGTTGTCTATACATGATATGTTGTGAAGATTTCTCTTAAGTTTGTATGAAATCCTCCAGCATCAGCCTGCAAATCCTCAGGAAAAAGGCAGTTTTTGTTCTCAATAATTCCAAGAAGGGAGACAATTTCTCCAAGAAGGGAGAAAATTTAAGAACACTTATTTGGGGAGTTGTAACCAGATATTGGAGAAAACTATTAATAATTAAAGATCCAGTCCCATTTATAAGTAGATAACAAAACTTTACAGTGAACAGGATTAGATTTTATTATCCATATGTGTTTCCTATAGTTTTTCATGGAAACATTGTTTTCTCCTTGGTCACACAGCTTATGTCAAATATAATTACAGTAAGACTAATTTACTTATAGTCTCATTAAACTTGGCCTGATTACTCACCTAAATGTGGCAAGATTAGTAATTGACCACATAGGCTCTTTTTTCACTTTGCTTTGGTAAAACTTTTCATAAGGAATTTCAGATTGGGTATTTAAAAGCCTCTAAGGCTAGGAGGTTAAGCAGAGGAGCTTGTCATCAGATGTCATCCACAATACCTGTAGATTTCAATGAATTCCTCTCTTCTCAACATTTCCAGTATTTGGAAGGTTCCTGGGCCTGCCAGCAAGCAACCTTTTTTACTCATCTGTAAGGTCAAAAATCCTGTAAACCTGCTGTCAGTATGTTTTTCTTGTTTGTTTGTTTGGTTTTTCCCAAGAGGCTATTGAAAGCACTGACTCAATAAAGTCAAGCTTAGTCCCTTAAAACTGGACATTCCAGTGAAAGCCTTACTAATGTAACCAATGTTTCCAATTATGTCCAGTTACAAGGATAACAGATTCTTATTGAACTTATGCAAATAATGACATTGCCATAAAATAGGAATATTTAATAAGAGTTTCTGAATTTCAGAGGGATTAGATAGGAAGAAAAAAATAAATGTTTCATTTTTGTTTACAATGGCATACTTTACCAAATAGCTGTAAGCTATAGATAGCTTAAGAGAAAAGAACAAAGTCATTCATTAGATATGAAAACAAAACATTGAAGAACTGTCAATTTTCCAAAACAAAAACCATAATAATTGTATTTCAGTTCATTCAGTTCCATGTAATTAATTACTGTTTGCTTGATCTTGGGTTAGTAGTTTTGTTACAGAAGCAGAAGCCCGGGAGAGCCAGACTAACACCATTTTAAAATCAAGTCCATTTTAAACAAGCAAGGCACATTCCTTGTCAGTCACAACCCATGGTCCTGAAATGTTTATAGTTGAGGAAACAGCCTAAACCGATAAGGACATACTCTGACAACAGTAGACAGTCCGGATGTCCCATTACCCATAAAAATATATGCTTTCAAGAAAATAACACTTATGCTTTGATGTACTCACACATTAAAATGTCAAGGGTAGTTTTCTTTAACTCAATAGAATAATGAATTTTGTCATTCTGTCTGCTCACCTGTACATAAGTACAGCTTAGTTTAGTCTTTGCATAGCAAAGACCTCTATACACAAAAACTTAAAACAAATGAGGTGCGCTCCTCCACTTGCTTTCTGAAGACACCGAACTCTGCAATGGAGTAACTTTGAATAAACTTGCTTCTTTCACTGAACTTTGAGACTCCTTGAATTCCTTCTTGCACAAGATCCAAGAACCCTCTCTGGGTATCTGAATCTAGACCACTTTTTCTGGTAACAGTTTCATGAACACATCAGATTCTTCATTAGAGTTTTGGAAATTCTTACCCAGTCTAATGGCATGACCTTAAAATGATCATAAATCTGTATTTTGCAAAAACTTTCAGGAAA